>NC_135864.1:19829843-20144843 GCF_031162955.1 Sander vitreus
GGGGCTGTCACCTTCAAACCCAGGAGTCCATAAAAGGGAAATTGTATTGTCTTTGACCTCTTTTAACTCAACCACTGGGGGATCCGGGGGCACTAGGAGACATTTAGCAAATAAACAGATTTTTTTTCACATAACTCAGTTTTATTTAATATGTTTCTTCTGCAGAAAGACAGATTGTGATGATCATGTCCTGCACAGACAAATAAGACGCCTCACTCTGTGTTGCAATCTCCACCTTTGTCTACTCCTAGGTAAGACATGAGAATGATTTGCATTTTGATGTAATATACCCTGCCAAATAACAACAGCTCTACTGTGAATAATGGATCTACATATATGGGACACTATAACAGCACTCACATGATCTAACTGGGATGCATTCAAATAAAGTTCATTTGTATGTAATGTCCAAAATAAATATGATGTACAGTAACCTGAATTCAGTGTTAGTGAAAAAAACCTGAAACACATGAAGTACCTGATGTGACACTTGTGGTGCTTTCTCCCCAAACTGTGGCAGCAGTAACAGTCTCAATTGTTGAGGTTGTGTGAACTTGGGACAGAGTAAAGAAAATCACTTTCCAGTCATAATCAATTCATTCATTTCTATAGTTGTCAAGATGCTAATAAATAACCCCAATAACACATACCTGAAGTGAAACTTGTAGTGTCTTGTATCCACATTGTGGCAGCAGTGGAAGTAGACGTAATAGTGGATGCTGTTGAAGTTGTGTGAACTTGAAACAGAATACAATTAAAACTTTGTAAATTACTTAATATTAAACTGCCTTAATAATAATAATTATATTCATGTTTTTAGTCATATTTTGATATCCTCTAATGTTTCCCATGTTACCCTCATCCAGAGTGGAGCAGAGAGGTGCAGTCGAGGACGGTCCTATTCCTGCGTTTGTTTTGGCCTGTATAATCACGCCGTATCTGGTAGAAGGTTTCAGGTTGCTCAGGATGACGCTCTCTAATTCTCGTGTGGCTGTCACACTTACGTGCTGCCACCTTTTGAACTGTCTGCCTGCAGGGTCGGACTCTTTGTAGCTAATGCTGTAACTCCGAAGAACCCCGTTTCTTTGATCGAGCCTCGGCGGCTGGTCAAGAGAAAAAAAAATCTTAGAGCAGTAAAATATTTAACACTCTTTTTCTTTTTAGATATATCATTTAGGATCAACTGTGTCCAATCAAAGCCTGGGCAAAGAGTGTGCCATGTAAAGTAGCTGTAGCTTTTTTCAAATATAATTTTTTTTTTTTTTTTTGAGAATCTTTTTGAATGTGTCTGCAAATAAAGTTTCACAACTGTGACTTTACCTTCCAAGTGACTTTGATACTGTGAGAAGTGAGGGCCTCCAGCTGCATATCCAGGGGAGGACCCTCTGGTGCTGCAGGGAAGACACATTTTAAAGAGGCCATCCATGATCCATCGACTTTTTTTATTTTAGTTCTGCATAATTCTAATTATATCTGAAAGCCTGAATAATAGACCCTACCTGCTTCTTTCGTTGTGACTGTCAGAACATTGCTGGCCTCGCTCATGCCCACACTGTTGATAGCAAACATGCGAAGGTTGTAGGTTTTGGCTGGACGCAAATCCACCAAAGTCAGCTGAGTCAGTTCAGGATTTGAGACTTCAGTTGTCACTGCAGTATCCCAGGATGCTATGCAACAGGGATGCATACATAAGGTCCATACTGCATACTCCAAAATTACTGTATATTGTAATAGATATAATTGGCTGCCAAATGTCTACATTTTATGGGGATAGTTTTCTTGTGCTCACCCTGTTTGTTTTTTAGATCAATCCTGTAGGCTGTAATGGGCCTGCCGCCATCAAACACAGGAGTCCAGCGAACAGTGACAGTTCTTTCCTTCACCTCTGTCGTCTCCACCTTCAGGACATTAGGGCGCACTAAAATGAAATAAAACATAGTTAAATGTGAAATAGTGTTAAAACAATTAGTCGATTAATCTATAGACCGATAAAAAACGTACAGAAAAAAAAAATAATTTCATTTGCTAAACGTGCTTGTTCCAGCTTATCCTCATCGCTTGGGTCTATGGGAAGTTACGAGGGACATTTTTCCAACAAGCAGGGAGTCACCAGGAAATTCCACTAACTCATTTTGTCACAAATAGTAATGTTTTGTCTCCCCCTTAGAGATTATGTCTCCGTATGGATCTCACCTGCAACTACCGTCAGAGTCAGCTGATGTTTGTGATCATTGAACCAGCCTGGTATTTCCACACGGCAGCCATACGTCCCGGAGTCGCCCTCCTCAACCTGCCTGATGGTCAGCGACACGTCACCCTCACCAAAATTACCCCTGAGCAGGTAACGCTCCGACAGTCTGCTGATCACTGATGTACCATCTGACTTGATCACCTCATTGGCACAGCCACTGTTGGGGATGGCTCCTCTACCCCAGCATGCAGAAAGCTTGCCGTAGTACTTAGCATCATAGTTGCATATCAAAGTCACATCCTCTCCCACAGTGGCTATGATGCTTTCTGCAGTCACACAACCTGAAAAGGCAGAAAGTCCCTTTGGCAACAAGGAATATTTGGCAGGGTATATTAAATCAAAATGCAAATCATTCTCACGTCTTACCTAGGAGTAGACAAAAGAGGAGATTGCAACACAGGGCGATGTGTCTTCTGCCTAAAAAAAACATTTTAGTCTTGTGTCAGAAGCAATCCAAGGATTTAGTCCACCTGCTGAGCGACACTGAACCAAACCAGTGTGGTTTCAGCTTTGAAATCCTTCCAAATCACATGATGCTGTCCTTGATATGCTCACACAAACAACTTTTGCTAGCAGAAGAGGAATGTAGAAAAGAGCTGTTTCCTTTTCTGTGGTTTTGGTTCCTTATCCTAGAAGTGACACACTGTTTAATTTTGATGATTAGACAGAGACAGAATCAAGGTTATCAATACACCATCCTCGCTTCTGTTGTTTGTTCTCATTCCTTGTAGTGATAGGGACAGAAGGACATTGAGACGTTTTAAACATTTGAACAGCTTTGCATCTACAGAAATCCTGTAGTAAAATTTGCTACTTTTTAATCAAAGTACACACTGGAAACTAATTTGTTAAAGGTGTTCAAAATAGCTCAGAGTCTCTGTAGCCAACTTCATGTGAGCAGGAACACAAAATGGTTGTAGATAACCTTTTTCATTTCCAAAAACGTTAACTCATATTGTCCTGAAATATAACACTGATGGAAATAGAAAGTCTGGTTTACTCAAGGGCCATGGACTTCTGTATGCTTCTTAGACTGCTGAGTAAACACTGGGGTCTGCTGGATGTTTAGTAACCCAGCACAGAACTTCCTCTTTGATCACTCCCACAAACAAGTGGTTGTACAACTAAACATTACAATATTAAAAATACAAAGCTCTATTCTTTTAATTATTGTAATTATGTGTAGGATTCAAAGCAGGTTAACTTTAATATTCACAGAATTACTTAACAGATTTAGTAATATTTTGTTCTTTCCATCTGTCTATCTAATCTCATCCCATCCATCTAACACCAACTCTATTGCACATGTGCTAACTATTTCTACGTCGTCTGTGCACAGTTACTGGTATAATTAAGTACAGTGTATGGTCAATGTTAGGGAAATATTATAGTCATGGCAATTAGACAAGGGTTAGCCTATGGTTAAGGTTAGGTAACTAAAACACTTGGTTAAGGTTAGGGAAAGGTTGTGGTTATGGTAAAAGGGGTTAAACAAAACATACAGTATATGCTGGATTCAAAAAGGATGAAATGGCATGCTGCCCTGCAACCATCCACACACACTAAATAAAAGGCACTATACGTCCTGTGTTGGTACGGAATGTTTGGCACTGGATGTGAATTACACTCTGCAAAATCATCCAGTATGAACTGTACTCTTAAAATAGACGAAAGAACACTTTTAATGTGTAAAATGAATCTGAATGGTACACGAGTCACAAACTATAATCCATTCCGTACTTATGGAAAGTAAAGATGAGGATTATGATTATGGTGAAAAAGAAAATAACTGCCAACCTGTCATGTTCCACTTCCAGAAAGGCTTTGAATTTTTCCTGCAATGAAAATAAACCTTATCTTGACGTACTGGGTAAATTATATTTGGCACATAGTTTAGTAATATTTAGTTCTTTCCATCTGTCTATCTAATCTCATCCCATCCATCTAACACCAACTCTATTGCACATGTGCACTCGGGTACACACATAGAAATAAAAGAGAAAGTCACATACAACCGCAACAACAAGATGCAGACTTACCGCAGTTTAGATGATTTCACATCAGTCATGAAATTCCTGTAAACATTGTGACAGCCCCATTGTTCTCAAAGACCCAGAAAAGATGTCTTCCGCCTTGATTTGTTGTATTTCGCTTGCAATGCTACACTAACTGAAAAAAAGACACAACCAAAACAGGAATAAAACAAGTATTTAAAGTGACTCTTAAATAAAACAGAACTGCAGCAGAAACAGAGGAAGAGCAACTTTCTTGTACTGAAATGTGAGAACATGGGGTGAAATTCTCAGGTCTCACAGTTAATTCTTCAAAACAAGCTCAAAATGGAAAAGACAATTAATGTCTGTTTTGGATGATTGAATTAAAAAATATTTAACAAAAAAATATAATCATAAAGATGTGTTGAAAGTGTGATATTGAACATATAGTGTGTATGACTACAGCACTTCCATCATTCTTACAGAAAAATACACCAATGAACTGAGTGCACACTGTGTTCAGAGTGGAGTCTTCTCCATTATTTTGATAATAATGTGCTAAATCCAGTAGGTGGCATTGTGTCCACAAGTATAAACCATCCACAAGCTGTTTCATGCTGTGAGATTAAATCTTCCATTGACGAAAAAAATGAAAAATGGAAAGAAAAACAAGAAAAGGGAATTTGTTAATCCGCAGGATATTTTTGCATTTTCTGAGACTCGCATGCCCTTTGTGAGAATAGTGGGACTGCTGAGAATTTGGTTCCTTTTTTAATATTGATTGACAGATGGGAGTTCAATAGGTTTCCCTCTAAATACCCCTTAACTGGAAGAGATACGGATCAGGGACCCCCTACTACAAATTGTTTAAAATTAGTTGCATATAAAACTGTGCTATTAAAATAATAATTATTGGCATGATTTTATAAATCATGTTTTAGAGTTAAACATACATATGGCACAGTGAATCATTTGGGATGAACTGTATCTGTGGATGGCTATCTTAGTGATTACCTTACCTATAGGCCAGTACACCTATCATTATATTTGCTAATAATATGTTGGATTCATGTTAAGACATTTAACATTTTCAAAAAAAACCTTTCAAAACATTAAGAATTTGGTGGCCCCCCCTGATCTCTGCTCTAAGGCAAGGCAGCTTTATCTGTATAGCACATTTCAGCAACAGGGCAATTCAAAGTGCTTTACATGAAAACAGATTAAAAAATTAAAAACAGAAAAAATACGAGAAAAAAAAAAAAAACAGTGCAGTATAAGAAATTAAACATTGAAGAGCAGTTAAAACAGTTAAATATATAAAAGCAGATAAAATAACTTTCCTGGACTCTGTGATCCATTTTTTGGAAAGGCAAAGCTTTTTGACCAATACGACAGATATCTCAAGCAGTCCGGTCCATATTTTCTAACCATCTCACCCACTATGGGTCCAGATGCGTCGCACGGCTTTGAGGTTTCATTATCCATATTTACAGAAGCTTTTCTTGAGTATACTCTTATCTTTTTCGATGTGGTCGTCACCGCAAAGCTTAGTTCTTTTCTTCGGCAAACCTTGTAAAACCCGGTACCGCCCTGCAGACAAAAATCTTTTAATAGCCAAGAACGTATTCTTAAACTATTTTATTTCTTCTGCAGTCTGTCTCTAAATAGTCAAGAACTCGCTCAGAGTGTTGATAGACTATTTTTTTTTTCTTTTTAGGCCTTCTGCCTAAATTTGTTACTTCGACTAACTTTTTGACCAGCCCAACGTCTGTCTCTTCTGTCACTTTATTGCCATGCCTGCATCAGAGAAACAATCAGAGATATGTGAGAGAGAATGAAGAGAATAGAAGAGAATGTCACTCGTAAGGCAAAGAACATTATTAAAGTCAACAAATATTACGACAGAGTTCCTCACTTTAGCTTCTAGACACTCATAACTGTTCTCAGCATGTTGAGATGAATCCTTCGGCAGAAATCTTGTCACTGATTTAAAAAAAAAAAATGCAAATAGTGTAATATATTGTTAGAATAAGTGATATTCTGAGTCTACTGTAACGGAGCAGCCATACCACCAGACAAAAAATACTATTACACAATTCTGCATAACTGTATTATATTCATTAACAAAGTATTTAATGTTCAATGCTAACTATTTCTACGTCGTCTGTGCACAGTTACTGGTATAATTAAGTACAGTGTATGGTCAATGTTAGGGAAATATTATAGTCATGGCAATTAGACAAGGGTTAGCCTATGGTTAAGGTTAGGTAACTAAAACATTTGGTTAAGGTTAGGGAAAGGTTGTGGTTATGGTAAAAGGGGTTAAACAAAACATACAGTATATGCTGGATTCAAATAGGATGAAATGGCATGCTGCCCTGCAACCATCCACACACACTAAATAAAAGGCACTATACGTCCTGTGTTGGTACGGAATGTTTGGCACTGGATGTGAATTACACTCTGCAAAATCATCCAGTATGAACTGTACTCCTAAAATAGACGAAAGAACACTTTTAATGTGTAAAATGAATCTGAATGGTACACGAGTCACAAACTATAATCCATTCCGTACTTATGGAAAGTAAAGATGAGGATTATGATTATGGTGAAAAAGAAAATAACTGCCAACCTGTCATGTTCCACTTCCAGAAAGGCTTTGAATTTTTCCTGCAATGAAAATAAACCTTAACTTGACGTACTGGGTAAATTATATTTGGCACATAGACTTATGTATGTATTTTGGCACATATTGCCCTTTTCAGGAAATACGTTCCTGAAGGCAGCCAGGAAACATATGTGCCATAAATATACTGTGTATTGAAATACGCACATTTATGTCACAATATAAGAAACTTTTACTATTACACACTACTCTCTAACTCTCTTCCAGCCTTAAAGTAATCCCACATGTGCACATAATCACAAAAAGTTGATCACATAGAATATGACAATATTATTTTGTATACTATATTAGACTTTAGGGACACAAGACAGGTTTCAATTGTGTACAGCAGAGTACATTACAACCTGTTTTTCAAATATTTTAAATAATGTGTTGTACTATAAATAATTAAAATTGATATCTGATATATTGTATATATCTTTTTACCCTTATTTTACCGTGGGTCGGAGAGAAACGCATTTTCGATCCCTCTGGATGTCTGGCACATATTTTGAGAGATTGACAATAAAGTTGATTTGACTTGATATTTATTTTTGAAAGTAAAACCTGCTGCGACAACTCCGATGCTGAATAATTCTGGGTGACCTACAATTTTAAATGTGTCGATACATGTGTCTGTAAGAAAACTGATACAGCCAATCACTTTGAAAAGTCTGTTAAAACATTAAAATTAAATGAAATGTGCCGTGTTTTATCACTTCATATGAAAACTCTGCGAATAAAACAATTGTTGCAAGGCATTTAGATCTGACGAGTTTTTATTTTTATTTTAAAAGCTCATTTTTATTTTGGGCTGTCTTGCTGAATGCGAGGACACAATTTGCCAAACCAAAAAGACAAGATCACCCTAAAAGAAAATTCTTGTTTTCCAAACATGGCTTTATTTTATACGTCTTCTCCAGAGAGATGGACCTTAGTGATGATGTCATTTGAAGACAAACAGATATAATGTGATCTTGTTTTACATTAAAAAAAAACATTTGAGTTTTTAGAGTGACTCCTCGTATTACATAAAAATCTTACGAGGTTGAAGAAACCAAATTTCTTTCACCTCACAGAGAAATCTTACTGTGAAATTGAGCCATCGATCAATTTCAGCATAAAATGAACCCAAATACAATTTATTTGGACCTGAGAGTTAGGATTGAGAACAGCATGTATTGTGGATTTGCAAATATTTTAACAAATAATATACAATTCAGATATTAGATCCAACTTTCTTCAAAACAGTGTAGGAATAGACATTTGATTGAGTGTACAGTATATTCATGGTGGAATCTTCGCCAATATTTTGATAATAATGCATTAAGTCCAATAGGTGGCATTGTGCCCACAAGTATAAAGCACCTTTATGCTTTTCAGGGCTGTGAGATCAATTTTGTCATGAAAAACTGACAAATCGCATATTAATTATTACACACACATTTGCCTTTTTCCGAGCTATCTGAGAATAGAAGGATCCTGTAAGCTGCTTACTGTGGAAATGGGTTCAAAAGGTTTGCCTCTAAAGCTGAGGAGCTGGATAGAGTCAGCACATGAAACATTCAGCGAGCAGTTTCTTATAGACTCCTTTGTTGACCATCCCATCCGAAACTAGGGGCCACTTCATAATACTTCATAAATGTTCTCAGCAGTTGAGGTGTTGAGATGTTGAAGTGTCCTCTTCGGCAGAAATCTCCTCCCTGTTTGAGAATATAATTTAATGTTTGCATTTCTTCAGTCTATAAGAGGAAGACCCACTCTGCGACTTTAACAGCTCAATAGACGCCCACGTTTAATGTGTAAAATGAATCTAAATGGCACAAGTCACAAACTATAATCCATTCCACACTTACGGAAAACAAAGACGAGGCTTATCATTATGATGAAGAAGAAAATAGCTGCCATCCTGCCAATGTTCCCCACTTCCAGGAAGGCTTTGAATTTTTCCTATAACATGGTAGAAATATGTGCCATAAATATACACTACAATGAAAACAGATTTTTATATATATATATATCTTTATATTTATATATTATCTGCATAACACATACCGCCGTCGTTGCGATTCCAATTATTTCACCAACTTCTACATTGTTAGTCACGAATGTTGTCAATATGTCTGCAAGATGTTAAAACAGTCAGTTAATACCATGTATATAATACAGTTTATGCTTAAAATGATAAACTACATCATGTTTTATTCCTGAATAACAAACATTGCTAATAAACCAGCTGCTAAAAAGCCATTTAGATTTGTAAAAAAAAAAAAAAGAAGATAATTTTGATTAGCATCACCACTTTTTAACATTATTTATTTATTCAAAAGGTGATTGCTCACCACCAGCGACCGGTGTCCAGTCCTGGGTAACGGGTTGTTCCACAGGGGCTGGCAAAAACATAATACCTTAAGGCTGGATCATAGAGTTCATAATCAATCTAGATGATGATTTTTTTTTAGCATTACCTTCCTCCATGACCAGGTGTGTGTTGACCTTTTTGTCATTAAACCACCCAGGGATCTCGATCCTGCAGCCGTACACACCGGCATCACTCCACTGAGCATCCAGGATGGTCAGCGACACATCTCCATCTGTCACCCTGCCCAGCAGTTGGTACCTAGGGGACTGCTTGAAAAGCCCAGCCCCATCCTGTGAGGAGAGGATGGTGCTGGAGCATTGCGACCTGGGCACCATCCCTCGTCCCCAACAGAAACTCAGGACGCCATGAGTTAGGCTGTCATACCTACAGGGCAAAGTGACATTGTGCCCAAAGAAGCCAATGACTTTGAGGGTGCTGGAAGACACTGTGGAGGACAGCAATTGATCAAACTGGATGTGCGATACAGATTGCATTTGTAATGAACAAATGTGAAGCCCATGAAGGCATCCACACATGCACGCAGATGCAACACCACTCTTACACACACACACACACACACACACACACACACACACACACACACACACACACACACACACACACACACACACACACACACACACACACACACACACTCTACAGATAGAAGAAAAGTGCTGAATATTGACTCACCTTGGGTCAGGATGGAGAGGAAAAAATAACAAAGACCACGCATATGTGTAGGCTACTGTATAACAATGTCCTAAGTGAGGATAACACACTCCAAAATGGATGGTGAAGTTTCAACTTCCCTTTTTTGAAAATCAGGAAGGAAATCAAAACTAGTCATGTCTACATCTAAACTGGAATTCTTGTGATATGCAAATAGCTCACATTGTATCTGCTGTTATAAATCTGAGTTTATCATCATCATACATATAAACATCAGCTCTGACCTGTAACAAATACTGTAAGTAAGTATTTTTACATACACACACACACACACACACACACACACACACAACATGTAGGCTAATCCCACATTTTTATTCAGTGTGGAAAGAGGAAGATGACACACACTTAAACAGAAGATATTATGGTTGAGTAAGTGCCATACACTGACATAAGCGGTTTTCAAGAAGCCTACTTCTCTTGTCTGGTTGTAGCTGGTTGTCAGTGAGCAAAATTGATGTTGTCACTTTTGGCTTTTGAATTCTTTTGAACTGCTTACAGTTTTTGGATTGAAGTCCCCAATTTTCCTCCGATCTTCAGCAGTAATAGCGGTAACTGGTGCAGCAGTAATAACAGTGGAAACATTTCCAAGATTGTTTTTGTGATTTGGCTGGGATGAGTTGTTATCAAGAAACGTAATCTGCCGGCCCTGAAAGAGACTCATTCCCTTTGTGCACAAAAAAAGTGCACACAGAAAATTACCGCCGGATTCATTACACACCTGCACTGGCCAGTTTTGGTCTTACCACCATGCATAATATGTTAGTGAATCAAAATCATTCTTTAATTGACAGGCGCATGCCGGCTATTTGCAATCAGCATATTACCACACCCCCATTTCTCTATAAGGAAATACATTTGCCTAGAGGTGTATCATGGAGAAAGCGGTGAAGTGAGAAGAGAGAAGCATGGCCCGTAAAGCAAAACAGCTAAATAATTCCACCACTAAAGAAATTGAAACAATAGTGGCCGAGATGGATGCCAGAAAATGCATGCAAGTGTTTGCTCGGCAGTGACGATGGTAAAAAAGAAAAGAAAAAAGGTCCGGGCTGCAATAACCACGGCAGTAAATCTTGTGTTTCATGGCACTAGAAATTGGTGGGAGCAGCCGATCATTATAGGCCAAGTTAATAAAAAAATATTTATGAATCCCGGATTTGTGCGTAAAACGTTTGTGAATGAAGCTCATTTCTTGGAGGATTTTCATACAAAGTTTCTGAAAGATTTATTACAATTACTCGGTGCAGAAGTTTATCAACAGTCTGACTTCTAACCACACGCTCCGGATTTTACTTTTCAACCAGTGTTTAAACCGTCTCTACCCATTTACTATCAAAGCAAATCCTATTAAATAAAATTGAAATGATCCATTTTATTAGTTTAGTTTACCCTTACGATACTGCAGACCACCTTGTTGTTCCTTTTTTTGTTATATTGTAGAATAAAGCTCTTTCAGAATCAGTTCCTTTCTTATGTAACAATTTGAATTGACAGTCTGTAAACAGTTTTTGTGTGTGTGTGTGTGTGTGTGTGTGTGTGTGTGTGTGTGTGTGTGTGTGTGTGTGTGTGTGTGTGTGTGTGTGTGTGTGTGTGGACACGTGTGTATGCTCAAAGGTCATTGTTATGTGATCATTACTAATGGAGAGGAAGTCAGTGTGTGTATGAGGACAGCAGCCTAAGAAAAACATTTTGTCTTTGCCAGTCTTTTTCTGTTCTGCGCTCACCTCTCACAGGCCCATCACCACCTCCACTTATCATCACTGTCAGCCACCCTTGAGCTGCTATACTGCTCCATAGATCACTGTCCTTCCTAAAGGATGTCCTGTGTTTTGTCACATCTCTTTCTCATTTCTCTTAGCTGTGACTCCATTCTCATATTGGCCCTAACAACAAACATGATGAAACTGAAACCTTTCAAAAGACATGAATGTGGTGAGAGACTTGGGTAAAAAGAGCTGAATCGTGTTTATTTAAATGGGTTTCCTTGAACCATTTAAATTAAACAGTATGACATATATCAAAAGCAGTTTAGTGAAGTCATAAAACAACTTATTACATCAAGTTTTTCTATTTATTTTCTTTGAAATATTGTGAAGGTATTGCCAAGGTACCTGCAGGGACTGTAAGATCACTACTCCCTATATAAAACCTCTAGTTAGTTGCTCAAACTTTGCAGTAGGAGTCTTGTTTACTTTGATTTCCTGTTTGGGTTCAAATTGGAGCCATTGTCAATCTGCTATACGGATAAAGGTTTTAAAAAAAAATGGCATTTAGAGCTGAATAACTGGTCTGGTTCAAAGCCAAAGTGTCATCACTGAGAAATCTACAGTAGGCATGGGCCGGTTACCGTTTTCAAAGTATACCGCGGTTTGAAAAAGTCCAGGACATTTCTGTCATACCATTCCTAAGGTATGAGCTGTTTTTTTATGAGTGGTCAAGGAGAGAAACTGCAGTTTAGAAATCCCTCTCCCTGCCCGTGTGCAGTGTCTTCAAAAAGAAAATACATTGTGTTAAATGGGGAAAAAAATGTTTTTTTTACCCAGACATTTAAAAAAAGAATACATTTTAAAGCTGTAATTTGCAATACCGCAATATCGTGAAACTGTGATATTTTTGCTGAAGGTTATCATACCATCAGAACCGTATACCGGCCCATGCCTAATCTATAGTTGAGCGACTTTTGCTGATGTCTGATAAAACCAGGAGCAAACAGAAAAGGAGAAGTGAGCAACAGAGGTCAGAGTGTGTCATTTTTAGAAATCGTGAAAGAGGTGCTGCCGGGTCAGCTCCATTTCTGGAGGAACTGAAGCACAAAGAGACTGAGCTTGAGTTTGACCCTTTGAAATGTAAGATAAGTGAAGAATTAAGGGTACACTAATACAATACAGAAATCGCTGGTTCATTCTTTGCCAATTTGAGGTTTTCTTAAGTGATCCATCACAGCAAGCGGACAAAAGAAAGCATTGATTTGCAATATTGCTGACACTACAGTAGAGGATCCATTATAACCTTCGGAGCAAACGTGCTGAGCTGTCAAACAGCTCTTCCCTAAATGGGTTTGCCTGATGAGACACAAACCATATGCTGGACGGGATATGGGACAACAGCACGCCTGAAAATGCTTCGGTCAATAGCCCCCTATTATGCCATTATACATACTAAAACACATTTAACACGTGTTTACCAGTCTGCATATCTGCAAACTCTAAAAGGGAAAACATTTCATGTAATTATTTAGGTTTGCATGTATCTATGTGAGATCTGAAACACTTATATGAGCATTACTTAAAAGACTGCACTGCATTGTGAGGTGCTGCAAACGTCAGCGTGAAATATATAGTTATTCATTTATTCAACATTTGATGCCCTGATGACGTGGACTCAATGTTGAACAAATATTTTGGTATGCCCTCTGCTCACCTCCGATGACAGCTTGTTTTTGCCTCCACTTGTCAACGCTGTCAGTTAGATCAAATAAAAAGGTCCACAGAGACCACTACTGAGCTGAGGCCCTTTTGAACAATTCACCTCATGTCATCTTAAAGTGATGGTTCGGAGTAATTTCACCTTAGCCTGCTTTGCACATTGACCTCGAGCCAAACAACCCCCCATAAGCTTTTTTCCCTTGTTATAACGTTGGTCGAGTTAGCGTTATCAGCTGGTTAGCTTAGTGCAAGCGCTAATGGATCCACGTTTGTATCTCGTAAATTACCCCACTAATAATGCCCGGAATGATACCAAACTTCTACAGTAGTACAAATAGTTTCTGTACTTATAAAACAAGGCATTAGAAAGTTTGTAACTACACCAGAAGTATATTTAAATAACACTTGCCTGATGGATACTCCTTTCGGCTGCTACCGCGCGAGATCACGCACAGGGCACATCTATTGCTTTTAAACCGCAGCCGGGATATATACAACTGTGTGGCATCTTGTCCTATCGCCTCACGCTGCAGCAGCTGTAGTCTCTTCCGGCAATAGATGTTGTGCTTTGTGCGCGATAGCGCGGTAGCAGCTGAGAGACTTCGTTATAACAAGGGAAAAAAGCTTATGGGGGGTTGTTTGGCTCGAGGTCAATATGCAAAGCAGCCTAAGGTGAAATTACTCCGAACCATCACTTTAAGGTGTATTTATAGTTTTGCATTAATGGGTCACAGTGTAGCTTTGGAGCCTACACCAAGTGCGCAAGTGACCCAAAATGTTTTACGTTCAAGTGATAAGACCCCTAGGGGCCGTAGTAATTATGATAGAAGCCAAGGAGGAAGTTAGGTGACAGTATTATGGCGCTTACCCACTGCTAGTACCAGCTCGACTTGACCGTGGTGCCCCGTCCTCCATTTTCCATTGCAGATTTAGTACTGCCTCATGCGTGAGGCGAGCGTGGCTGGTCGTCATAGCGACGCCGCAGGAAACTGCAGTGACCTAACGCGACACACACACACACACACACAGAACATCGAAGGTGTGTTGTTTTTGAGTCTCGGCATGTGCGTTTCAAAAGAAGCTGGAGGTGGCAAAAAAAAAAAAACACCGCTGGCTAAACTATTTAAAAATGGCGGGTTTGTTCAGGACACCCCCGTCTGTCGCTAGCAATGATGACTCAGTGATTAGTGACGATTCTCTCCGAACAATCAGTAGTCTGCAGGTTTTCACGTCACCTTTTGGTATATATATTTAGCTAGTACCAGGTTCTTTTTTTCTTAATGGAAAAACTAAAAAGCAGAGTAGAGTCGAGCAGGTACCATGTAATGGAAAAACACCATTATAGAGCGACAAAGTCTGTGTAGGTAGGAGGTCGGGGTGGATGGGTCAACAAAACATCAGACTTTACCAACCGACAGTCAACGTTGTTTTGTTTTTTTAAACATGGCCATTATTGTCCTCACCTTAGTCTTATCTCCACGACATTCCACTTCCGCGATTGCTCCGTTGCTTTCTTTGTGTTGGAATTTTAAACTCTGGTCTATTTATGAGGACTATGGTTAACTGCTTCTCAGCTCTCTGCAGGGTAAATCGAGACAGCAATCGAGACATCTGTCCAATCAGCGTTTTATGTTGCACAACTAAAACAACTTTTGAACGTACACGTTCCACCAAAACAAGTTCCTTCCAGAGGCTATTTTGCAGCGGCATCGTGCCTTTGCCCGGTGCTTGGTATCACCCATGACGATTGCGAGTGGTTTAAAGAAATGCCAATAAACCAGAGCAAGGCGTTTTCTGTGCACAACCTAACCAAACCTCATCCAGTTGATGCCGGTAGAGATGTGAAGATAACGTGAAGAAAGTTAAAGAAGAGTCTGTGGTATTCTCCTTTTTAGAAACACACATTTATCAAAGCCATCTTCACAGCTAGCCTTCGGCCCATCCCAATCCCCAGTCACTATCACAAGGAATGAAACAACGTAAATACGCCAACTGCACAGACTAGTCACATATTCAATAATGACATAAGACAAACATTCCAACACTGTCTAGTGTTTCGCGGTGGTGCCGTCATCAGGTGAAATCCAACGGTAAACTTTTACTCAAAGCTAGAGCTGTCCCAATCATGTTTTTTGCCCCCGATACCAATTGTCTATAGTCGATAAAAAACAATCGGTATATCGATACCTTTTTGTTGTTTTGTTTTGTTATAGCAGCTGGTATCGCTATATTACAGTATAGGTCAGTTTGACTGCTTTGTAATGTATTGGGATCTCCACCAGGTGCCAGTGTAACCTAGAACTCCCAAAGGAGCAATGCAACAAATAACGTTGTCCTTTTAGACTTACTGCAGGCTAACTGAAATACGCAATAATTATACCATCTGCCTATCACTGTCATACGGGTGGGTGCTCTTTAAATTGGGTAATGCTTCTTCAAGTACCTTATTACATTTGTTGTGTTGAAATTTAAATGCAAACTGCTTCAGTAACTGTTTCATCATGTTTTGCTTTTACGTCTAAAGGCTGCTTGAAAGCAACAGGGATAAGGAGTTGGGCTTGTTTGTTTTTTCCTAGTCCCGGTGATGAGCACATCTGGGTGAGTGATAGCATCTTGGCTCTGTTTCCATTCACTACAACGGTGAAGCAACACCGAAAAACCATCCTCATCTTATACACAACTCGCTCTCTGTTGCTGTTGTAAGCTGACCAGGAACCCGCAGGTGGGTCTTCCAGCTCCACCGTTCCATTTGCGCTTGCCATAGTGTGACTGACTAGCACGGCAATCCGCTTGTTGTGCTAACCTCAGCACATGCTGCTAACAGCGTACAGCGAACATGTAAACGTTACCACGTTACCTGCATCTATCTACATACAGAATAAAAATTGCTAAATCAACGACTAGAAAGCATTATTGCCGATCACCCGATCGCATATTTTTACTGAATATCGGCCGTAACGAATGGCGGACGATCAATAGGGACTCAAAACCTAATCCCTCTCAGGTGGAACTAACCTGCTGCGTCAAGTATAAATCCAGCTCTCAACACCACAACATCTCTCTATAAATCTATAATGGCTTTTATATGGATTCACTTTATCTGTGAAGGCGCTGCAAAGAGTAAGCCTATCGCAATATTAAAATATTCTTGGTTTTGTCATTTTTCTCAACCATGAATGAGACTCTAGTGAGGGTAAATAGGGTTTAGATAGAATATAGAGTAGGTTTCTTTATTATCATCCATTTATTTCATATTTCCTCGACAAGAACATACTCTAATCTCTCCGTGTGTGTGTGTGTGTGTGTGTGTGTGTGTGTGTGTGTGTGTGTGTGTGTGTGTGTGTGTGTGTGTGTGTAATTCACGCATGATGGATTTATGGCTGCAGCTCCCGGCAACTGTGGAGCCCCGGCCCTTTCCCCCACTTCTTACTTCCCAACCTTAGCCCTCCGGGGAGTGTGTCTCAATGCCCCTCCTTCCTCTCCCCTATTTATATCCCAGTAGGGAGACCAGAGCTCATGGGGAGTTTGGGAGCGGAAACGCATCCAAGCACTCCTGAAAGACACTGAGGTGGGTGAGGGCGAAGTAAACAAAGAGCGACAGATTAATGCGACGAGAGAATATCAATCTGAATGTGTGAAAGATGATTAGAAAGTGCAAGTGAGGAGAGGAAAAGTGAAAGAAAGAGGAGATTAAGTAAGAATGAGCAAATTGGAACGGGACAGGATGTGAAGATCTGATAGAAATACACCTTACACTCACCAGTACTGTTACTGGTGGGATTTTCAGGAAAATAAATATTATTCACACTGTCTTCTTTTAAACAATGCAATTTTATTCTGAACATTCCCAGTGCTCGTTTTCTTCCCTTCTTTCCTCCCACCCACAGTGTGTTGGGATGCTGCCATGAATCATGTCACAGTTCCTTATTGCAGCATCGTTATGGGAGATACCATTGCAAACAGTGTTTTCCCACAAACATCTGGATCAATGATTTACAACTTGACGATGCTTGTAGTCGTCGGTGTTGTGTACTTTGTAGCAGATTGTGGCCTAAGAATGGGCATGAGAAAGGTAGGATGCTGAGAGTGTGCTTCCATGTCTACACACTGCAGGATATGAAGATACTTAGCCAACAGCAGTCTCATGAGTTCAGTCTCTTTAGGCACCATCGAAGGGGAAAAATGTGCAAACATAAACATGCCCTTAAAGGAAAGATGATTAGGGGTACAGAAGAGAAGAAGTTCTCCTGACCTCAGGCTCCAACTCTTTCTCTCCGCTGGGAAACAAAGTCCTCTTTTCATTTATCACATGGCCCGGCCACCCCTGCTACTAACGCAGCACAGAGAGATGCTGAGAAAACCATGTGATCATGAGCAGGGGACCAATATGGGAAAGATTATCCTGGAGAACCTTCCACTAGTGGCATTGATCTAAAATGGGTGGAATTTTTTAGATCTATAGGTGTGGGATAGCTACATGTTTTACAGGTTTATTTACAGGTTTTTTAAGTCCACCCATTGAAGTCAACTACAAGCTCAGAACAGGGATACAAGAAGCACACAGAATCAGGGGCAAAGAAGTTAAGCAAGTACAGGTTAAAAGTTTAAGTCTTGTGGCTCAACCCCAACAACTTCTATCAGTGTTTTTTCCTACCGGTGCGTCTGAGCAGACAGATCCTGATTCAGCCACAATACTGTGAATCAACCCAAGGCCACGAGTCCTCAGCGCTAAACACAGCCAGAGTCAAGGTTCATGAGAAAATTTGTATTCTGTGTGCAAGTGTACACACACATTCTTCATTGCTGTCGGAATGCATATGCTCTGTATGTATGTATGTATGTATGTATGTATATATATATATATACACACACACACATTTGTTTTTATCTATGTCTATTTGACTAGCAACACAACATGACAATAAAACATCCAATTCAGATGCATTGTGCAGTGATAAAGCTAAAAATGGATCATTTTTATCGCTCGTCCATGTGCCCCATAGTACAACTCACACAGACAACAAAGTTTACACACTTTAAAAATCAGCAAAGTGCCCCTTGCCTTTTCAAATCCAATTATGTTATTTATTTATTTTAAATATTGACATGGAGCTACTGGCTAAAACAAAAGACCAGTCCAATCGATAGATGCACGACTGAGAAAGCTAGCTTCTCTTTTTGCTGTTGTCCAGCCAGTTCTCTATCATTCAGACCAGTGGGAGTAAGGCCATTGAGTCATTATTAAAGACAAAGGGCGGGCGGATTCATGACAACTCTTTTTTCAAGTCAGGCATATGGATAGAAGGTTACTAAAAAAACCTGCCTGACACATAAATGATCAGGGTCAACTAACAAGTCGAACACTACGGTGGGAGGCTTCATAAGAGCTACAGGACACAATTTACTGCCAAGTCTTGTCAAAGGTGTGATTGGCCCACTACCGCAGCAGCTAAAACCCTTACAGGCTGGTTGTGTTTGACAGAGTTGGCCATTCAGTGTGCCGAGATGCTTCCATTTACATGATGGGTATCGATTCTGAAGTAGGGGGAAAAAGTGCATCAATTTAAGGATACCGGTTAACAATACCCAGCCATACTTGCTAGCAGTCTGCCTTTACTGCTGCATTGCTGCAGTTCTTGGTGCATTACCGCCACCTGTAGATCAGTGAATAGTGTGAAACGATCAGCAGGAATTTGTCTCATTCTTGGTGTTTGTTTCTGTAGCTGCAGTGACCCCAAATCTCAACAATGAACATCAGGAATAAAATACAATCAAGAACAATTGGATAGACTATATGAATAAGGCATTTAAAAAAAAAAAAATGTATATTAGAGCTGCAACAATTAATCGATTAGTTGTCAATTCTTAAATTAATCGCCAACTATTTTGATAATTGATTAGACAAAAGTAAAAATTATTTGATTTCAGCTTGTTAAATGTGAATATGTTCTAGTTTCTTCTCTCCTCTGTGACAGTAAACTGAATATCTTTTGAGTTGTGGACAAAACAAGACATTGAGGATGTCATCTTGGGCGTTTGGGAAACACTGATCCACATTTTTCACCATTTTCTGACATTTTAGAGACCAAACAACTAATCGAGTAATCAAGAAAATAATCAACAGATTAATCGACTATGAGAATATTCGTTAGTTGCAGCCCTACTTTATATGGCATATTTTTGTTGTTTACAATAAAAAAGCATTCAACTACTATTACAGACTTGAACTAGTGTGAAAATATATTTGGTGATACAAAGTGGTTTAAAACTTGTCTTTCAGCCAAGAGTAAAGGCTTCTTTGATGAGAAACTAAGAAACCATCTGTGCATGGTGGGTTTCTCTCTCTCTCTTTCTGCTTCATGGGTTCCTAGTAAATTGTATCAGCCTTGGCCCAGATGTGATTGACCAATCAGTGAAATTACTCCCAGGTTACGCAATCAGCCTCACGTCTCCGTTGCATTGTGCTGCACCCTGTAGACAGAGTAAAACATGGGGGTACTTCTTTATAATCCCACTGCAATTTCCTTGGAGACACTGTAGCTGCAACTGTGCAGCTCAGTTGGCCCCGGGTCTGGAGGGATGGCCTGGTTTTCTCACAGACGCCTGTGGCATATCAATTAGGCAAAGATAAATACTAAAAAAAAAAGACACACTGGCAACTAGAAAAATAAATAAAACTGAGCTTCTTGTTTGGGACAGGATACTGAGATGGGGTTTTTTGTATGGACATATATGGATATAGTTGGGTTTTTTTCCCAATATATGATCTAAACCAGAGCGAGTATCACAGCACAGGACAAATCTAAATGATGTGTAGCATTCAGTTTTACTCCACACTCCGTTTATGGCTTCAGATATTAACAAATCATTAGAAGAAAAGAGATTTTGAAAAAGTGCTGGCTGTTCCCTCAACAATTTAATTAGTCTTTCAAGCAAACATTCCCTAGAGATATACACATCTAGTCCTCTACTCTCAATATTTAACATCTGTCAAAACTCCACTTTGCTATGTTTTTTTCACCTCTTCTTATAATAAACATCGCTGCCAATGAGAGCAGAGGGGGAGTGACTGTAAATGAGGGATGATAATGTACGAGCTTCTATTGTATGGCTGTTTATTCTGGCAGCAGTCTGTGGATTTCAAAAGAGCAGTGTTTGTACTGAGAGGCTGCAGTCTTTGTCTGTAACTCTTTTATCAATAGGGACTATAAAAACAGATCTTTTGGTTACATGGTGCCTTTCTGCTCAGAACATTTTGGACTACAGATTCGACTTTAAGCAAGAAGCTCACGAAACATTCTTATAAATAAAAGATTGTGCCCGATACCCCTTTTTACCCTAGCTATTGTGTTATTGACACATGGTACCAGAAGTCCTGATAAAACGAGAAAAAGAGATTTTGTTTTTTTCATTTCCCATTATTGGTGAATGCAGCATCATAAATACTGCAAATGCAAAATTGAGAGCGGCTGGAAGACAAAACATGACAAATTCTGATGAATGGCCAATTGATTTGTAAATTTGGGATTATTAGTCATGCTGATCTTTGTTTGAAACATCTCACATGATGCAAAATGCATCATAAACTATTATTCATGTTTAATTAAGGCACTTGTCTGTGCTCATGTTTAAATTATGTATTATAAAAGGACTTGTTATTTAATTGAGTATTGAATATCTATCATCTGCATCTAACTATATAATATATTGTTTACTTATTATTAAAATGATTACAGTTCTTACATTTTTTTTGAATGTAACAAAATCATTTAAGAGCCTCTTTATCTGCCACCATCAGCATTAATAAAAGATTAAAAAATATGACATTGACTGCAATTTTCTCTATTCATTTGTTGGCACCCCATGCCACACATGGTTATGGAAAACTCTAATGTGAAGCAAATGGAAACCAGTTTCGCACAAAGCCTGTCAATACACAATAAAATCATCATTTGATCTCATCCTGAGATCAACAGAGCTGGAGGCCACATTACTCAGGAGGGGACTGAAGATAGTGTGATGCTGAGAATGTGTTTGACATTGTTTTTAAAGTTTCACTTTACAATCACAGATGGCTTCAAAATCTGCTGTGTTCTGGAAGTACACAGTGAAGCGAGGTTCATAAATCACAATCCGCATGTGACACAGGCTGCGTTTTTACACACATATATATATATAAATAAAAAAAAATCATGAGTTTCACAGCACATAAAAAAGCAATAATGTGAAAGAGACTGTAAAACCAAAAAAGAGAGAGTTGAGTAGAGCTGTGCCATGCAGTGGAAATGTGGCATTAGTTGGGTGCTAATTTAGTCTCTCTCTCTCTCTCTCTCTCTCTCTCTCTCTCTCTCTCTCTCTCTCTCTCTCTCTAATGACAATACCTTAAAAGCATATCTTAATTGCAGTCTTAACTGTCAATTACATACATTTTTAAGATCAGTTATCAAAATGACTGATGCGGGTACTTTAAACATATGTACTCGGACGTTAACTGACCAGCTTTAAGTGTGACAAGCAAGCGTATGCAGTAAAAGCAGTTCCACTGCATGCAGTATTTAATCTTTTTTAAAGTACACTCACGTACACACCATTCTGGGAAATGACAAAATGTAAAATGTCCGACATATTTTTCTTGCTGACAACCCTTCATTTTTAAAACAGATATAGTCTGACTGTGATAAGGTAATGCTGCAAATCTGTGCCCCCCTTGCTGTCAAGGCAATGCTCAACAGAGCTCAATATGACTGATGATTTAGCGAGGCGCCCGGGCCTGGGAACAGCTCCCCTGAATGCTGTGTGAGTCTGGAAGAAGCAAAGTGGGAGAAAACAACACAAACGCTTGTCTGCACTATTTCCTGTAATGACAGTAATTAAAACAGAGAGAAGATAGCAGCTCTGCTCCCAAATGGCATGCTAACACATTTTATTGTGTGTGTGTGTGTGTGTGTGTGTGTGTGTGTGTGTGTGTGTGTGTGTGTGTGTGTGTGTGTGTGTGTGTGTGTGTGTGTGTGTGTGTGGAGTTGGCTAATGCAAGGAAGGAAGAAATCACCCTGAGGTGTTAATGGCTTTGTGATGCAATGTGAGGACTGTCAGACAGATGGATAGCAACAGAAAAATTTCAAATACAAAATTCTCTCTGTCAATCTTTTGCATGAACAATATCTTTAAAAAAATTGAAATTAAAAATCTAAGGAAAAACAGCAGTTCATTGCGTTTTTTTCTGACTACTACGGTTTGTGTTTACTTCTAATTTGTTCTACTAAGCACTTCCTTCTGATGCAAGCCAACAAAGTGTCAAAATTGTCTTGTTGAGCTGTGGACATGGAGATATTTACGTGATTTAAATTTGTTTAGATGCTTCATGAATTAAACAATAAAAGTAAATGGATCTACTGTAATTGGGTCCATTGACTTGCTGCAATTCCGGCTCACTTTTCATGTGGTGAATGGGCACTTCACTTATGAGAGATCTGGAAACAGCACAGCTCATTAAAGGAGAATTCCGGCCAATTTTTACATTAATCTTGATCGCTATAAATATGCGAGTACAGTCGATAGAAGAAATAAACAGGCCGAATCGGTGCAGTCAACACGGAGTAGCTGCAGCTATGTCTACGAGCTTCTACTTACCGTATTTTCCGGACTATAAATTGCTCCGGAATATAAGTCGCATCAGTCAAAAAATGCGTCATGAATAGGAAAAAAAAACATATATAAGTCGCACTGGACTATAAGTCGCATTTATTTAGAAATTTATTTCACAAAATCCAAGACCAAGAACAGACATTTAATCTGGAAAGGCAAGTTATTAAACTACACAATAGCACACAGAACATGGGGCTGAATACGGTAGGTGTCGGGTATGTTAACGTAACGTAACTGCACTGTTGACGAGCCTCTCCCAGCAGCACGTTGTTCAAGCACCCATCTGTGGATTCGTTCCTCCAGCTCTGGCCATCTGGATTTCAGCGCGCGACTAGCTTTCTTTGTTTTCTTCATTGCAGTAAGACTAACCTTTTCGCCAGTCCCTCACAAGTTTCTCACTCACTCCAAACTTTCATTCTGCTGCTCGATTACCGTTTTCGGCTGCGTATTTTACTACCTGCAGTCGCCTGCAGTTTCTTTTCTTTCTCAGTTGTCTTTAGGAGCAGCATATAGTTGTCACAAGCCTAGAGCGCCTCTCGCGGCTGTACACGGTAATGTTTTCAGCATGAAATAACATTGAAATCATGTTAAATTATATATATTTTGATATATAAGTCGCAGGACCAGCCAAAGTATGAAAAAAAGTGCGACTTATAGTCAAGGATGCAAGGATTGCTTCTCGGAGCGATCTGCACACTGTTTACCTTGTCCTGCTACACCGGGACTTCAGCGCGAGACTACAGCTAGCCTTCTCCAACGCTATCAGTGTGCAAGCCACAGACATCATTTGGCCCGTTTCCATGTAGTTACATAGTCACTGATATGGTCATAACCACTACAGTGCACAATTACCTATTTTTGAGGGGGAATAAACTTCATGTTTTCGTCGCGAAGGCATGACCTGTCCTCTGGAGGAAATACTGGATCTTTTTCGGGAGCGGGAGGCGACGAAGGCGGGGAGAAATCAGAAGCAAGGATCCCGGTCGGGCCTGCTAGCGCGGCTAAGGGAACTACCACACAAATTGACAATGCCAAGCCTCCTACTCACCAACACCAGATCGATCACACACAAAATGGATGAGCTACAAATACACACAGAATTGTTGCGTGATGATTATCACAGAATAAGCCTGGCTGAACACACTTATCACGGACGGCAGCTAGCAGCTAACAGATAGCAGCTAGCAGGGCGAGCTAGCTACCAGCAGGATAGAGACAGGGTAGGTGAATTTAAACAATGTCTGAGTTGAAAACGCATCTTATTGACACGTAAGGGCCCTGTTCATGTTGCACAGCCATTTTAATTGCATTTTGTGTCTGTTAAAATGCACAAAGGCACTCTAAAACTTGCCCCAACAACTGCAGTTTTAGCTCAGTGGAAGCTCGTAGAGGTAGCTGCAGCAACTCCAGTTTGCTAGGACCGATTCAGGTCGGGTTTTTTTCAATCGAAAGTACTCGCATATTTATAGCGATCAAGACCATCACCTTATCGTGGTGGAGAGGTTTGTGTGTCCCTATGAACCTAAGGGCTGTGTTGTCTGGAGCTTTGTGCTCCTGGTAGGGTCTCCCAAGGCAAAGGGGTCTCAGGTGAGAGGCCAGACGAAGAATGGTTCAAAAACCCTATGAGTGACCGAGGAAGAGATAGAGTGACCCTGCCCGGAGGAAGCCTGGGGCACTCGTCTGGAGCCAGGCCCAGATGGAGGGCTCGTCAGCGAGCGTCTGGTGGCCGGATTTGCCACGGAGCCCGAAAAAGCTACGTTGCACCTATCTCTCCATCCCATGGGCCCACCACCTGTGGGAGGAACCGCTGGGGTTGGGTGCGCTGCCACATGGGTGGCGGTGAAGGTCAGGGGCCTCGACGGACCAGACCCGGACGGCAGAGGCTGGCTCTGGGGACGTGGAATGTCACCTCTCTGTGGGAGAAGGAGCTGGAACTGGTGCGGGAGGTGGAGCGCTACCGGTTAGATCTGGTGGGGCTTACCTCTACGCACAGTCTCCGTTCTGGAACCATACTCCTGAATAGGGGTTGGACTCTTTTCTTCTCTGGAGTTGCCCAGGGTGTGAGGCGCCGGGCGGGTGTGGGAATAATCACAAGCCCCCGGCTGAGCGCCGCTACGTTGGAGTTTATCCCGGTGGACGAGAGGGTCGCCTCCCTACGCCTGCGGGTTGTGGGGGGGAAAACTCTGACTGTTGTTTGTGCATATGCACAAAACAAAGGTTCAGAGTATTCGGCCTTCTTGGAGACCTTGAGTGGAGTCCTGCATGGAGCTCCAGTGGGGGACTCCATAGTTCTGCTGGGGGACTTCAACGCGCATGTGGGCAATGATGGAGACACATGGAGAGGCGTGATTGGGAGGAACGGCCTCCCTGATCTAAACCCGAGTGGTTGTTTGTTGTTGGACTTCTGTGCTAGTCATGGATTGTCTATAACGAACACCATGTTCGAACATAGGGATGCTCATAAGTGTACTTGGTACCAGAGCACCCTAGGCCAAAGGTCAATGATCGATTTTATAATCGTTTCATCTGATCTGAGGCCGTATGTGTTGGACACTTGGGTGAAGAGAGGGGCAGAGCTGTCAACCGATCACCATCTGGTGGTGAGTTGGGTCAGGGGGTGGGGGAAGACTCTGGACAGACCTGGTAAGCCCAAATGGATAGTGCGGGTAAATTGGGAACGTCTGGAGGAGGCCCCTGTCCGACAGACTTTCAACTCACACCTCCAGCGGGGCTTTTCGTGCATCCCTGTGGAGGCTGGGGGCATTGAACTCGAGTGGACAATGTTCAAACTTTCCATTGCTGAAGCTGCGGCGAAGAGTTGTGGTCTTAAGGTCTTAGGTGCCTCAAGGGGCGGTAACCCACGGACACCGTGGTGGACAGGGAAGCTGTCCGACTGAAGAATCTGAAGAGTCTTTCCGGGATATGTTATCTCAGAGGACTCCGGAGACAGTTGCAGGGTACCGAAGGGCCCTAAGGGCTGCAGCCTCTGCCGTGAAAGAGGCAAAGCAGCGGGTGTGGGAGAAGTTTGGAGAAGACATGGAGAAGGACTTTCGGTCGACACCAAGGTGCTTCTGGAAAACCGTTCGCCACCTCAGGAGGGGGAAGCGGGGAACCATCCAAGCTGTGTACAGTAAGGATGGGACGCTGTTGACCTCAACTGAGGAGGTAATAGGGCGGTGGAAGGAGCACTTTGAGGAACTCCTGAATCCGACTAATACTATGTTAGAGGCAGAGCTGGAGGATGATGGGGGATTGTTGTCAATTTCCCAGGCGGAAGTCACTGATGTAGTCAAACAACTCCACAGTGGCAAAGCCCCTGGGATTGATGAGATCCGTACAGAAATGCTCAAGGCTCTGGGTGTGGAGGGGCTGTCTTGGTTGACACGCCTCTTCAACATTGCGTGGAAGTCTGGGACAGTGCCAAAGGAGTGGCAGACGGGGGTGGTGGTTCCCCTTTTCAAAAAGGGGGACCAAAGGGTGTGTGCCAATTACAGGGGTATCACATTTCTCAGCCTCCCTGGTAAAGTCTACTCCAAGGTGCTGGAAAGGAGGGTTCGGCCGATAGTCAAACCTCAGATTGAAGAGGAACAATGTGGATTCCGTCCTGGTCATGGAACAATGGACCAGATCTTCATTCTCGCAAGGATCCTGGATGGAGCCTGGGAGTATGCCCATCCGGTCTACGTGTGTTTCGTGGATTTGGATAAGGCGTATGACCGGGTCCCCCGGGAGATACTGTGGGAGGTGCTGCGGGAGTATGGGGTGAGGGGGTCTCTTCTCAGGGCCATCCAATCTCTGTACGACCAAAGTGAGAGCTGTGTCCGGGTTCTCGGCAGTAAGTCGGACGGACGGACGACGGCACGGAACACACTGAACAGACTCGAGTCACTGACCTCGCCAGACTGTCCAACGGCCGATTATCGGCTTGGTGTGTCAGCGCCTTAAGAGAAAGGGGCTGGTTTGTCTCCGCCTGCAGCTAAGTTTACCGACAGCTTTCGTTTAGCTTGTTTTCTACTCTTTGCAGAGTAGCATGCTGTACTTGCTCAGTGACACACTGTCCAGAGTTTTTGTTTTTTGCAGCTTGAAATGATCCCAAACCTGTCGTTTTCTCCGCCTGTCCCTTCTCTTAGCCCCTCACTATTTTCGCTCTCTTTCGAAATTGCAATCTCTTATAAGCAGGGAGAGTTTAGGCTTGCAAAGACATTATGCACAACATTTGACAATATGCCTTTTTACACACCGCCACTGTGATTTTTTTATTTTTTTATTACTAGTTTTCTAATAATATACATTCTTTCTTGGTTTGCTAATTGTATTTGTGCACCGAATAACTTATAAAATAGCTCAAAGTATAGTGTTGGCAAAAGAACATGATTTGTTTGTTTCAATTTAATTATGTACAGCTCTGTGTCATTAGCTTGTACATTAGCATTATTGTCCGTGTTAATGTGGGGCCAACCATTGAAATAAGAAAAAATTACTTTCAAACATCAGCTTGTCGTTTTGTTAAGAAATGGCAAAGTCCTGTGTGTGGAATTTCCCTTTAATTGCTTGTCAACATTAGAGGGTTTTTTTCTGTAAGTAGTTTACATGGTATATAGGGCTGAAACGATTCCTTTGATTACAAAAATCCTCAAAGCACAATTCTTTGCCTCGAAGCTTCGTTAAATCAACGTAATTAAGGTTGTACGGCTCACTGTGTTTCCGCACGGAGGATTATTACTAGCGCACAACACGTTGACGCTTCTGTGGACACAAGACTGACGGCCCAGATTACAAATTAAGGAAGACGAAAATAGCGAGGGTCTAAGAGAAGAGACAGGCGAGAGAAAACGACAGAAAGTTTGGGATCATTTTAAGCTGCTACATCATCTCTGTAGAAAACATCCAGTCTACTCATCCATTCCACGGAGCGAACCCGACACCAGGTAGCTAACTAAAGTCTGCTGCTCTCGTCCACCGCGCTGTTTTACACAACTAGCCTACAGCATGCTACTCTGCTAATAGCGATGTTTTACCAACGAGCTAAAACGAAAGCTGTCGGTTTGTAGTCTGTTTACTAGTTTGCTACTAATCTTTGGAAACTTAGCTGCTGCCAGAGACAAACCGGCTCCTCCCCCCAGCATGGCCACTTAATATGCACGTGAATGATGTCATCATGCTTGTGATGTCTGCATTCTTTATTCTGTCTCCTCACTCAGTATTAGGCTTCTGAAAATGTGTCCCCCAGAACAGTGTAGTTGAATAGCCCTGCTGTAAGCTTTATACCGTCACATTTACCCTCTGGTTAGTGAACAGCTCTTTTGCATATCCAATGCAAAGAGCCAGAGGCAAGAAGGGGAAGGGGGTGAAAAATATTAACACATTAACTTTTTTTAGTAAACAGCAATAATAAATATTTACTATAGCTGTTTACTAAGTATTCCTTATCCGATTACTCGATTAATCGATGGAATAATCGGTAGAATACTCGATTACTAAAATAATCGATAGCTGCAGCCCTAATGGTATATTATAGAAGGTCTACATATTCAGCACCCTGAAGAGTCTTTAATCATGTCTCCAGACACTTCCACTTAGCTACCCATGTAGTACAGATTCAACCGGTCATCTTTTTTTTTTTTAAATACACAGACTGATACTGGATGTTTTATGCAGTTTCTAGGCATTACGTTGGGACTCATATTTATAGAATATTGATTGTGTCGATTGTGGAACTGCAGATTTTGCTATAACTTTATCATTGTCCTGTATGTGAGGTAGGCTATAAGCTTATTATTTCCCTGTATATTTCTGCTTGAATTTGACTTATTCTTTGAAATGATAAAAGTTGATTCAAGTAGTTCTTATGATTATAAATATTGTAAATACACAGTATTTTAAATAGTATTTATCAATCATGGAATATTAATTCATTACTCTATATCATAAGCATTAATATTCATCCTTGACCTAGGAAATAGAGGGATGACAAAATGATGTTGATCCCAACTCAAGTTCAAAGTTGAAGTTAGCCAGGGCAGTGTGGACGAGTCCTAGTGGTGCTATGGATGAAATCAGTCAATGAGCTTGCATGTCTACAGATCCATCTCCAAGAAAACAAGTAAACTATCCACCGATGACAACAGTGTGATATGGTTGAAAACTAGTAAGTGGACAATTTGGTATTGTTTTGTCAAACTAATTCTATTCAGTTTTATATTCCCATTACACTGATCCAGAAAGCTACATGAATAGCATTTTAGCATTTTTATTTCCTGTAAAAACAGCTATTCTTCACAAAATCATGAACTGGATCTACCATGCCAGTGTTGTCTGTTCATATAAATGATTGTGATGGATAATGGCAGCCGTACAAGACAAGTTGATTAAGACAGCTGTGGAAAAATCCTGTTCACTAATTGCCAAAAATCTTGAGGCACATTCTTGCTCAGTATATTTGGGGAAACAAACTCCAAATATAAACCTCTTTTTTTGGGGGGGGGGGGGGGGGGGGAATGGACGGACGAACGACATCTTACATATGCACGTACAGACATAATCTCCTCCTTGTGTAGAGCAACATGACAACACCACCAGAACATGCAGGATGAGCAAACTTGTGTTTCTGATGTTGCGATAGTTTGTTACCAGGAGTACAAGCTGCAGACATGAAAAACACATTCCAACGTAGCAGATAAATAGACCACATTCTGTGCTAGACTGAGGAATGTACACTGCTAAGACAGTGACTTACTGATCAGAGATATTGTAACAACAAAAACGTCTAAAAAAATAAATAATACACAACCATTTGTTCTGCACTGTTAACGAGCAAACCGAACTGAGCCTTATTTGTTCTGAAAGTATCAACATTTCACACTCACAAATGAAAGGGGAAAAGGAAAATGTAAATAATCTGTACTCCATATTGTTTACTTGATGGGAGAATAGGGTCTGATATGAATTCCAACTCAGCTTTATGGAGGCCCATCTTGTCTCCTCTGGGCAATAAAGTGTGAGATTTGTTTTAATAAAGATGAAGGATTAAAATTTGTTATTTAAGTGTTATTAAAATGCCACTCACATTAACCAGCCAAACCCACCCAGGTTAACCGGATATGTGTTGTAAATCAAAGCAATTGTAATTAAATCATGTATTACATTTCCTTTGGGCTTTTTTTGAACCATGACAGGCATTTTCTCTGAGGCTCCACTGCGTACCACAAAGCACTGGACTCTCCTCTCCTCTAGTTTAACAGCATCACAGTAATGTTATACAGAAAGCGGAAGAGATGATACACGTACAGTCAGTCCCTCCAGGATTTCGCGGCCTTTTTTTGAGATTGTTGCGGCCCAAAATGCCTGATTTCACGGGAACTTTTGTAAAAAGATTTCGATAAAAGTTGCAATGTCTTTTGTATGTTTGTTGCAATGAAGTTGTGGGAGACAGTGAAAGTTGCGATTTTTTCTTTTTGTATAGTTCTTTAAAAATAAAAAGGAAACTTGTGAAACTACTCTGGGCTGAGATTTCCTAGTAACCTTACCAAAAAGGCTCAGGATGCTGCAAATGTTGGTATAATATGAAAATGGCTGGTGGAAAAGTTGATTTATTTCAGTAATTCCATTCAAAAGGTGAAACTTGTATAATGTATACATTCATTCCACACAGACTGATATATTCCAAGTGTTTATTTCCTTTAATTTTGGTGATTATAACTAACAACTAATGTAAATCCCAAATTCAGTATCTCAGAAAATTAGATTACTAATAAGACCAATACAAAAAAGGATTTTTAGAAATGTTGGCCAACTGAAAAGTATGAACATGAAAAGTATGAGCATGTACAGCACTCAATACTTAGTTGGGGCTCCTTTTGCCTGAATTACTGCAGCAATGCCGCGTGGCATGGAGTCGATCAGTCTGTGGCACTGCTCAGGTGTTATGAGAGCCCAGGTTGCTCTGATAGTAGCCTTCAGCTCTTCTGCATTGTTGGATCTGGCGTATCGCATCTTCCTCTTCACAATACCCCATAGATTTTCTATAGGGTTAAGGTCAGGCGAGTTTGCTGGCCAATTAAGAACAGGGATACCATGGTCCTTAAACCAGGTACTGGTAGCTTCGGCACTGTGTGCAGGTGCCAAGTCCTGTTGGAAAATGAAATCTGCATCTCCATAAAGTTGGTCAGCAGCAGGGAGCATGAAGTGCTCTAAAACTTCCTGGTAGACGGCCACGTTGACCTTGGACCTCAGAAAACACAGTAGACCAACACCAGCAGATGACATGGCACCCCAAACCATCACTGACTGTGGAAACTTTACACTGGACTTCAAGCAACGTGGATTCTGTGCCTCTCCTCTCTTCCTCCAGACTCTGGGACCTTGATTTCCAAAGGAAATGCAAAATTTACTTTCATCAGAGAACATAACTTTGGACCACTCAGCAGCAGTCCAGTCCTTTTTGTCTTTAGCCCAGGCGAGACGCTTCTGACGCTGTGCCTTGTTAAGGAGTGGCTTGACACAAGGAATGTGACAGCTGAAACCCATGTCTTGCATACGTCTGTGCGTGGTGGTTCTTGAAGCACTGACTCCAGCTGCAGTCCACTCTTTGTGAATCTCCCCCACATTTTTTAATAGGTTTTATTTCACAATCCTCTCCAGGGTGCAGTTATCCCTATTGCTTGTACACTTTTTTCTACCACATCTTTTCCTTCCCCTCTCTAATAATGTGCTTGGACACAGAGTTCTGTGAACAGCCAGCCTCTTTAGCAATGACCTTTTGTGTCTTGCCCTCCTTGTGCAAGGTGTCAATGGTCGTCTTTTGGACAGCTGTCAAGTCAGCAGTCTTCCCCATGATTGTGTAGCCTACAGAACTAGACTGAGAGACCATTTAAAGGGTGTTTTGAGTTAATTAGCTGATTAGAGTGTGGCACCAGGTGTCTTCAGTATTGAACCTTTTCACAATATTCTAATTTTCTGAGATACTGAATTTGGGGTTTTCATTAGTTGTCAGTTCTAATCATCAAAAGCAAAATAAATAAACACTTGAAATATATCAGTCTGTGTGGAATGAATGTATACATTATACAAGTTTCACTTTTTGAATGGAATTACTGAATTACTTTTTCATGATATTCTAATTATATGACCAGCACTTATATGTGTCAGTGGCTTGTTGATCTTTACATTGTTAGTTCATTTCCTATCCTGGCCTGGGACACACATTCATACGGTTTCATAAAGTACTTATTGGACTTTAACTTATCATTGCACTTACAATAACGAGTGCAGCTGTCCTCAATTTAGGTCATTGTGTCGTCTCATCTCCTTTTTATCCTGCATCCACCACGTGTGTTGTTTGTGTGTGTGTGTGTGTGTGTGTGTGTGTGTGTGTGTGTGTGTGTGTGTGTTTTTGTGTGTGTTTGTGTGCATACGCCAGTCGCGGGGGGGAACTGAGCTGCAGCCCCGCCCACTGCAGACAGCCGACAGGATTGAAACAGCAGCGACTTTAGAGTGAAAAATCGTTACAGCGTACATTGATGTTAAAATGTATACAGGTTGGCAGGACGGTCTGAAATGTTTTACATGGTCTTTCGCTGTATGTTTTGTTGGTAAATGTGAGATGTTCGAGTCACATACATCTCGTCTTCATATCACAAACAAGGAAATGATCAACCCGTTCTCACTCCCGCTTGGTTATTGGCTCTCAGAGTGCACGTGGGACTGCGGTGATTGGTTGAAGTCGCGGGAAACTTCAGGTTATTGGTCAAATTTGCGGAAAAGTTGCGGTGATTGGTCAAAATTGCGAGTCGCACCAAATTCGCAAAACCGTTTTCCTTCCTGGATGCTGCAACATGGAACTGAAGGGTTAGTGTCGCATTCTCTATAGGCAGACTGTTTATACAACCCTGCAGATTAGTGTGGTTTTATGGCCAACAATAATCACTCCTTATGTACACCCAGGGCCCTCTTTGACCTTACATTGTTGGACCAAATGAGGAGAGTAGAGACAAGAAAACAAAAAGCCTCCTGCTGTTCTTTGTCCTGATTTCACACAGCTAGTGTCGGCGCTCAAAGGGTAATTCCAGCAGGGAGTCAGTGATGGTCAACTCTGAATGGCCTAGTTCACTTTGGACCACACAGTGGATACAATGGAGATCAAAATTACTGTTGTTCTGACACCTTTGTTGTGAGTCAAATGAAGAGTTATAGTTAGCCCTGTTTTACCACTTTCTAATCAGTCATTCCTCAAAAAAGGGCTTAGAAGTTGTAACTGGCTTTATTAAGTTAATTAATCAGTTTGTCATGCTTTATAGATTAGTTATAAGCCATTTTAGCACAATGCTTTGCATTTTTATTTGCTCTTTAAGTCATCAAATGACCCTCCAATGAACAGTTTGACCACCTACATTCTAGAAAAAGATTCTGCAGAGGTTTACCTGATAAATTGAGGACTCCCTAAACCCTGGCCCTGTTAGTTACTGTTGCTATGCCTGTCAAGCTTTCCATTCTTGCACGTCTGCAGTTTACAGTGATAACAGTGGCAGATTAAACACTAAAAAAACTTTAGTAATTTTTTAAACAATGGGTGTTTGATTTCACAAAGAAGTAGAAAAAAAGCAGGCTTCTCATTTCAAATTTGCCAGCTGAAATGCCAAATGTCGCTGGCAGATTTTATTAGTTGCTAGCTAGCTAGTTAAGTTAATGTTAGCTCCATTAGGTGGTGTAAGACTTTTTAATGTTTCCAGCTGACTTATTCAAAATGAAAGGAAAGTAAGCATCCTCACCAGTTGATGGCCCATGTAGAAGAAAAAAAGTATGATAAGAGGAAATGTAAGATTAGACTGTTATTTTTGTTCCAACATAGCCCTGTTTGGCTGCTAAGCTTACAGAAGTTCATCCAGTATTTTTTCACTTTAAACTTTACATAGGGCTGCACGATTATGGCCAAAATGATAATCATGATTATTTTGATCAATATATTGATAACGATTAATTATCACGATTATTTGTTGATTTTAACCAAAACTAATTTTATTGTCACATTACACTAATTATAACTGCTTTCACATCCATATTGTGCTACATTCCTCCTTTGTTGAAGTATACTATGAAGGAGCATGCCATTTCAGCTGTTGTGCGACTGCTTTCCAAAAATGCGCTTTTGCCGTGAAAAGATACAGGCAATGCAATTTTCTGTTCCAATAGGGCACCGGTGTCCGGTATCTACCGGACGAAATAGCAACGTGGATTACGGTGCCACTTAAATGTCTGCGTTGCGCTCTGATGCTCCAAAACACGTTAGAGGCAACAGAAACATCGCTGCTTGTCACGCTAGTAAACACTAATAACACGTTACACAGCAGCTAACGTTAGCCTACCGTTAGCTACAGTAGTAACTGGATTAAACACGGCTAAAATGCTGACAGCTAAACGGTGTAGTGTGACTGTATTTCACTGTAGAGGATTCCAACAGTCTGCCGCTAAATCTATGAGCTAAAAGACTCAAACTAGCACTATGGTCACTGCTGTTGTCTGAAAAACAACACAGACGGGACAAAATGTTGCGTTTACTGGTAAACTGGTAAACCTTGTGACGACTTATGACCGACTGCTATCTGTTGCGGAATTTCCCTCACGTTACTCTGTCCTCTGCGACTGTCAATATCTAAACTAACCTGCGCGGTGCAGGAAACAACTCTGATTGGCTCATGGAGGCAAGTGATCAGAGAGTGGTTTACGGAGCTTTGAAAAAAAAAAAAAAAAAACTTTGATACAGAGCGTTCTATGAACTGAATGAAGCATTTTAATCGTTAATCGTTTAATCGTTGCATTTGATCGTGGGAAGCCAAAATCGTGATCGTGATTAAAATTCAATTAATTGTGCAGCCCTAACTTTACAACAGAGAAGGCTTTTAGGATGAGGACTAACCAATGTGTTTGGCAAATGAAAACGCTATCTCTGGTGATAGACGACTCGGATTGCTGAAGTGTAGGGCTGAAACAATTCCTCGAGAAACTGGATTACTAAAAATCAGCCTTAGTTAACTATACGGTATAAAGTGCACTGTGTTTTGCACGGTTGATTACTACTGTCGCACAACGCACTTACCGCTGGCCAACTCGACTCCCCGTCGAATGAGATTGCACAGGTTAGACCCAGCGCTGCCACTGGCCACCAGCCCGCTGTGACCCCGGGTGCTTGGTCTTGCACTGGATGAATTTGAGTTGTTACAGCCACTAACTGAAGGTTCATCTCCATGAAATCTGACAGCTACAGTTACTGTAGCATGGAAAATAGCGATACAGGACACTGAATTTGATTCATTTACAGTTTATCAGAGGACAAATGTGACCAGAATCAGCAGACCCCATGGTGCCTCCGCTTCACTCCCAGCCACTAGGAGACTACTACTTCGCGAGAGGAGGAGAGCAGACGGCAGCTACGGAGACACACCTTCCGTTAGAAAAGGTAACGTATTACCAGAATGTAATATGGCACTTAAATGCATTAAATGGGTTTAGGTTTGATAGATAATATTATTGTATGCAATTTAAGCAAATCTTTTTTTCTCTTTTGTGTAATTACTATTGCTTTTTAATGAAGCAAACATATTTCTTATCCGATTGCTTGATTAATAGCTGCAGCCCTACTGGAGTGTAAACTTCTATAAATCCAATAAAGAGCAAGACAGAGCTGCTCATGGACGTAAACTTTGATAACATCCTGGACCAGCTTATACACAGTGGATGTACTTGTACTTGTTAAGATTATTTTTTGGGGCTTTTATCCCTTTATTTCAGAGTGACAGTGGATAGACAGGAATGGTGGAAGAGAGATGGGGGATGACACGCAGCAAAGGGCCGCAGTTTGGATTTGAACCCGGGGGCATACGCTCTTACTGGGTGAGCTAGAGGTCGCCCCGTACTTGTTATTTTTTAAAGTAACCTGTAACACAAATGTAACCTAGTTAATTATGTGCTCCTTGGCACATAATTAACACTTGGTGACTACTGTAAGCTAGTAAGCTGGACATGCTAATGATTGCAGCTTACATTAGAGTAGATGAACACAGTTTAATTAGTTAACCTTTTGCTGTTGTGTTTTTGGTTTTGGAAAGGCTTATAAAATGACACAAATTTCAGTCAGTGTGAAAGTCTGCTTTTGAAGAAAAATTTGAGATTCGACATCTCGGTGAACACCAGCCACAAGATATTGTTATCAACCAACCTCTGGTAAAAGAAAAATCATAATCAGATTTAATGTGGACTGGCTCTCCAGGAACAAAATGGCTAACTGCTAGCTTGTCAGAGAAGATGTTTTTTTTGCTTCCCGTGTGTGTTATTCTGAGGGGATGGTACCTGTCAAGAACAGGCTGTCAGGATCTCAAGCATCGGCAGACCAAACATACCAATGCCAACTGACAGCACATACAAACTGGGGAATTATGTTGAGTTGAATTGAGCCTTTGTTAAGTTGGGTAGAAAATGTGAAATAGCGCATTATCTCAAATTGCAAAATTGGGTAATTTTCTGGTTTTGCATCTGTCCAAAGTGGTTTTTGCCCCACCATTTGTTTCCACCAAAAAAACGAATGTGATTTTTTGCAAGCAAGTCAGTTTTCACATGGGAAGCTTTTCACAGCAGCCTGTTGTTGCGACTTATGAGGAAGACAGGGAGAGACAGGAAGCCACAAATGAGAACAGAAGCTGTTTACATGGCCTTGTGCATACCAGACTGTCCATGTACATGTTTGGATTATCCTCAGGGCAAGTGGTCAGATGCCCCAGGGCCAGGGACTGCTGTTGTGCATGTAAACACATTTCCCAAAAATTGGAAGTAATGTCAGTGCCTCTGTGCATACACACTCTCTGCAGGTGAAATCAAACTTTAAGGCCTCACAGTTTTTACCCAGGGGCGCTTTGAAGTTTAATCCCCCTGTGTAGTTATAAAGAAGAAATTGCTCCTGAGTGCCTTACAAAAAATGTTTGTGGGTTAAGGGTTTGACAGGCTTGTGCAGTGGAGAGCTTCATCCTAAAGAAACATTATAGTGAGGCAGAGAGCATCTGAGGTCAAATAAAGGTTATCCGTTATGTCCACAGGGGTTTAAGTGTAATCTTCACACTCTAAAGCGACGTTTCTACAAATGATGTGAAGCTGTGCATGTAGCAGAGAGAGAGAAGCATAGTGCTTGTCGTGCTCGCTGCAGTTTTAGGAAGAACAATGCATTTCTGATTTCTCAGCCTCGTCAAGTTTCAGTTTCATAAACATGAACACAGATGCTTAACAAGCTTAAGAATTTCCGTAGTTTGGGACCGGATGCTATTTCAGTATATCGTGCTCCTAAGGGAAACCAAGCTGATACATCCCCTTGGGGGTTGTTTATTTTATCATCTTAGCAGCAGGCAGAGAGGTTTAAAGGGTGTTGTAAAGTATCTCTGTAAAATTTACTTCTTGGCGTGGACAGCATCAGATAAAAACAGCCTAAATTCTACAAGACCATATTTATGATTGTCTTAAAACTGTTGAAAGTTGAGGGTGGTAAGATAAGTGCCTCCTCTGAAGGACCAAGGCCAAAGACATAGACTGAGATTATGATCCAGTTGGCTAACAGTTAGCAAACTTCACTAAGACAAGAGAGAGAAGAGGAGGAAAAACCCAAACGAGCCACAGTGCAGCTGCCATGTCTGGTAAGTCCAGTCAACCAGAGTGGCTGCTTTCTGGAAGCAATTATTGCTGGCTCACACTGACACTGAAATTACAACTATTACTACAGTTTGGTCTAGAATAGGAGATCCTGGTAGATGTTGAAGGTACCAATTAAGTTCACTTGCTCCGATTCCTTTTGACCAATTTCTGAAAGGCAAATGAGTGACATATTAAGTATGTGTACGAACAATCATACAGTCCTTTTCTCTTAGAATATTTGTTTTGAATAAGTTTGCAAGGCCTTGTGCATTAGAAATTACTGAAAATACTGATTCTCAGCAATGTGGAAGCTATTAAGGGGCCTACTGTGTAATCAAGGCCCAGTACACAGTGCAGATAGGTGACACATCTATCTAATAAAGCAGGTGTGTCCTGCATCCACCGCGTGTGTTGTTTGTGTGTGTGTGTGTGTGTGTGTGTGTGTGTGTGTGTGTGTGTGTGTGTGTGTGTGTGTCTGTGTGTGTGTAGAAGTAGCCTACACTGTAAATAAAGCTTAGTAGTAGGCTATACAGTGGAGTTGCATTTTAAGTGGTTCGGGATAGAGATGCACCGATTGACATATGCTGATTTTAAGCCGATCAAATGCTGTAAATAAATACACCAAAATTTGAGTGTGCGACAGATTTTTACATCCGGTCCAGTACATGTGCGACCAGTAAATGTGCCCCTCTTTTTTTTTTTTACACATTAAACGTGGAAGGGGCGCGTCAATGAATCTAGAATCTGTATGAGTGTGAGAAGGATAGGAAATGGCCACTGTAAGTGGCTAATGTGTGGACGTCTGTGGTAGGAGACAGATATCACAACTTATGTGCGTCTGACGATGAGCAAGCGAACTATTGACTCGTTCTTCCGACCTGCAGCTAGCGTGCTAGTGCCAGAGTCTAGTGTCACAGTCGGATGATGATTCAGAGTCAGTGGCGGCCCACGGGCCGTATACAGCCCGCCAAAGCTTTCAGTCCGGCCCGCATAATAATCATGAATTCAGAAAATGTGAACAGGAAAAAATGCGTTTTGGTATTTAGCATTTCAAGCATTTACAGCAGGTAACATTACTTGACACAGGTAGAGCACAAACCCAGCCCCCTGTATTTGCATCTCTATTCACATGCCGGGATTCTGTACAGCGATGCCTCGCTCCACACACACAGCTGAGCCGAGATGTGTGTGCGTTAAAACACGCAGTATCTGACTGGGAACGATACAAAGAGGATTACCAACGACCGCTGGGGCAGATGAACTAATGCTAGCCTCGTTACTGTAAGTAGGCTAAAATAAAACCTTTGTGAGTAAAAAGTCAACACTTATCAATGCACTCACCTGTGTAGACCGGCATCAACATGTAGGAAGCGATATTTCAATCTGCTCTGTCTGCTCAGTCCACTCTTGTCCACCGCGCTGTTTTATGCAAACACAGCTCTACTCTGCAAATTTGTTTACAAACAAGCTAAAACAAGAGCTACCAGTTTGTAGTCTAACTGTTTATCTTAGTTTACCACGAATCTTAAAATTAGGACAAATTCTTGTAAACTGCTGGCTGAGCGAACCATCCTCTCCGCTGGAGTGGTAAATCTATGGATGTATTAAGACTAAAACAGATGCATGTGGCTACTTAATATGCACGTGAATGACGCAAAAGTTATTTTCGCATTCTTCATTCTTGATGATGATGCTGGTTGTATTATTTTGCAACAACATCGTTTCATTGCAAATGAGGCATACATGACGAATTCATAGCCTGCTATTCTGTCCATTCATCATTAAAGCTGGGCTTTTCCACGTCAATTTTTTTGCTTCAGCCTCTTTGACAGTGACATTTTTACCTGACAACAGCCGTTTCTTTCTGCAAGCATTTTCCACCAATCATGACGCTGCATACTACAACCATGTTTCCTAATCACAGACTTTAACCATCACTCCTCAGTGAACTGCCTCCTAGTCTGAGATCATTTTCTAGTTTAAAAGCCAGTTATCATTATGTAGTTTCCATGTTTTTTTAGGAGTTTGCTCACACTAATACATGTAAAACAATATAGCATTACTTCAGTTAGAAAGTGAAAATATTGAACAAGCATAGGCATTTTAGGTATAAATACATTTTATTTTCTTTAATTGGAAGCCCGGCCCCTGAGTTTATTGGAAAATAGCATTGTGGACACTGAACGTGATGAATGTACCGTTTATCAGACCCCAGATGAGACAAGAAGCTAACGTTAGCGAACGCTGCGGTGACGGTCCCTCTGTTTAGCAGCTAACGGAGTTTCCTTCCGTTTATAGCTTTATCCCGATAAAACGGCACGGTTGAATTTCAGCCTGCATGCACGTTTCGTAGCCTAAAACAGAGCGGCTTGTATTGGTAGAGAGATCAACAAGTTAGCGGACTGTCGAGGCGCCCTCTCGGCTCTCTGTCTGCTCAGCTGCTAGACGGGATGCACTCGGGCTGCAACATGTTGTAAGGTTTAAGCCAATGTTTTTCGGGGGTAACACCATTCACTTTACCGGAAGTATTGCCAATAGATAAAGCCACCGTGTCTTGAGAAACTCTAGCTTGTTGTTTTATTGTTCACTTTTAACTCACTTTACATCAACTTTGCCATCTCTTTTTCCTCTCGCTTTTCCTCATAGCGGCACTCATGCGCTACCTCTCCGTTACTGCTCGCGACCACACGGGCACTGACGTCACTCACTTAAGGCACCCTGCCATTCTCGCTCTAACTTACGCTACTCTCATAAGGGGGTTGCGGTATACCGCTCTACCGTGGGAATTTCTTGCTTTTCAACCGCGGTAAAAAGAAATCCATACCGTCCCAGCCCTAACGTTACCGTCTATTTGTTGGATGGTTTCAAGGTAATGGTCGGTAGCTAACATTAGCAGATAAGCCCGTTGACAGTGACGTTATTGTTCATATTTTGGCACAATGTTTCTGACCGTAGTAGTGGTCATAGTGACTGAAAGTGTGATGTGATATGCTAAAAAGAAACTACATGCTGTTTTCAAATAACGTTACTTTTTGACGTTGTGACACTACTGTGAACTCTTCTAACAATCATGGTCAAAAGTTATCTTTAAAAGTAGACTATTTCTCTGGTCTTGTATCCAAAATGAGTTGGTTGTCCAGAGGTCAGGATCACATGGTTTTGAGTTTCTTCTTCTGTGAATTTAGTATATTTGTCTTTGTCTGGTGGGCCAAATTGAGACTGGGCCAATTTTATTTCCTGTGGTATTAATCAATCGGAAAGTCTCGCTATTTCATACCATTACAATATTTCAAGACTTTTCCACAAAGTTTAAATGAAGCCATACGTGATTAATCCTTTTTCACTCAAAAATTCATCACTAACACGCTGTTAATGAAAATTAATTTCCGGTTATTCAAGCTCATGCTGCTGGCTCTCCAAAAACCAATGTTCCTTGAAATTAGCTGTTTCTCGTCACTATCATCCAGGGCATTGATCCATTACCTGAGCTCAAATTGAACGTCACCTTTTCACTCTAATTAAGAACATAGCTTCATGAGCACTGCCAAATGGCAAAAAAAAGAGAATAGAAAAGACAAGAAGTGGTACAACTTACAGAGAGAACAGCACAACAAAGAGGGAGGAATGGAAATAAAAATGTCTCAAAGCTGTGTTCTACTCCTCATTAGGTGCCGGTCAAGCAAATTACGTTAATTGTTTTGTCAGCTTCAATAGCCCAAAGGGACTTTTAAAAAAGGTATACTAGACATGCTGTCAATCAGTGTTTCCAATATACCAGGCTTGGCAGGTCTGAACATAGAGCTCTCCAAGTACATCAGTCTTTTAAAAATTAAATTGAGTCCAGTGTGAAAAAGGTACGATTGGTTAGGAAATTGTTATCAAATCAGTTCTCATGTTAAAATCAAAATGCAGAGCATACAACTGATTGAAGTAGATGCTTGAAGTTATAACAGGCAAAACCAAAATTTAGGAGCTCATAAAGAACTTTAGGGGCACAATGAAAATGTATCAAATAATGTGTTTTTTTCTTAAAGGACAATTCCGGCACAAAATGAACCTAGGGGTTAATAACATATGTGTAGTCGAACGTTCTCTGGGATCTGTTTTCATGCTAATCGAATGTGTCTGTAGCTTGAAACTAGCTACCGCAAACCGGTGTTTAGCTGCCAACGCTAGCTTTCGGGGCACAGGGTAAATCACTAGTTCTACACCACTAACAAGGCTCAAAATAGCACCACACATAACGGTAGCATAATGAGGGTCCCTACATGCAAACCGAAGCATTGAGAACTTTGTAAGACAGTTTATTACAAAGATAGATTATAAAGACAGCAGCGTTAATGTTTACATGCGGCCGCCATCTTGGATAACAGTCATGACCAGTCGAACGACGAACGCCGTGCAACCAGTAACCAGTAACATAGCTCAAACACAGCGTTTGTGATTCAAGAGAACTTTAGACTCGGTACACGTTATTAACCCCTAGGTTCAATTTGCGCCGGAATTGTCCTTTAATAAAAAGGAAAATGAGGCGACATTTACAAGCAAAGTGATTTCATTTATTTGAATACAAAAAGTATACTATGCTTTTTTTTTTTTTATTGATTCTGCTTTAAACTGTAGCTATTTAATAATTATGTATTCATACTTTAAACTACTTTAAACGTCACATGCCTTTGTGTGAAAACGACAAGTTGCTGTGTCACAAGAGGTTATGCATCGGACCATTTATTTTTCAGGAGTCTCAATGGCGAGTAGTACACACAGACTGTACCCATGCACACACTACACACATACAGCAGATGCACTTAGGCTTGAATAAATAAAACATACATATTTGTTATTGTTCATGTTTGCTATATTTCCAGCACTAACGGCAACCATGTGTTCCCAACATGGAAGAATCTGAGCTTTTCCTAAATATTTATGTGCTGCACTCACACGGTTTCAAATCCAAAAACCCAGCTGATATTTGTTTTTATTGGGTTACACTACTGATGATGTCCACAAAAGGGAAATGCATTGATTTATATGAGCAAATATCAATGCCTGAGCTACTCATGAATTGGGGAAAAATAACTTTATCATGTCCCAAGCACTTTTCCTCACTCCTTACTCCTGGGATGAGGCATAAATCACCAAAGTGATAAATGACACAAAACAGAAGTGGTTTAGATATCGGTGTTTGATTACTGGCAAGGAAAAGCACCTGAAATGACTTTCCAGTGGGAGCTGAGTTTGGAAACTTTGCTGCATGTCTTACAATTTGGAATTCAGCACAGGCTGGCCATCCATCTCTCAGCTGTCAGCGGCTTTGAATGGGTCCAGACCTATTTTTCAATCATCAACAGAAATATTCTAAGTCCCTGGTCCTCCTCACTGCCCGAGGATCTCATGGTCCACAACAATTCTCAGGATGAAAATATCCCCCTCCTCACAGAGGTTTGGCCATGGCCAATGCCAAGAGAGCCATCTGCATTATTTTGGGACTTATTTACAAACTTCCACAAACAGTTTATTTTGACTCATGTACTTTTTCCCTTTTAGCAAGTCCTCCAAATAGAGTCTGAGATTATCACAATGCCTCACTCAAACTTTTTTGCTGCACATGTTGTGTGTTCACGTTTCGTTGCATATTATGTAAACTTTGCAAACTGGGTGATATTTTCCAGGGTTTGATTGAACGTCTACAAATCACTCACATATCATCTCGGCTCATGATTACTCACAGCAGCAAATACATCCACATAATCTATTGTGGGTTATCGCCTCACTGTGAGGATGCACTTCATCCTGGGAGCTGAGATTTATAATAGCAGCAAAAACATATGACCCTATAAATATGCTGCCTACCTTTGGGAGTTATAACCCTCTCCAGCGAGAAAAGCATCTCTCTTCTCAGACTTGATGTGATGAGGTCTTCCAGCTGGCAGTAAGGGAACATCACAACACAGCGCAGCCGCTTTGCAACTATCCAAGCCACAAATAACACTTCCAAAACATGAACCGATGGTGATTTTGTCTGATACAACTCGGTAATATTAAGGCATCTAACAGACGGACAAACAACTTAAAAGATCTAGATTGCCTGAGGGTTATTTACTCAACATCCAATCTCACTTTACAAACCAGATAATCAACACACCAGCATTTGTCGCAAGTCAGCCAACATGGTTGTGCTGGTCACTCTGGCACAAACAGCACGCCCAAGCTGATCCCACAAGTGTTCAATGGGGTTGAGATCGGGACTGCTGGTTGAAGAATGGGATGCCATCCCACAGCAGTGTGTGACCAGGCTGGTGACCAGCATGAGGAGGAGGTGCCAGGCTGTTGTGGCTGTGTATGGTTCTTCCACACGCTACTGAGGCTCCTGTTTGTTAAATGAATAAATTGTTCAATTGCCAATATGTCTTGTTTCTTCAAACTTTAATCATCCAATCCACCAAACAAGTCAATGGCAGAATAAGCTGTTTGGCATTGGCAGAGAAGATTTGGCAAATTTTTAAATGGGCGCAACCCACATACTCAGCGCTGCTGCTCATCCCACAAATGCATGTTCTTACACATGGGGCACCATTTGAAAGGGAACTAAACAGGCTTTCCAACGGTATAAGATTTATTGCCAAAAAGCATTGTTACCACAGAGAAATAATCTACCAAACACAAATGTCCTTACTTTTACAACTTTAACTTTACAAATGAATTACTTCTCATTTACATTATTTTATATTTATGGTTATATTATACTAAGCATAATTGTGCCATGATGACTAGATTATATGTGATGTCATTAACATCATGACACAACTGAAAATATGCCTCATTGTGTGTGAATAGAGGTGAATAAATATATTTGTTTGCGTTGCAGCGAAGTCAGTTTCGTTTCATACGTAAAACATTTGGGGCGCGGGGCCCCACTACACACACACACCCCTGTATTCTCATAATTGTGGATGCAACAAAATGCAACTCCAGCACAAGGATGTACACTCACCTAAAGTATTATTAGGAATGAAATTATCTAATCAACCAATCACATGGCAGCTGCTTCAATGCATTTAGGGGTGTGATCCAGGTCTAGACAATCTCCTGAACTCAAAACTGAATGTCAGAATAGGAAAAAATGGTGATCTCAGCAACTTTGAGCGTGGCATGGTTGTTGGTGCCAGACGGGCTGGTCTGATTATTTCACAATTAAGCTCAGTTACTGAGATTTTCACGCACAACCATTTCTAGGGTTTACAAAGAATGGTCTGAAAAAGGAAAAACATCCAGTATGCGGCAGTCCTGGGGGGCGACAATGCCTTGTTGATGCTAGAGGTCAGAGGAGAATGAGCCGACTGATTCAAGCTGATAGAAGATAAACTTTGACTCAAAAAACCACTCGTTACAACCGAGGTATGCAGCTAAGCATTTGTGAAGCCACAACACGCACAACCTTGAGGCGGATGGGCTACACCAGCAGAAGACCCCACCGGGTACCACTCATCTCCACTAAAAATAAGAAAATGAGGCTACAATTTGCACGAGCTCACCAAAATTGAACAGTTGAAGACTGGAAAAATGTTGCCTGGTCTGATGAGTCTCGATTTCTGTTGACATTCAGATGGTAGAGTCAGAATTTGGCGTAAACAGAATGAGAACATGGATCCGTCATGCCTTGTTACCACTGGGCAGTAGGGCTGCAGCTATCAATTATTTTAGTAATTGAGTATTCTACCGATTATTCCATCGATTAATCGAATAATCGGATAAGAAATACTTCTGTTTTATTGAAGAGCAATAATAAACAATAGTGTGGTTACATTTTCATTTCATTTTTGTTGCCTACATTGCTTACAATATCATCTCTCAAAAAACTAAACATATGAAGTGCATTTAAGTGCCATATTACATAGTAAAATTTTTAAAGAAAACATTTTCTGAAATGACATCAACTAAGGCATAGGCCTACATTAAACATACATAAACATGACCTTAAGTTGTGCAACTTAACTTTCAGAACTACAAGTTTCATCAAGACTGATCTGTATATAGGCCTATATGTAAATATATGTATATGTAAATATGAATTATACTCAATCTATTTTAATTTATATATTTGATTACAATGCTACACAGCTCTGTTACACTTATGCTAGAAGATCAGTCATCCGTTTCTCCGAAGGGATAGTCAACAAGTCGGCTCTTTAGATCAGACTGTGGTCACCGCTACGTATTTTCTTGTCTTTGTTTTTGGTAGTTGTTGTGTTTTGTGTAGTTTCATCGTCCATACGACTCTGTGATTTACTTTTGTCGGGTCCGCTTCGTGGAATGGATGAGAAATGTTTTCTGTTGAGATGCTGAAGCATTGACGTCGTGCTATTATTGTGGTAAGCTAGTTCGGTTTTTCAGTAGACACACTGTACAGATTTCTCGTTTTAACTACATTTGAACTGATTCCAAACTTTGGACACTTTCTGTCGTTTTCTCCAGCCTGTCTCTTCTCTTAGCCCCTCACTATTTACGCTCTGGCATGTGTCGCCAGCAGACTGAGCAGCGTCTGGTGTGCGACGATAATAATGATCCGTGTGGAAACACCGTCCGTCAGCAATACAACGTTGGTAACATTGATTTAACGAAGCTTCGAGGCAAATCATTTTGCATTGAGGATTTTTTGTAATCGAATTATTCAAGTTATTTGAGGAATCGTTTCAGCCCTACTGGGCAGGCTGGTGGTGATGGTGGTGTAATGGTGTGGGGGATCCCTTTCACCTTCAGAACTGCCTTAATTCTTTGTGTCATTGATTCAACATGTGCTGGAAGCATTCTTTAGAAATGTTGGTCCATATTGATTGAATAGGGTCAAACACGGTATTAGTATGGTGTTCCTAATAATCCTTTAGGTGAGTGTATATCAGGGTCAATCAGTTCCAGCCCCCTAACATGATTGAAGCACATATAATCAATATAAGGTCAGGTCCATGGATAATCAGAGTTTTGGAGTGTGTGTGTGTGTGTGTGTGTGTGTGTGTGTGTGTGTGTGTAGTTTTAATGTAATTGTAATGGTTTTGTGATGCAATGTGAGGACTGTCAGACAGATGGATAGCAACAGCAACATGTCAAATACAAAATTCTCTCTTTGTCAATCTTTTTGACAAAAAACTGTTGTTGCACCCTCTTAGATTTTGCTCAGAGTTTATGCTACCATAAATGTCAGTCTTTTCACACTTTTGTTTCCAAATCTAGGGCATGCTGTACAAACTTGTAATGGTTCAGTCATATTGACATGTTTGTCTTCCACCCTACAAAGTTTGGGCTGCCTATGAATAATACTTTTCATTATATTAATGTCCAAAAATTGCTTCCCAGATAATGTGATTTTCAGGCTGTAAAACTGAAGTAATTTCAAGGGTGAAAATATGAAGACATAGGATTTGAACAGAAATATTTTACAGGCCTTGGTTTAGGGACACATTCTTGATATAGACAAGGTTTGAAGCTGTCTGTAAAAAAGGACAACAGCGTCTTTACTGCTTGAGAAAATTGTACCATATTCATATAGACCAGGATGACATTATTTTATTGTGCCTTTATTGAATCCATCATATCTTTCTCCTTAGTGTCTTGGGTGTGTTTCAGTTAAGCACAAGAATCGCCTAAATAAAATTGTAAAATGGTCAAGTAAGCTGACTGGGGAGTCCCAGCTGCACCCCACATCCCTGTATGCTAAACAACTACAGCAGATAGCTATGGCCATCTTAGAAGATAGCCTACACCCTTTGAATAGGGAATTCTAGTATCTCCCCTCAGGACGGAGGCTAAAAGTCCCCGGTTGCAGAACTACAAGATTTAAAAACAGTTTTGTCCCAGCGGCAATCACTCTGTTAAACAAACTGTAGAATTACTTGCACAAAACGCACAAACACTTTGGTCATGAACTGTTTTCTATTCTTTTTATCCATGTTTTATTGTCTGTTTTATATGTTTTAATGTTTTGTGTGTTGCATGTTATGTGGTAGTCTACAAAGTTTTAAGGATGTCCTGCCTCTTAGACTGTAAACCTAGTTTACCTACGGGTACCAATAGAGTAACCTGAAGCTGAAAATCTGAGACAGTGCAACAACAACCTGTAATTCCATTTTAACCCAGAAGACTCTGACAGCGCACAGGCACCTGCCTGATAAATAGCCTATATTAATTGAATTAAAAAATATATTTCATTGCCAAGACATATACATTTATCTACTGGAATAGAGCAGTGTAAAGATTGCATAAGGCCATCCTCAACCTTACAGTAGGCTACTTGACACAATTTCTGTTCAGCAATCAACGATTGTTGTTATGCACTGGGCTAACGTTTGCAGGTTTTAATATGCGGGTAGTTAACGTTACATTGACTGTGATGTAACTTTGGCTCTGTTCACTGCATATTCCACAAATGAACGTGCCATAACGGACATGCAATACTAACATTACATTTTCACACCTACTCTCAGTCACTTAGCCTGCAAATTCCTAGCTAGCAGTTACTAGACAAATAAACAAATAGGCGCTAACGTGTACAGTACATACAGTAAAAGGGTACAGTAGGCTACTTCAGTTGGCTTACTTGAAACTGACTTCATGTGACTAGAGAGCGCAGACTCGCCCATTGTGAAAGGCTGCACGTCTTTTTTGCAGACTTTACAAGAGGCAACTCGTGGTGTTTGTCCCCGTTTAATCCATAATTTGTACGTTTCATCTTCCAGCCAACGTTCATTGAAACGACAACTTCCCAGCAGCAAATTTACGAATCTCACTATGGGCACGCCAAAACCTGCCCTACGAAGCAGCTTGATTGGTTGGGGTTAGGCATTTGGATAGCCGACCTGTACAAATGGGGTTACGTTACCTTGCGTAAGCATGGCCGCCTGGCCAATAAATGCTATTAAAGGGCGGGTCTTGGCGTAGCCATAGTAGGATTCGTGATATCGCCTCCCGGCATGGTGCAGTAGTGGTTTCATGGGGGCGGAGTCCCACCTGGCAGATTGCAGTCACACATGCAAGCAAGCAGGTTTCATTTTAGGCTCTCCAACATTTTATTTCTCCATTTAATCAACGAACTATTCAGCCATATAGGTATTTGTTTTGAAAGAAATACAGTTACAATTTCAAGCATTTTCAAGCATTTTATCCAAAATGTAAGCACTTTTCAAACCTTGAAAAACACAACATCAAAATTCAAGCATTTTAAAGGATTTCAAGCACCTGTACGAACCCTGACTACTGTTTGGGTTTACTTCTAATTCGTTCCACTAAGCACTTCCCTCTGTTGCGAGCCAACAAAGTGTCGAGCTTGTCTGGTTGAGCTGTGGACATGGAGATATTTACATGATTTAAATTTGTTTAGATGCTTCATGAATTAAACAATAAAAGTAAATGGATATAATTGGGTCCATTGACTTGGTGCAATTCTGGCTTTTCATGTGGTGAATGGGCAATTCACTTATGAGAGATCTGGAAACAGCACAGCTCATTAAGTATCAGTCGCTCCCATTGGAAATATCCCATTTCTTGGCTTCCCACTTTATTCGTTTTTCAAATTCCGACAAGAGCCCCTCAAGCTCCCTCAATGAAATTTTTTTTTTTTTTCTTTTTAATTATTATTTCAAGTACATATGGGACAGCTATCAAACACACACTGACGTCCTTGATGGCATCCTTCATCACTTTTGACACTCGTCTTCACAATGTGGAGCACATCATCATATCAGACAGTGTGGTACCACTTAATTTGATTATGATAGTAGAACTCCTACCCTTCATGTTTAATTGTGGTGCTCCAGCATTCCATTGACAAATTAATTGTAAGTAATATTAATGGAAATAATGAATGAACCCTTAAAGTAATTTCAAACTTCTGGACACCCTTAAACTCTAGCTGATAATTGATGTGGGATTATTTGTACAGTCAAGGAATTATTTTAGGTATCTTTCGTTTTCCACAACATGGTTTATGCTTTCCACTTTTTCCACAAGGCTTTTGAAAGGTGCCATTTTGCACTAGTAGTAGCCGGTTTTCAACACCAGAACTTTTCAAGGCACCCAGGAACCTTTCACCAGGGGAACAGGGCCTTGACTTAGTTCCTTAACTATATTTCCTAAGAGAGACCGGAAATACACCAGAAAGAGAAGAGCCGTCTGCTGTTCTGAAGTTTTGGGTTTTAAAAAAATCAGACATAATTTAGCCACTGTTGTTGCCAGTCGTGCTAACCTCAAGCAAGCAGCGGAGCGACATTATGAACCCAATAACCATCAACCTACGGTCCCGGTACCAACAGTCGAGGAAGACGGGTTAAGAGCAATGATTAAAACACTGGGTTTAAGATATGTCTTGCCGGGGACAAAATACTTACGCCAAACTACTATCCAAACATTATACCAACTACACCAAAGCACGCTGAAAGCGGAGCTATGTTCAGTCGCCCACTTTTCTACTACAACATACCTGTGGTCAAGGTAGTGTTTATACAACTATCTTACAATATTTTGTTTTAAAAAGTAAGCAGTGTTAAAGTTGTTAGTATATAAATTTATTTAATTTAAGTTTATTTATTTTACTACATTGCAGTTTGCACACAAAATAAAATGTTTCATGCATTCCAATTTCCTTTATATATTGTTTAATGTTGTGGAGCCGAGCAAACCCTTTAGTAATCAAAGCTTTCAGTAAACATGATGACATTAAAATGTTTTTTTTATATTCTATGTACGCCTGACAGTAGAATGAGATATTAAACCCATAAAAAAGGCCCAATCATGCAAAAGAAAGAAAATACTGTGATATACATGTGTATATAACCGAATATATAACCGAATCTGAAAGGGGTCATAGAATGCAAAACCAATTTTACCTTGTCATAGCTGAGTAACGACAGTTTGGTGGGGAAATAGGACATACATAGAACCTCAAAATCCCATTGACACCTCTTTCCTCTGCAAATCTCACAATTTGAAACTGCCTCTGAAAGCAGTGTTGCTGCCTCACCGCCTGGCCTGTCCTCCTTCACAGTCCCCGGCCTGCTGTGAGCTAGATGGAGCTCTGTCACGGCCGGCAGCCCACGGTGATACATACCCGCGCAAAGTCACCGTTTCTGGGTTACTGGACTACCAAACGCCGCTGCCCTGACAGAGCTACAGGGCCTGCAGCTCGCTGCTCTCTCTCCCCTCTTCCTGCTAAATGGCCGGTCTGTGTGAGTGAGAGCGCGGTCAGCGAGCTTGTTACGCCCGCAATCTATTACCACAGGTTCCAGTTAATCTTATAATAGATATGTGTATTGAGTTATTTAAACAAACGATCAGGGAAATAAATGCTTCTTGTCCGCGAGTCTCATTGATAGAGCCCGCGGCTGGATGGAGCTCTATCAATGAGAGCTAGCTAGCCTCCTCTTAGACCTCTGAAATTCACAAAAATGCATTAAATTGAAATCGGACAAAAGTGTTAGCTAAGCTTTGTAAGACCGTAGGGTAGCTGTGATATACATGCCGTGACGAAATTCAGTGTAAATATACTCTAGTTATGCCGAAAGTGTAACTAACTAGCCGCAATCTTTACCCATAGGATTGAAGGGACACTAGCAGCTAACGAAACCCCTCATATTCACAAAAATGCATTAAAAATTGAAATTGGACACAAGTGTTAGCTTTGTAAGACCTTAGGGTAGCTGTAATATAAGTGGCATGACGAAATTCAAACTGTAACTATACTAAAGTTATGCCGGGAGCCGGCCAGCTCCAGTAACACAGAAACAGGGACTCTGCCCTGGGTATGGAGCCCAAGCTTTCTCGTCAGACTGTGTGGAACTCCTGAAGTCTGACATGTCTTACCAAATTTGCCATAAATTTTCGTAAAACCGCCCATATGAGCTTTACATAGTTGATTTCTCGCATAAAAAAAGTATCATAAGTGAATTGACCCTTCGCTAAGCCCCGCCCTCCTTAGTTACTGTTGCTACGCCTGTCAGGCTTTCGTGCCTGGCACGTCCATTACAGTACGTATGCACCTGTGTCAGACATTCCTAAGGAGATATTTAGTAATTTTTGGCGAACAGGTGAAATATCTGAGAGAGCAAGACAAAAAGGTACTGCAGTATGCATTCGAGGGATATATCAACGACATAATATGCAACCGATGAGAGAATAATTTCATCAAAATTGAAGCTAAAGCCTATAGGTCACGCAATAATGTGAGCCGCCTCATACGCTGACCATTCAAATGGGAAACACACAAATTAAGGAACAGCTATGTTCATGCACAGCAGAGTAAGTGACATTTGAAAATAATCTAATAATTATAATAATTATAAATCAAACAGCTTATCCATAAATCTTGTGGAATAAACAGAAGACATTAGCTTGAACACTTTGCAATGATAACATTCTCCTGCTTATATTTTTAGCGATTAACAAATGCTGAAATATATTTTAAAGTATGTCAGTGAGCCTCCGTCTTGCCTTTAATCATCTTAAGGATGGGTTAATAACAGATGAGTACCCACTCGATCGCTCTCTGGGACATGTTTTAATGCTAATCAAAGGTGTTTGGAGCTTGGAACAAGCTAGCACGGACCGCTGATTAGCTTACAAAGCTAGTATTCGGGGCAGAAAGACAGTAGCTCCCAAGACGGCGGCCGCCTGTATACGAGAACGCGACTGTCTTTATAATCTCTCTTTTTAATAAACTGTCTGTACACTTACAAAGTTCTCAATGCTTCGGTTAACATTTAGGGACCCTCATTATGCTACCGTTGAAGTTTTGTGATTTTGAGCCTTTTTAGTGGTATAAATAGCGATTTGTTTTTACTTTCCCTGTGCCCTGAATACTAGCGTTGTAAGCTAATCAGCGGTCCGCGCTAGCTTGAAAACATGTCCCAGAGAGCGACAGAGTGGGTACACATCTGTTATTTAACCCCTAGGCTCGTTTTGCGCCGGAATTGTCTTTATTTTACGTTCAAATATATGCATTATGAACAAAGAACTGTCATTATTTCCAAGCATTGCTATGCTGAGTTAGCTAGCTAGCTAGCTACACAAACATATGCGTTTTTGTTAATACTGTCGACAGTTAATACTGTCGACATTTAGCTAGTTGTGAATGGGGCCTCCCACACTGCTTGATCCACGCTCGGCCTTTCTCCCCTTGGGTTTTAGGTTTCGGGAAGGGAAAAATTCCACCATCCCGTCCAAACTTTTAGGATACCGTGTATCGGATTTGCACAACGCTTCGGCGTACGGTGTTTCCCTCGCTCGAAAGCTTGACAGACCTCCCACGCCTTGTTACAGTTGCTAAGCCACGATTGGCCTGTGGCAGTTTTCAGGCGTGGCTTAGCGAAGGGTCAATTTAATACGAAATACCAGACAAAAAATTTATAACATTGCTCATCTCCAATGTATGTGTTTCGCTCAACCAATCACCGCGCAGCTCATCTAAATATTCATGAGCATACCATATTTGGAAGAAAAGCTCTTGTCACAAATATAGGGCCATATTCACAGGGTAGTTAAGAGCCCATAAAATAGCAACCGAGCAACCATTTTCAGCCCAACCAATGTTACATACCCTATTAGGAGACCTTAAGGAACAGTGTGAAATACCCTATATAATCATTTTATCACCCCTTTAAAAAATACTGCGATACAAATTTTTGGTCAAACTGCCCAGCACTAGCCTATTACTTGTTGTTTCATACATATGTAGCATGATTCTACTTCAAGAGGCAAAGAGACAAAAGTGTCCAGAATGACTTATGGCAAGAAAAAAAAAGAAGAAAAATCGGAATATTTCTTTATAGAAAGCATGATGTTATTCTCAACAGTGACTAATACAACAGCATGCTTATAAGCTTGAAGTCGTACAGTATAGCACAATTATGCTTCTTGGAATGTGATGGAAAACTGCTGTAGGGGGCAATGACCTTCCAACTCAAGCTGAACCACAGCTGGGTTGTAGATATTTTTTAATACAGTGAAGGCAGCAGGGGCTTCGAACAGAATCATGTTGATGAGGGAAAGCAAGTTGTATATACTGACAGCTTTTCTTTCTATACAGGGGGCCTCATGTGACCTCAGTGAGCCCGGGGCCATGGTCATATCATCAGAAACCTCTTGCTGCTTTCAAAGACCCCTTCTGATGTCAGATGTCCAGGCTAACCAAACAAGCCTATACTATGAGAAATAGAGTCTCTTCCCATAGAAAATCTCTCATTATCTTCTATAAATATGTCTTCTTCACAGGAAAGGCCTCTTGTTGATTCCAGAGCGTCTTGTTTTTGCTTTAATTATAATGTGTACATTCCTTATAAATATATAAGACATTTACAAAAGAACAGGAAGCCTTTGAGGGATTTTAGCAGCTAAAAATGAACCAATATTCCAGATAAAAAGAAATATGAGTGTGGGATGAGCAGAGTGCACCTGGACCCGAAGGAGGACAACGTGTTCCTTCTCTTCACTGAAGTAAATCGATTTGAATAGACAGTTTCAGCAAGTTATTGCTTAACTGTCTCAACCTTCCTGCCCGTTTCTGAAAGGAGTTGCTACACTTGTTTGTTTGGCTTTGTATAGCACCCAAGGTCCAGGGATATATTTTTACAGAATGTTCTGAGAAACGAAGAGCCATTGACGCATGCAGACTCACCATCACTTCACCAAAACTCAATAGGATTTCATTAAGGCTTCAGAGCTGAGGTCATGCGACTCATCTTGGCTTGGTTTTCTTTTGGATCAATGAACAGAAATAGGTCTGCTTACTACTTACTTTGTTAAACAAGCAATTCTCTACAGCAACTGATGTGTTGCGTACAGATCGTCTATATTGATAATTAAGATGTTTTTCCCACTTTTGTGCATGTAAAAAACAAAACAAATAGACAAATCTTTCTGGAGGGATTTAGAGTAACCTGTGTTACTCTTACTGGGTAAAACAATGATGAAGGAAGTTCAATTTGCATATCATTTCCAAAGTGTCCACATTGTTTTTGCATATTGCTTTACTTGCATTGCATAATCATCCATTACCGTTTTTGCAGCAAAGCCTATCAACATTCATCATCAGTCATTTGAAACAGTATAACAGATAAGAAAATAAAATTACTGGAAAATATTACAGCAGACTGTTGCAAAATTGTCACCAAATCCAACAAAGTCAGCCAAATTCAACAAATATTCATGGCACACATTAGAGGCGGATTACTCTGAAAATGTTGGCTGCCAAAGGTACATTGACTACATTCCAAACCCCGATAAATATCCTGAAACAGAAAGTCAAATGAAAACCTACAGGCAAACTGCAATCCTGATATTTACTCATAACTCAGCACTTGGGCCCTTAGATTCCGTTTACCACTCAGCCCTGAGGTTTATTACTGTTGATAGCTACAATACTCACCACTGTCCTCTATGATAAGGTTGGTTGGTCCTCTCTGACTGAGAAACGTAATAAATCACTGGTATCTGTATATCTTTAAGGCCCTGGTTGGAAAATTATCCATCATATAATACATATATGTTGCATTGGAACCCTGGTCCTCTTTTAACTAGCTCCAGACTGGTTCTTCAGGTAGCTCGAGCCAGGACTGAACTCGGAAAGACTGCTTTTAGTCGTTGTGCAGCAGCCTCATCGAAATCTCTTGCGACATGACAAAACTGAAATACATCGCTTGACACTTTGACTCTACTTAATAAACGTCCACTATCAACCTGTAACTGTTTGCACCGATATTGTTTGTTGTTTTCCACGATTGTTTTTCTATTTTAGCGGTTCTATTATTTGTTTGTTTGATGGGTCTCCCTCAATTTATTCCCGAGTCTTAAATTAAAGGTTTGAAAGTCCATTTTTATCATTGTAGTTATATATAAAACCACTATTTTGAACTAGGCCTGAGCGATATGATGTTCCACGCATTATTGGTTGACGATAATGGTTCTCACGTGTCCACAATAACACAGCGATTTTCAAATATGCAACGCCTGTTTTGAATTCCCCACAGCCATGTTGCTAGTGTGGCTAAAAATGCAAAAGAAGCACATCATAAAATGTCAGTAATCCATAATGCATCTTATGCAGTATGTTTATAACTCCCCAAGACTGAGTTACTTTCTCTTTGTCTTTCTCTTCCTTCCTCAACCTGAAGTCTTTTGAGGCTACTTTGTCTAAACGAGACATGCAGGATAACATAAAAATTCCCTTCATATACTGTAAGTGCATCATTTGAATGAGTGGCTTTTACTGACAGCAATTAATTAAACTCTGAAGGCCCAGCGCCAGCATTGATTAACATACAGAAATGTGCTTAACATTCTTCGATTCACTAATACCTCCCTTCCCTGTTTTCCCCTTTTAATTTCCTTGATGGGCTCAGACACTGGCTGAAGCCAAATATAAGCACCAGAACTGAGCATAACTGTTAGTCATAGTATATATCTAAATTTGTGATTCTCGTAACTCTGATTTCAATTGCATCCAGTGAATGTTTGATGTCAAAGAAAGATGAACAAAGAAGGCTGGAACACTATAATTTATCGGATCTGTTCTTATTGTCAAGTCAAGATTAGTTTGTCAGCTTCATTTGTTCCACCAAGTACCTCTGACACACACACACACACACTGCCAAAGTGACAATCAATCTTAAATTATAAAGACACAAGGAAGCGCGCACAAATATACACACACACTCACACTTATTTCAGAATGAGCAAAACACAAATTGCTAGTTACTTCCAGGTGGAATAAGATGGCATTCAAATAGATTGCTGATATTCAAATGAAATGCTGTGTAGCCCAGAGGACTGTCTGTGGAGCTAAATTACTACGATATACATTTTTTTAGTTGATGGAGAGCCTATCACATATTTGTAGTTCTAACAACCTGTCATTGGAGGTGAACTCACTCGTTTTTAGACTGTAAACTATTGTCTCTGATTTTATAGAGAAATAATGTTGCAATTTCATTTACATGCCATAAACCAAACAATCACCTGAAGGCGTCTCTCATCTGAGACCACGGCATAATATTCATTGGTATTTCTTCCTGCATTGGCCAGAAAACATGCACAGTTTTATGAAGATCCAAGGATGCTGTGGTGGATGAAAGACCTCATCATCATGATGCAGGGGACAACGTAACAAGTCTCACTCTCCTCACAAAACCTCAGAGGCAATCATCTAATGGTTGGGGCTCACCACACTGCTAAAGTGTCCACTCAGCAGCACTCTGTACAGTATGTAGAGCCTGGGCTCCTGCCAGGCCATTTCCGGCCTCAAGCATCATGGGCCAAGAATCCCCTCTGAGGAACACACCTTCCTACCCTACTACAGTATGGTCCATCAGCCTCGCGTACTCACCGCCTGCCCTGGTCCCGTTTTTGTCTTTGTCAAACAACCTGCACTAACACTTATTTCTGCAGCCATGAGCATTTCTGATGGGGTCAGCCAAGAACCATACCAGAGCTTTATCAAATGTAAGTGATGCGGCTCTACCTTCACTGCTTCCGATTCCCTTTAGTCAAATATAAATAGTGCTTAAGAAAGTGCTGGACTTGCAGTTTTCCCACTAAGGCAAGAAATCACCTCTTTGCCAGCTGTGCATTTCCAGCAGGGCAGGTAGCATATCAATGTGTGGCGCTAAATGTCCCATTGCATGGTGTATATAACTGTATGAGCAGTCACTGTGACTGTGTGGGCAGGTATGATAACTTATCCTGGATGGCCAGTAATGTCGATAGAAAGAGAGAGGGAGGAGGGAGAGATGAGGGGGCAGACAGAGTGAAAGCCAAAGAGAAGCAGAGCTAAAAAATAGTGTTTTAAGGTATCTTCTACCAGATAAGCTCAATCATGCCCCGGGCTCTTTACAAGCAAGAGAAAGGCTATTCATCTGCTCTTTTGTGCAGCCAAAACAGTTTGGTCTCATCTGGCACAATGGCAGCTGAGCAGCACTGATGAAATCCACTTTCTTCTCTTTTCATTACTCTTTACTGACTGATGCCTGTTGCTGAGCCACCCTAAAGCTGTGATGTAACCACCAGGATCTTGTTGTCCTTAAATTATTGCACTGCTCTGGTCCAAGATCCACAAGTACGAGATTCAAATTTTTTGAAACTACTCCGACTAACATTAGACAGAAACAAATGAACGGATCCGATCAGACAGATAACAGTCACTGTGTCAACAATACTGTTGCTGTGGATTTCAAAGTTCTAGTTTTTTGCCAAGCATAAGCAAGGCAATTTGCAGAGAAAGTTCACATTACAATTTAATCAACACATAACCATAACCAGCAACCGCCAGCAATAATAAGACAAACTGCTCCAATAGACATACCGCCGGAACTCCGTCTGCTGTCTGTCCGCGCTGCGGCCTGCGCTGCCATCTGATGGCATTAGCATTAGTGACAGTGAGACAGTTTCATAACCTGTGAAAACATCTCCCAGTCGCGTTAAATAGTAGTCCAGTTCTGTGTTTTGGTACAGTTGGTTTTAACACCTGATGCGAGCCGTACGGGAGTAACGTTACGCATAAAAACCATGGTTGCGACCGCTTCATCGGCATTGCTCTGACTCCCTGAACAAGCTGCAGAGGTTGCAGAGACTCTGCTGTGCCTCGTTCACGTAGCAGCGGCAGTTAGACTGTATTTCACACTATGATGGCTAAACTTCACATGCATGCCGAACCGTAGGGGCGGTCCCTTACACTACTGTATAGGCTATTCAACATCACTAACAATTTATTGATCAATATTTTTTTAAATGGAAATAAATTACACTTCATACCATTTTGTATTCATAACACTGTTGTATTATTTTACAAATTAGCTATAACAATAATAGCAGTTACCTTATGTAAGTCACTCCTACATTTGTCAACTTAGGAGCAAAATGCGCTCCTTTGGAACAAAGTTACCGTTATGCCCTGTTCATACTAATCAATTGAACTGGACTTTGTGGTCAAGTGTACTCGGATGCGAAAGCCGCCTTCCCTTACTGCATTAAATTCCATTATATTTTATATTTTGAATTGTTAAATTGTTGAAAACTCTGTTTAAGTATGGCTTATTCACCAATTCACTGAAAGAAACCCGACACCATTCAACTCAATATTATAACAAAACTAATATGAGCTCACACTTACGTATAAAATTTAATCTATTATTATCCTCACCACCACTACTTTTCTCACTGCCTTTAACTCCGCTGTGATGCGGCTGACCAAACCCAGAAACTGGATAAGGAGTGTGAAATTCAAAAAGATTGTCTTGTTGCTGTTCACACACAAATTCCAATTTGACACAGGATAAGGTGAGCTGTGAAGGTAATGTGTAATGCACGCACTGTAAAGTATATTAAATGATAGTTAGTCACAGCTGTGTACATAATATCCAACGTCTGTGCAGGTATTTCCATTTGCAGCAGAGGGCATTTTCACAGCAGCATGAGCAGATCTGCATTTATAAAACGGTAGCAAGCCACAAAAACAGCAGTTTGACTTATAGGGGGGAGCAGGGGGGAAATGGTTTCTATTTATCTCGTCTACATTTAAGCTGAAAAGCCTTGGGCTTCTTCCACAGCAATTTAGCAATCCAATGATCAGTCCAATGCTACATTGCTGTGGGATGTCAGGAAGAATCTATTTTGCAGCTGCTAGATGAGGACAACTATGTCGGCAAACTTGAAAATAATAACATATAAAAGGTTGTTAAAGTTTTGGTTAAATGCAAACTAACTAGAAAAGAACAGAATATGTAACTCCTCAAGTTTTTCAGAATTTTCCGAGATGTTGCCATTATTATCCTTCACCGCCAGTCAAATTCATTCCCAGCAAAGTCCCAAAGGACACTTTAAGTTCGCTTCCCATTTCAAGTGACAATCTGTGGAGACTTGGACAGAGGTGGATTTCTGGTGTAAAATATTTCATGTTGTCCAAAATAAGAAACATTCAGCAGCAGCTCTGGATGTCTGTTGTCAGGGAAACAGAAATATGAACTCAGCTTCTGCTGAGCCGTGTCTGGTTTCTATATTGTGTTTATTGGGAAATGTGCTACCATGTGGCTATGTCTGTCCCATCCATGAGCTGAGGTGTGAATCCTCTGCTCCTTTGATGGAAACCAGATGGGCTCTTCCTTGGTTTTCCGAGGGAGGGGAAGATGTTGAAAGACAGAAGGGAATGTTTTTGTTCAGTCAAGGACTTATGCAGTAAAAGCGATAGGGTTAGTGATCCTACAATCATTGGTAGCCGATACTAACCACAACAAAGCTATTTATTAGCTCCAATCCAGCTCCCAGCTTGCCACATACATGCTTCAAAGATACCACTTTCTTTTTTGTTTGCTCTCTGTCCAGGGAGGTGAGTAGATTAATACAATTTTCTAGACTGTTTAACGATCCAAGTCTTTATCGATACCATTATACATACTTTTCTATTATTTGGTGAAAAGACAAGACGACAAATTCTTAATCTTAACAGAAATATTATTGCTTTTATTGCAAAAACTGTGAGTCTGTGACTGTTTGATTTTTGTTTTAACGAGCTGATTAAGCGGCCCACAGAGCGGTGCTCTCCGTAGCCCGTCCGACTATGTTTTGAATGATTTGCGGTGGGGAGGCTAGTCTTTACCTATGGTCTTTACGCACACACTGTGTTCGTAAATCATTTTTCAGGTTCACGCACGTATCTATTTTTAGACATAGCGTTATATGATCCACTAGCCTCGAGAGCAGTATCGATAAGCTCGGACCTTATTGGTTTTTGGGTTTCGAGAAATTTGGAACTGGGCCCTTAATAGAACCGGATCTCGAGACCAGGGGTCTCATTTATAAAACTGTGCGTAGGTCCTTACTAAAAGTGTATGTACGCTCAAAAGCCAAAAATGGCGTACGGTGAGACGCTCTGGAATTGCTGCAAATCGAATTATAATTTCGGCCTGTTCACGCACAGTGTAGGGAAACCTGACTACATATAATACCGTCATAAACGGCAGGCATTACGGCACTCGGGGACAGTTTTGATATACCAGACCTACTGTATATAAGATTTAACAGAACTATATATTATATCCCAAAAAAAAAAAATCCAAGTCTTAGTGATAAAGTTGAAGATTATAATATTTATATAAAACACTTAGCTGTCTGCCATTTCGCAAGGACCTGTATTTGGACCGGGATGGCACGGTTCCAGCGCGTTGCCCTCTCTACTGGACCCAATTCAGTACATAGATCCAAGAGCACAGCTTTAGGGAATTTAAATCGTCATATTAGCCAGTCATCGTCATGGTCCCTGAAGTCTCTCTCTCCTGATTCTTCCATCGCCGTAGTCCTCCTGCAGGGCCAGCAGTGCCATCATGCAGCATTACGCACAGGGTCACCGCAGTATATATGTTTACAACAATTTGTAATTGTTAACACCTTGCCAAAATCACAGCATCAACTAGTGGTATCCCCAACCCCGAGATACAATTTGAAGATGAAAGTCTAATAGGCAAACACACTTTTCTTCATGCAGGTTTTGTCACGAACAGTATTAAAGTTCGGACTGATAACGAGGACATTAAGGGTAACGATTGCGCGAGAGCTTAACGGCTGTATTTTCAGACTTTGACATTTGATGATATATGCAAAGTATTAAAGACAGATATTTAGTTATTTACACTGTGTTCTGCCGTTATCTAATGCTAGGGTATTTGATGTCGGGACATCCCCTCCTCCTGCGCTCCGTAGCAGACAATGTGACGGTGAGACAGCGCCGATTAAATATTAAGAACGAATTTTGATTTAAGATTTGAGTTGGATTTTACAAGGTGTTTATGGAACAAGTATCACTCAGTACAAGCGCAAATAACACTGCTGGATTTAATCTTCATGATAACGTGGATGATATGGAGAGAGAAAACGCGTGTGAGGCATCAATACTTGAAAATATTACGAGTAATCGTTATTCCCACATTTACTTTCTGCAGTCTGACTTCAGTTCACCACCTCACCATCTGCATCGCCAATTCCCATCGTCTCCAAAATGTGCGTACGCATGGGTCAGATTTTGCGTGGAGGACCGCACATTCTCCCATCAGGTTTGTTTTTTATTAATCACAACCTTTGCGTGGGAAGTGGCGTATGCACATTTTCAGCCCCGTTTTGTGCATACGCCACATTTATTAATGAGACCCCAGGTGAGCAGAGTCAATAACAGAAAACAGTGGTTGAACCAGTGCCATCTAGGTGATCTTTCCACAGCCCAGACTGACAGACAGGGAGACAGACCGTGGGTGTGATGCTCTTTTAGTGATTGAGTGTTCTAATGGTTTCATCTAATGGGGACTTCCTTGGACCAATGTCTTTTAGTTCAGCTCTCTGTTCTGTTTTTCTCATTTTCTCTCCCTCGTGCTCTCAGGGCTCAGTTTTAGATATAATATGTCGGTCAAAACCACCAAAACTCAACACACCAGCTCTGAAGATGAGACGGGAGAGCTAAAAAGGTATTGGGGATAAGCAAAGCAATACATTTCAAATTTCAAGACCGTTTCTCTTGAATTCAGGACTTTTTTTTCTTTTTAGGACATACCAAAATAAAGATGAAGGTAACCAAAATATATGTTACTGTAAGTTACAAAACCCTTGTAGTTCAGTTAATAGTTTTACTGCAGTGTTTTAGGGAATGAGCAAAAGTTAAAAGGAATTGCTGCAAAAAGGTATTAACGTTGCTGATGAAACTACTAAAACTTGCTCGGAGTGATGAATACAGTGTACAAGTTCAATCCTTTCATGACACAGTGTATCCCATTATTTATGACTTTAAAAAGGGCCAAAATTTCACTCCGAGAAAAAGTGACATAACTGGCAAAGCTGAAAGCGCTTATCGTGCTTTCTATCTTTGTATCTTGGCTCCTCGAGCCTATTTATGGTGCTTCCGAAATCACATTACTAATGCCAAAAGAACAGTTATACAACAAAAAGTATTTTTTGGGTCTCAGCATATTACACAATATCATCCATATATGGTGTGGGAGAGACTATACGACCAGGCAGCAGGAGCCCACTCATTCAGGTGGGCTGCTATAGATTAGGTCTGTGTGTGGGCTTCACTACCAGCTGGCATTTATCTGCCTGCCCATCGATGGGATAAAAACATCACAACAACTGTAAGAGGAGTTTTGCCCTAAAACTGTGTTATATAAATGCTGATGGTGAACCGCTTTCAGACTTATTTTCCTCACAGGCTGGATCCAAATATTTGAATATTCATTCGATGGGTAGATAGATTTTCAATTTTCAATTTTGGGATTGGAATATTAAAAAAATTGTACATGCAGGCTGAAAGTCACTGTGGTGTTTTGTCGGCATTAAACCGCTAACATTAGCTAAATGTCCGCTAGCTGCTAGCTAATTTATGCAGCGGTATGCCGTCCATCTCAGCCCAGAACGGAGAAATGTTGAATTACAAGCGTGCAGCCTGATGTTTGCAGAGGTCTGTATGGTTATACTGTAGCAGCCTGGTGTCGTTTTCAGGCGATTTGATAAAAGGTAAACACTGTACGACCGTTAATATTGCTAACGCTCTAGTGAGGCAATGGCTAGCTGAACATTGGTTCAAAAACATTTTGAACCAATGTTGACGTCTGACGAGTCAACATTGTCTGACGAGTCACCACTTGTCAGACAGTCAGGTATTTCCATTTATTTTGAATGCCTGCAGAAAAAATTGGGTCCGATTCAACTCTTGGAGAAAAGCAACCCGACATCACATGCGGTGTACAATTATGTAACCGGCTATCAGACTCGTCTGTCCATATCGCGGCATGAGAGTTCCGGTAATGTTACAGTAAAAAGAAAACATCACTGGCTATCGCTGCCACAAAAAAGTTTTAAACACTATGAAGGTAAAAAGAAGTGCACGAACACAAGCACTAAAGTGCCCAGGAGTTTGAGTAACAATAGGTGACTGTGCCCTGCAACAACAAAGCAAAGTCGCTACATCCTTCTACGTCCTGCTGCGTCCTGCTACGTCCTGTGACTCCCTGCTATGCCCTGCTGCGTCCTGTGACTCCCTGCTATGCCCTGCTATGTCCTGTAATGCCCTGCAGTGCCCTGCTATGCCATGAACTACTACAACTACTATTTCTAGTGACTGTTCCATTATCTTTATTGTGACTGTTATTCCCACTATTCATCATACCCCAATCTGGCATCGTCAGACACCGCCTACCAAGATCCTGGGTATGGTCGAGGTTTCTTCCTAAAAGGGAGTTTTTCCTCGCCACTGCCGCACTAAATGCTTACTCTTGGGGGATTTACTAGAATTGTTGGGTCTGAGTGTGGTCTAGACCAACTCTATCTGTAAAGTGTCTTGAGATAACTCGTTATGATTTGATACTATAAATAAAATTGAACTCTCGCATCATCTCTTTTCTTTCTCTCTCTCTCTCTGTCTGTCTCTCTCCGCTGCTTTCACGTGAGGTCGAAAACGTTGACCATTTTAGATGTGTATGCGTTGATAGCAGTTCCAAAGAAACACTTCACCTCTAACCTTTCCGATGTTCCAATGAAAAGTCTAAACTGGGAATAATTTGTGTAGCAATACCTTCTTTTTTTTTTTTTCTTTCCTACCCCGTTAATTTTAATGATCCACCAAATGTATTTTGTGACCCTTTGGAGGGGACCTAACCCCTAGATTGGGAACCACTGGACTTAACTGTATAAATTAGTTAGAAGCTCTGCCAGTTATTAGACACAGGGGCCAGAGTATTTTATTTTTTATACTTTAAGTAGGCCTACATTTCATATATGCATACATACAATTCTTCTGTACTTTTATTTAGGTCAAAGAGAGAATCTAAGCTCTCACCTCTTAACTCATCACAGCAGAAAAATCCTTCAACCAAGAGCGTTGAACCCAAACAGTTTCATGCAGAAATGAAGAGAACTATTGTTTTATATACTACAATGAGCCATGTCAAACTGGAAACCTCCTTCAGTTGCCAGAGTTTGACAGAAACCCTTAAAATATAAATGTTTTTAACAGAATAAATAAATCTTTGACATATCATAACAAACTATTCTAAACATGGAAATGTCTTTATCTAAAGTCTAGACAAAACATCTCCTTCCTTATTAATCTCATTTGATTCATGTTAAATGAATTGAAATGACAAATGCTGGCCCAAAACTAGGAGCCATGTCTTTAAAAAGAAATCTAATTGCCCCATGCCTTATGTAATTCAAGATTTATATAATTTGCCCTGTCAAGAAGAAAAGTTGATCCTCTTCAACTTAAGGCAAATCCTCACCACTAAGGCACACTGAAAGACGGGGGACGCTCCTGTTGCAGTCCAGCCAAAACTTTTCTCTCAACCGAAGCACTTGGCAGCACGCTAAGCAGCAGAGGTTTTTATGTTAAGGCTCAGTGTATTCAATCAAGTGAAATGGGCAGTGAAATGCACTTCATCCCAGCACTTAAATCCAGTCTTAGATATGAAATTATATAATTCCAGGTGATTAATCTTAAAAAAAGTAGCTCATAATACCAGAGTACTCTGGTGTCTGTTGAAGGGTTGAAAGACTGCATGTAGGCATACATGTAATGCATAATCCTCTCTGAAGGAATGCTGCCCCACACTGTAAAAATACAGGGATCTCTTAGAATTGAGTAATATTTGTTAAACTGTAGCCTATATACATTATGAACTACCAACACCAAGAAAAATAGGACTACCAAAAGTTTACTTTTTGTTTCTCTTGTTTCCATCAAGCAGTTATGGAAGAGTCAAAAACTGAACTTGATGAGCAGCAGTGAAGCAGCAGGTGAATGCTTGAAGTGATTGTTTTCCTGAAAGAAGGAAAAAGTAAAGAAATAGTAAGAAATAGAGAGTAAAGACCAACGTTTTCATTGATAAAAAGAAACATCTTCCACCCAACAAGATTGCCTTTATAAAGGTTTAATGTCATTATTAAGACTGAAAATGTAATAGCCTATTGAAAATAAACACGCTAAACATGATGACATTAATTCAAATTCTAACAACATCCCAGACCTCCGTGATAATATGGTTCAAAATGAACCTGAAGCTATAAATATTCCTGGGAGAAAGACAATGAAGTCAATGCAGATTAAGACTATAAAGTGAAATGTGATGGACACCTTCACTGACCTTTAAAGATTCTGTAGTTTTTACATTGAATTAGGGCTGAAACAATTCCTCGAATAATTCGATTACAAAAAATCATCGATGCAAAATTCTTTGTCTCGAAGCTTCATTAAATCAATGTAATTAAGGTTGTACGGCTCACTGTGTTTCCGCACGGAGGATAATTACTAGCGCACACAACAGGTTGATGCTTCTGTGGACCAAAGAATTTCTAATAAGGGAAGAAGTTCCACTCTCTCGTTACTTCCGGCTTCTGAACTGGTTGCAGTTCCACCAGAGTTCCATATAGGGGGCGCTCACAGGCCAGTGCAGAATGAATGGGACTCTATGGAGCTATACCCCTCGAAATCCACTTTTCTCAGGATATCATTTTTTGTCTAGTAATTTGAATGTTGCATTCGAAAGGGGAGGCTAAGAAAATACACACTGCTGGGTGATAGATTTTTTTAAAGTGGCTATAGATATATAAGCTATATATCCTGAGAAAAGTGGATTTTGAGGGGTATAGCTCCATAGAGTCCCATTCATTCTGCACTGGCCTGTGAGCGCCCCCTATATGGAACTCGGGTGGAACTGCAACCAGTTCAGAAGCCGGAAGTAACGAGAGAGTGGAACTTCTTCCCTTATTAGAAATTCTTTGGTTTTACCAACAAGCTAAAACGAGAGCTGTCGGTTTGTAGTCTAACTGTTTATTAGTTTGCTACTAATCTTTGGAAAGTTAGCTGCTGCCGGAGACAAACCGGCTCCTCCCCCCAGCATGGCCACTTAATATGCACGTGAATGACGTCATCATGCCGGTGACGTCTGCATTCTTTATTCTTTCTCCTCACTCAGTATTAGCCTTCTTAAAATGTGTCCCCCAGAACAGTGTAGTTGAATAGCCCTGCTGTAAGCTTTGTACAGTCACATTTACCTGGGCTTAGTGAACAGCTCTTTTGCACATCCAGTGCAAAGAGCCAGAGGCAAGAAGGGGAAGGGGGTGAAAAATATTAACATTTGGGCCACCAAAAATGTACTTGGAATTTGGCAATAAAAAATTTTGCTTTTTCAAAAAGAAAATTGTCTTTTGTATATATACAAAAGACAGGTTTCCTTTTTTTTAGTACACAGCAATAATAAATATTTACTATTGCTGTTTACTAAGTATTTCTTACTAAGTATTTCTTATTCGATTACTCGATTAATCAATGGAATAATCGGTAGAATAATCGATTACTAAAATAATCGATAGCTGCAGCCCTACATTGAATCATAAAAGTTGCAGTTCTGACAGGTTAGGGCCTATCCGAAGATATGTCTGTCCTCGGCCAGTGTAACATCATGAAAGGAAAAGCTCTTAAACAAGAAAACCTGAGTTTTAGGAATGTGCTTGTCTGAACTCAGCTCATTAAATCAGTCACTCCTCACTAACTGAGCTCAGATTCAAAGTGAGATTATAGGAACTCCTGATTTTGACCAAAAGAGGAAACTATTTCAGAGAAATAGACCTACCTGTTAGTCTATAGCAGATGGCATTTGTGAATTTGTTATCTACTTTTGCACTTAATCAATTAAGGCTTAACATTTTTTAGGTTGCCTGCCTGAGCATCCTAATTCATTTTCCAGGACCACATACACATAGATGGAAACTGAGTAAATAGATCTTATTTCATTGATTATTTACACTGAGACATAGGCCCATATGCTCGAACACTTGAGTCACGTTTTTATATTATAAATTATATTTTTCCACTGCAATGAAAGCATTTTGTGCCCTTTAAAGGAACTTCAAACTAAAAGCTGACAACAAAGTCTTGCTTATAATTGTCCGGTTAAGCACCCTCCCACAGTGAGAAAAACCAACAAATCCAAGACACCAAAGAGGCACTTCTCCCAAAACGCGCTATTCGATCCCGTATAGTTGCTTAAAATGATGCAAATATACAGTATGTTATGCGTTTTATGTGGAGTCGCGGGTTTTCATGTAATGATGCGGCATGCGCGCTTCATAGGTTCGTGTTTAGGCAGCCTATGTTTGGTCAGTACACGGGGGAGCTGTGTGTGGTGCAGAGGAGGCAGGAGATCCCTCACTTCTCCACTGAGCCCTCAGGAGAGTGGAGAGAGGACTGCATGGGCACTGTTCGGCTGCACAGGGAACGGGTTTCTCTGATGAAAACATCTCAGCAGTGATCTGGAAACAACAATGTAAACACGTAGCCTAGGTAAACCATGCAGACTTGGGACATTTAGACCGTTTTTATGTTAACGCTCTTTCGTGAGTTGCACTTACAAGTGATCTGAAGCCTGCTATGGAGGACCTCTTGAGTCAAAATGAGTGTGAGCACTGACAATGTCACAAACTTGTGGAAAAATGGTTCCTCGGAGGAACTCGGCAGGACCCCGGGCGCCTCTTCCCCGGTCAGCTTCACCAACGGCTCTGGGGGGAACCACACGGAGGTGGACCTCAACCGAGCCATCCCGCTCGCCCTGGTGCTGGGGGCTTTCATCGTGTTCGCCATCGCGGGCAATATCCTCGTCATCCTCTCGGTGATGTGCAACAGGCACCTGCGGACACCGACACACTACTTCATCATCAACCTGGCCATCGCCGACCTGCTGCTGGGCACCACGGTGCTGCCGGTGTCCGCTACTCTGGAGATCTTAGACTACTGGGTGTTCGGCAGGATATTCTGTGACATTTGGGCGGCGGTGGATGTGCTATGCTGCACCGCGTCCATCATGAGCCTGTGCGTTATATCCATCGACCGCTACATCGGAGTGAGCTACCCGCTGCAGTACCCGGGCATCGTGACGGAGAAGCGGGCTCTGCTGGCCATGCTCGGGGTGTGGGTGCTGTCGGTGGTCATCTCCATCGGACCTTTGCTCGGGTGGAAGCAGCCGCCGTCGCCGGACGACACGGTGTGCCCCATCACAGAGGAGCCGTTTTACGCGCTCTTCTCCTCCCTCGGCTCCTTCTACATTCCTCTCATCGTGATTCTGGTCATGTACTGCAGGGTGTACATAGTCGCCAAACGGACCACAAAGAACCTGGAAGCCGGTGTGATGCGCGAGAGGATGAACTCGGGTGAGCTGACCCTCAGGATCCACAAGGGTTCTCAGGTGCAGGAGGAGCCCGGCAGTTCAAGCACCGGCAAGGGCCGCGCGCACCAAGCGAGAAGTTCCCTCACGGTAAAACTTCTGAAATTCTCCCGGGAGAAGAAAGCAGCAAAAACTTTGGGAGTTGTGGTCGGAATGTTCACGCTTTGTTGGCTGCCCTTCTTTCTCGCCTTACCCATAGGTAAGTTCAGTAGGTATGATATAGCCTACTGTCATAAATGAAACAAAAACATTGTTTTCCTCACACTCCGATTTAAAAACTTCATCTAGGCTGTATTACATTAGCTAACGAGACCTGCAGAAAATATATTACATTGATCTAAAAGTCTGTAGGAAGTTAAACTGAGCCAGTTAACGGCTGCAGGTCTTGTAAATCATATCTATTGCTGGCACTGGGAACATCTCCTGGGTAGCATTTAGTGCTCTGAATTGTCACCAAACCTATGTGTGGGCTATGATATAGTGGTTATTTAATAGACTACTACAGGAGTTAAAAAAAAATAACATCACCCATACATGTTTGCAGCATTCAAGCGCAGTAGGAGTGGATCTATAGTTTATCATTTCTCTGACTTCACAGCCTCTGTTTATGTAATTAAGTTAGATTGCATCATATTTTATGATACCGACGAACCTTAAAAAATGTTCCAACTCTACAATGCCAAAGCCAACAATGAAGTTGTGATTTCTACACTCAGTGTTCATAATATAGGATAAACATGTTGTTCAGAGACTGAGAAGGAATTTTTCACAAGCTTATCCAAACATTATTATTAGTGTTATCTTTGCATTATTCCCTGAGTCTCAGTTAATCTGTCGGTGCAACAAATATGCTCCTCAAGTGGAGAGTAGGTGGCCTCTCTCTGTTCTGGTCGGTTTATTCAGAGGCCTGTGGGGCCTGCCAGGGCTCCCTGATGCCACTGAGACTGGCTAGCATTCAACACCCCGCTGTCATGGCTTTAAAAACCTGCAGAGGAAATGAAACAATATATTCTGGGCTGTGTTGTAGCGAAGAGGGTTAAGAAAACATTAAGTCTTTATTTAGTGATGGAATCTGGATAAAATGGCTCACTGAATTAAGTCTAAACTACAAGCATGTCTGCTGTATTTTGTATGATTGTTTGCCCAATTGCCAGGGCATTGGTCTCTTATGCCACTTATGGTTGTTCATGTATGTGAGTGTGTGTTTGTGTACCAGCATGTGACTGCATGTGTACATATTTACTGTGGTCATATGGGAATGTGTTTATGCCCCTGGCTTCAAGCTGCAGCTCATCACCTTCTCACATTGGATACACATCCATCACTACCTGGGGCTGGTGCGGGATCACTATGCAGTGTCAAATAGTGGAGATTATTTTTTTGCTTGAAGGCATTCTTAGTGAGATACCAAAAGCACGTAACAAATGTAATGTTCCAAAGTTCTGATTTTCAGTTCAGAGACCCTTCACAGAGCAGATTCAGGGGGGACGTGAGGTTCAGGAGGGGCCTGTTTATGTAACACTAATCAACCAACTGCCAAGAAACCCCCGAGGGTGCATTTCTCTGTACAATCTCTGGTGGAGCATTCTGATATATTGTGACAGAGCCCCATGTAACCTTATTTCATGCTAATTTGTAACTGGCCTCAGAGAAAGTAAAGCATACAAACAAGTCCACCAGTCTTTTACTGGGGAATTCCACACAAAACATCTTGTTGCTCCCTGAGCATTCATTAGCCTCCACCCACAGAGTGGGATTTCCTGTCTCACACTTGTTATTACCCTGCTCCTTCCTCTGCATACTGTCACTGACACGTAACCTATGTGGGGGGTTCTAGTTGGCAGTGTGTGCGCACAGGTGGCAACAGGACGTGTGCTTTGTGTGTGTGTGTGTGTGTGTGTGTGTGTGTGTGTGTGTGTGTGTGTGTGTGTGTGTGTGTGTGTGTGTGTGTGTGAAGGAGTGCTGAGATTTTTAAAGAATTTAAAAACCAGCAAAAGTGAAACTGAGGCTAAATGCTGCCTTCCAGCAAGAGCCACTGTGATCCCTGACCACTGATGTCTCAACCTCAGAACATGTGCAGACTAAAGAAATACGTGAACTCTCTCCTTTACAACTGATCTGGCCTATCTGATCCAAATTCTGTAAACAGTTGTTTTGTTTTTGCACATAAATGGCAAACATGCAGCTACCAGTCCCAGAGTTTGAGTCATTCCTTTTTTTCAGGTTCTGAATTATCATGTTTCCTTTTACGCCTTTAACTTGGAGAAAAGTAAGGTATACAGACTTGAAGATAATAAACATTACATCAAAGTTTTTAAGTTAGTGTCCAGGCAAGCTTCCAACACCCCAAAATGTCACACACACTCATTGAGTGCTGTTTTACTTAACTTGTTTGTCAGTAAGGATGACATATCTAAACTTAAAGTTATTTCAGAACACATTCTTGTGTCACATTATGAAAAAATGACACCGTAACATTTTAATTGCACAGCAATAATAAGAGACTAGTGCAGACATTGACCAAAAAAGGCTTTTTTAAGGGCCAGATGTAATAAAGGCAGCCAAAATTTCACAAAAAAAAGCGTATTGACCTTCGATATATTAACTTTAATAACAACAATATATTTTCATTGACACTCTTTTTCACCTTTCAAGCTGCACACCTGTCCCACCAGCAGGTCTCTATTACAACCGTATGTGAGCAGCTAAACATTGTTCAGACACTCTTCTTGTCCAAGTTTCCTATCATAAAATGTATTTCATGCAGACTGACAGGCAAATGGTTATGGGAATTATGCATATTATGCATAGATTCATTATAGAGCAGTCATACAAAATATAACTTTAATATATATAACTTTATATTTACATTTAACTTTATAACTATATAACTTTTATAAGTCACAAACAAAAAAAACAATAAATGAATTTATTATTAAGAAATAAATTAGACACATTTCTTCAAAGAAACACCAGAAAAATCATGCAACAAATCAATAAAATCAGACTCAACCTGACACACTGAAGAAATAATATCCAGCTGTCAGCAGCAACAGCTGCATACAGCTGGACACAAATGTACAGGAAGATGCATGTATTAAGTAAACAAACTCATTTTCATTATTGATTATTCTGCCAGTTGTTTTCTCGATTAATTGATTAATTATTTGGTCTATAAAATGTCAGGAAATATTGAGAAATGCAAGGTGATGTTTTCATATTTCTTTTTTGTTTGACCAAAAGTCTAAAAGTAAAACATATTCAATTTACTATGATGGAAGATGAGGAAAAGCAGCAAATCCTCACATTTTAGATGCTAAGACCAGTAAATGTTTGGCAGTTTTGCTTGAAAAATGTTGATTAGTTGATTATCAAAACTATTGCTAATTAATTTCCTGTCCACTGAATAATCAATTAATTGATAAATCGTTTCACTCCTACATATATGTAAACAAAGACAACAACTCTAAACCAAGATAAAAACATAAACATATATGGTTATGAGCATTCAAGCATTGTCATAAAGTGTAGGACATTGTTTTGCTTTAACTTTTAAAATAAGAAGATTCAATGGAGAGAAAACTCAATAAATAAATCATATTTTAAAAAAGAAGATTCAATAGAGGGACTCATCTAGATTTACTCTTGTTCTCATCTCCCAACTCAGCCGGAAAAAATAAAGTCCTGTGAAGGCCTCGCATTTAGCAACTGTTTCAAGCAGTGTGCCCACACTGTAAAATCAAATTAGTTAACCTTACTTGAAAAAAGCATGCAAACCGATTGCCTTGAAAAAACTAAGTAAATTGGAATAGGTATTGTAAGTTGTAATAACAAATATTTATGTAGTGTAGTACACTTACACTTGAGTTGCAATAACAAAAAACACAGTTAAGATTACTTGATCATTTACTTAGGATGTACTCTTGACTTAGTATAGACTACTCCGAATTACTAGTTCAAACTACTAAATAATTTCAAGTAAAATGTACTGTGTGTGTGTGTGTGTGTGTGTGTGTGTGTGTGTGTGTGTGTGTGTGTGTGTGTTTGTTAACTAATTTATTTAAGTTTGGCTAACTAATGTGAAAGTTCCTGCACCTTGGATTTTCTTAGTTAGGGCCAACCCTAACCCTAAGTATGAGTTAGTCTTTATGAAAATAAATAAAATTATAACGCCGAAAAAACAATTTACAATGTAATCTTAAAGCAACGGCTTTAACTCTGTAATAATAATTACACAGTTTATAGACAAACTTGGTAAAGAACCAACAGGCTTCATTCAATAAGCCTAACAACATGGAAGAGTAATGACTCTGGCTAGGGATCTCACACATGTATAAACATAAAACCATCAGCCTCTAGACCCAACTTGCTGAATGAAGTGCCTTGATTTATAAAGTAGTTAACATAATAAAAAACAAAAATCCCTCGCAAACAATTTATATTGAATGCCAAAAAGTCAGAACTCTTACAGGGTAATTAACTCAACAGGCGATTTTTAAGAGTTTGCAGATTTGGTGAGAGTTTGTTCTGTCCCAAGCCAAGAAGCGCTCTTTGAATGAAGCTTAAAGTGTTTTTCATGGCCTTAGAGTAGAGGCAAAGTGCATGAGGTAGCTTCTGGATATTGTCCATTACAATACCTCTCACAACAATGATGGCAGTAGACACTGAGCCAAGGTGGAGATAATTTGGAGTGTTTGGCTCATCTTCATCGATGACAGTCAGCACCCCAGCATAAAAATTCTACTACGGGAGCTACTTGGTGTCAAGATTTGTCTTTGTTTTTTTTTACAGTTCTTTCTCACAGGGATATACAGTATATTAATTGACATTAATCTTGATGCTCAGTAAGATACTGGCTTATACAAAGCAAATTTCCCCACAAATCTGTGTGCACCTATAAGATGCAACTGTGAGAACTTACCAAGCAGGTCTTGTAGAAGTTACTGGGGTCATCTCCAAGTAGAACAGGGAGGCCTCGGAGTACAGCGGTGTGCTTTGCTGTCACATCTGGTTTCTAGAAGTGCATAATGAACAAATATAATTCAAAATTACACACAAAAGTTTCAGCACAAGCAAGTTTGTCCAACTGTATATAAAACCAATGTCTCCACAATGATTGACAGTGCAGCGAACAGTTGCAGATTAAAAGGCACTCCAGACAACACCACAAGTTCACAAGGCCAAAAACTTGGGCGATATGCCATAAGAACACCCCTGTGCAATGCGCTGAAACATCACCCAATACAAAAAAGAAAAGAAAAACACATTGTCGTCAACTCGCCATGTTAAATAAAGTTACAAGAAGCATGTATTAGACTCACCGCTGACTAAATTTGCTGCACAAACTCATGCAATGTCTTTCCAACGACCTTTCTTGGACTTGAAGAGTGTCACAAATCGGGGTGTGTAGCGGTCCAATGCACTAAAAAAGTCATAATACAGGTTTGTGGTGTTTATTCTGTTGAATTCTGCAACCAACTACACAGAGCAAAATAAAAAACATTGTCAAAAAATGCTTGGGCTAGTGTGGAGAACAAAAAGAAAAAGAAAAATACCTTCACCCATTTCCTTTCATTCATATGGGTATTCAGCAAAGGAAATATCAAAGGGATAGTTAGGCTTTTTTGAAGTGGGATTGTACGAGGTACGACACCTAAAAAACATCTATATCAGTTTAAGTGTACGCTATATTTAGAATATTTTCACTGCTTTACCTTGCTGTCACACAGTCCTTTCCTCCAGTTTCCACAGAAGTTTCCTCTCTCACTTTGGCGTTCATTCTTCCTCTCCATAAGTTCTCTGGATCATAAAAGTTTCCTCTTGTCTCCACAGTTAACCACATTTCCTTCTCTCTGTCATAATCACTTCTTTTTATTTTGTTGTATTTGTTTATTTCATTAACTGCGGAATCTGATCCAACAGCTGATGTGCAGCATAATACAGCGCACAGCAGTTGCCCTTATGCTAGAAATATGTTGAGAAAATGGAAAGGAAATGGTTGTCTGACAACAAGTTAAAGCAGTGAAAATATTCTAAGTACAGCGTACTATTAAAATATTATTTTTTTTTAGGTGTCTATAAATACATCCACAGCAGTAACACTACACTGATTAGTGGCCCAAGCATAAAATGAAATGCAGTTTATCAAAGTGGAAAACAAAAATGTATGAATACCAGTACTTACTTGTCTCTCTGTAAAAAGAGCTGGCCACCCCATCAAGGTTTTCACTGGAGGCCCAGCCTCCACAATCCTCCGTCTCCGCAGTGAAAAGGTCTGGTCCATCTTTAAAGGGATGGTTCAGAGTAATTTCACCCTAGGGTCCTTTGCACCATGACCTTGAGCCAACACCCCCCCAGAAGCTTTTTTCCCTTGGTCTAACATTGGGTGAGTTAGCGCTATCAGCCGAATGGCTTAGTGCAGGCACTAATGGAACCAAAGGTGTATCTCGTAAATTACCCCACAAATAATGCCCGGAATGGTACCTAACTGCTACATTAGCACAAATAGGTTCTGTACTCATAAAACGAGGCATTGGAAAGTTTGTAAGTACACTAGGAGTTTATTTAAATAGCACTTGCCTGATGTCTTTGGTCTCTACAAGCAGCCGGCGGTGAGATGGCAGTAAGACGAATGCTTAGGGACCGTCTACAAACTACAACACCGAAAAGAGATACAACAAAAATATGTATTAATTTAACTTATTTTTTAAAAGTAAGTGCTGTAGTACAACTAGCAGGAGACAAGTTTTAATTGAGGTAAGTTTGGAGACACTACCTTATTTAATCATTAAATTAATAAATATTTTTGTTGTATCTTTGTAAACGCAGTAGCATAATAACGTTTAGCAAACGCTAACGTTAGCTAAGATTGGCAGCAGTCAGAAACACAAATTCACATTATTGCTTGCTTACCTTTTTTTCAAATCCTTTTTTAAAGACGAAAAATTCAAAACCCATGGGCCTCGCTCTCAATCCAGTCCACATGTCCTCAGACCACACATGTACTGAAGTGAGCTACTGCACATGCTCAGAACCCGGCCTTTCTTCTTCTTCTTCTTCTTCTTCTTCTTCTTCTTCTTCTTCTTCTTCTTCTTCTTCTTCTTCTTCTACCTATGACATTTGAAACAGGATCCCAGGCTTTGTTGCTACTTATTGTTTAAAGTTAGCTTCACTCCAAACAATAACTTCATTGTTTTATTTACCGTGCAATTAACATTTACTTCATAAAAACCAGTAAGAAGTGCACATTGTTGATTAATGAGTAAAGTTAACTAATTTATGCATGTCAGGATAGCTATCAACATTTACAGTGCATGTGTGAGAGAAACCAACACTTCAAGGTGTTAACCAATTGTTCCCATGTAGAAGTGTTTTTTGGAAGAGATACTGTGCATGTGTGCATCTCCCACGCATGTGTGTGTGTGTGTGTGTGTGTGTGTGTGTGTGTGTGTGTGTGTGTGTGTGTGTGTGTGTGTGTGTGTGTGTGTTTTTCTGGCAAGTTTTGTCAAAGGGACTTGGTGGAACAAATAAAGCTGACAAATTAATCTTGACTTGACAATAAGTCTTCTTTGGTCATCTTTCTTTGACATCAAACCTTCAGTGGATGTAATTGAAAGTTAAGAGAATCACAAATTTAGATCTACAGGCTACTATGTTTGTGAGTGTGTTTATTTTTAAATGAGCTGGCCGGCCTTTGCGCTCGGGGGTAATTGAAATGGTTTTTCAAAGGGGAAAAATAATGAGAGTGCTAAGAATCAAAGCGATGGAGAAGAAAGGAGGTTGCCACAGGGCAGCGGGGGTGAAAGTGAGGGCCCCTGGGATGTCAACCCCATTTCCCAAAAATAGCTTCATGCTATGGTTTCATTGAAAGCAATCTGCAAGGGCAATAACTTCTGTCCTTTTAAATCAAGACATATTAATCATATTTATGGGTGTGTTATGAAACAGGATGTGTGTGTGTGTGTGTGTGTGTGTGTGTGTGTGTGTGTGTGTGTGTGTGTGTGTGTGTGTGTGTGTGTGTGTGTGTGTGTGTACTACATGGCACCGAATAGCCATCATTTCTTCCAATTAGTGAGAATAACAGGATGCCTTGTTTTGTTAAGATGTTCCTGTGTTTCATAGTGAGAGGTGTGTGAGTATGCGTGCCCTCAGGAAGGAGGTGCAAACATTTATCTTAACAGAAGCATACCATAACCCTCTCACAAGTATCACTATACCATTGTTTCGTATCCTCTGCCGTTTATACTATAGCCTTTCAACATAAACACTTTTCAAGGGATGAAAATGGACCACAATTACACATAACTTAAACACACAAACATGGCTACAGGAAGGTCTGTTGTCAACCAGATTTATTTCTGTTTCCTACACTTTTATCAGCTGTGTAGGAAGGAGGCACAGGAACATGCTGGCAGTGTCCCATTTTTTGGTCTCTGTTGGGGCCTCTGGATGTTTAGAGGGCCCTTCCTGGGAGACAGGCAGAGCCACACAGCTGTGTTTGCATGTGCACATGACACTGTTGTAGCCCATCTGAGAGACTTATACATGAAATGCAAATTCTCAGAACATATACAGTATTTTATCTCATGCATCCCACCTATTGACTAAGCCAAGAGAGCCACATAAATCGGTCCCACAGCTAATGCATCAGTTCTGCCATTGAATATGTCTTACCCACACCCTAACATACATGCTTATCAGTCTTTTCAAAGAAAATAAATAAATAGATGGGTAACTTATGCATTCATCATGGTATGAAATAAAGCAAAAAAAAACTATTTTGCTAATTGATTAGTCATGAGATTCTATTTGCATGTTAAAAATGCCCAAACATTCTCTGGTACCGACTTCTCAAGTGTGAGGATTTGCTGCTGATATATTTTGGTTAGTTTGTTGGGCAAAACAGACAATGTAAAAGTGTCACCTTGGGGTGGGCCAAAATTTGATGTACATTTTTCATTATTTTTAAACAATTGAGAAATAAATTGTCAGATTAATAGATAATGGAAAAAATACATAGTTGCAGTCCTAGCACAAAGCGCGCACACACACACACACACACACACACACACACACACACACAGAGATTGTAGTGCTGTTATTTAGGAGCCATTAAATGAAAGCTGGAATCGCTTTTAACAAATTGACTGGAGCATTTTGTGTGTGTGTGTGTGTGTGTGTGTGTGTGTGTGTGTGTGTGTGTGTGTGTGTGTGTGTGTGTGTGTGTGTGTGTGTGTGTTTTCTCTGAATAGTTGCAGTTCTGCTGCACAGGTTTTGTGACATCAAACCAAAAACAATGTGGTATGTTTTTGATTATTTCCAACTGGACACAACTCCCTTCAGACTGATTTTCACAACTAATATATTTATTAAATAAATATATTAAATATATTAGTATATTAGCTATATTAGTATATTATTATATTTAACCATTTGGTTTTGTATGACGTACATTGAACCGCTTGAAATATGTTAAAGCTTTTAATGGGATATTCATGAAGAAGCAAGCTGAGGTGTCTATCTGTCTGCCTGTAATATCTTACCAGAGGTAATTTCACACATGAGAGCCTGAGATTATAGTGCATCCTCAGTCTTTTCAGGAATGTGATATCAATTTAAGAATGTGGGTTGGTGTAAAGAAACATCTGCCCACACACACACACACACACACACACACACACACACACACACACACACACACACACACACACACACACACACACACAAAGTCTTTCTTTCACAATAATCTTGCAATTGCTGTGTTTTTATCTTCAGGCTTCCCCCTCTCTCCTCATTAACTTGTGAGATATTCTTCAACTGTTAAAGCAAAAGGGTAGATTAAATCAGTCTAACACAGGCCAGACTCAACTCATTAGCATACAGGACAAGCCTGCTTCAGAATATTTTACAATGTTGTCATTTCCATCATTAGGATTGCCTCTAAATGTGGAGAAAAAAAAGTCTTGTTGAGTCTTACAGACAACAAACGGCCCCGAATGCAAACTTATGCACACACAACTTCAGCTGTACTGTCGTGGTGGTAAGATATCAATTCACTCTCAGAGAAAAGGTGCATTTCCTTTTAACTGTCTACCTTTTGCTCAAAACGAAGCATGTCTCAGTGTATTCATCTAAAAATGAATTCAGGGTCATCCCACTCTCTCTGTATTCCTATGAAAGTTCCTCGATGAACTGTGACAGGGCGGCTGCATTGGTTTTTGAAAATGGAGAACCTTTTTGCTTCTGATTGAATGCCTTCTATATAAAAGGTCTTTCTTTAATGATAAATAACGTGTGAAATTGGCTTTCCTCTACACTCCACATCCTGTCTGCATGCAGTCTGACTGTAAAGATCTTATTTTTTAATAAATGCTGCCACCTACTGGACAAAATATAAATGTATTATGAGCAGGGATGCTCTGATCTGATACTAGTCTAATTAAACAGATTGGTTATCGGCCATGATGTAACCAATCCATATTGAATACATTTTCTTCATCAGTGTCATTTTAAAATCCAGTGTTTCCAATAGCCAGCCAATCTGTTATATTCATTGTGTCACAACAGGCCGGCAGCTTAGTTTTTTGTTCCATAGCAATGCTTGGCCTTATGTTACCTTACATGGAAATAATTCCAATGACTTTCATGCAGTAAGAGGTACAAACCTCTTTGAGAAAATAAGAGCACTGGTATTCATGCATCATCACTCAGGTATCTGCATCAGGAGAGAAACAGTTAGATGAGTACATCCCTAATCATAACTTATTGATATAATTAAAGACTTATGACTTACTTGTGAGAGTTTGAACATGTGTTTGTAATGACAGGTCTACCAACAGGTCAGTGTTTGATCAATGTCAAGTTTGACATTTTAGAAAAGAGCACAGAGAAAACAGTTAAGACAAAAATAGTTAAGGTTTATGTCAGATCACATCGTAGTAATGAGCTGTTAACGAAAAAAGGTCTCCATGACATTTAAGGGGTTATTTAAGGTTTATGTACAAAGCCATTGGCCACGAATGACAGTATCCCCATGTTCTCTCTCTATTCTACTGTTTCTAGGGTCTTTTAATGTGAACCTGCGCCCACCAGATCTTCTCTTCAAAGTGATCTTCTGGCTGGGCTACTTTAACAGCTGCCTGAACCCCATCATCTATCCCTGCTACAACCGCGAGTTCAAGCTGGCCTTCATCCGCATCCTACGATGCCAGTGTCACCAGCGTAAACGTCCCGGATGGAGGGCCTACAATTACCGCTCCTCCAACTTCAGCTCCTCCGGACACTCGCGCAAAGGCTCAACAGATCACAACTCTAGCTGCTTGAACGGCAGCCAGCGTACTCTGCCCTCCTCAGCCAGCCCAAGCCCCAGCTACCTGAGCAAAGGTCTTCCACCTTGCCCTGAAGGGGAAACATTATACATCTGGGGGGGCACCACCCCAACTCCCTCCACACCCAACCTGCTGCCTGGAAGCCCTGCAGTCTGCCAGCATGGAGCTCTGAGAGGGGAGGGAAGAGGAGGGAAACCAGCTGAGGAGACTACTGGTGGTATTTTCTCTTTCTCCTTTGGGAAGAATAGAGACAAGGGAGTGGTCAACAAAAACAGTATGATGCCCGATGACAAGGTGTGACTGCTGAGTCTTACTGAGATGTGACTCGTTCCTTAATCCTTAAAGGATTAAAGTCACAAACAGAATTTCAAAGGTTTGCTGCATTCACTGTACATGGTCCCATGATCATTCATCAGTTAGTGGATTGTCATCATTAGTGGTCAGTGTAAGGTGAAGGTAACGGAGTATTGACTATGCTGCTGTATCAGAGGTATTTTTCCTATGTTACTGTATATGTGGTTGACTGGTTTCTTTCATTGAACAGTTAGGGGTTCAAGACAACTAAATTCACTGTTCACCACCCTCTTTGGGACTGTAAAGACACCAGTGCATGCATTTTAATTAAACAAAACAGACATTTGAAGGAAAAAGGACATATTGTCAGAAACCCATCAGCCTTCGCTTCAGTTAAAAATCCATGTATGACCTGTAAAAACTCTGACAAAGAACCTGGCTCATGTAAAAAGTGTGTGATAAGACCAATGGTCACCTTTCTGTTGCAGTCACTTGATGTCTTCATGGTATGTTGTGAAAATAAAGTATAACCTGGTTTATCTGCTGTGCACACAATCATCAGATATCATCTCGTTTGTATGTTCGATGTTCAAAAGTTGAGAATATCAATATTAGAAATGTGATTAATAAATTAATTAATTAATAAACTAGAATGTTGATCAAATGCTGCTCGGAGGCAAAGTCTCTCTCTGTAACTCTGCTTTCTGGATTTGAGAAAGATGTGCACCATTATCATAGATATTAATGTCAATCTAATGATAAAAAACCATCGATGGATTTGGTTTAAGCGGGGACGTGTCCTGAGTGAGGAGAAGGGCACAGTTTTAAGCGTCTGAGGTAAAGAGCAAACATTAGGAAGGTATTTCAAGGAACATTTCCAGTGAGCATAGATCATTATTAGGGTGTATTGTCTATAAAGACACTTCCGATCACAGCTCAGCTATATGACATCTAACTGTATATACCTACCTGTTCACTCACCTCATGGACCATTGACTCCTGGTACAGTACATGCCAGTTAGAAATGTACCCCTGATGGGCTTTGTTTTGACAATAGATCAATACTAGACATATGCACACACACACATGAACAGACTGGTACTAGTCTGGTACACATCACATGACATGCAGTGATCACACTGAAGGAAAGGCATCCACTTCAGAACCCCATTGATTTATACTGAGTGACTGCTGCTGCATCATGATATCCATGCTAGGGACTAACATCTCAGATATCCACAGCCTGACTAATGACGACAGCGATTTATTTCATAGCACCACTGTTAAAGTATATGTGCTGTTCCTGCTCCTACCTATCCTCATCTTTGCCATCGTGGGAAATCTTGTCATCATGGCTGCAGTGGCATGTTTCCAAAGCCTCCAGAGACCTGGCTGTGACGGACTTCCTGGTTGCTGTGCTGGGGTTCCCTTTAGTCTGAGGCGCTCTGTCGACAGCTAGCACTTCAGTCGCTTCTTCTGCCGAGCACACTTCTTGCTGGACGTCACTTTCTGTACATGCTCCATTTTTAATCTCAGCTGCGTGGCACTAGACCGAAACATAGCAGTGTGCGACCCGCTGCACTACCCTGCCCGAATGTCTGCCAGACATGTAGCCATACTGCTGCTGCTCTGCTGGATTCTGCCTCTGGTCATCTCCTCCCTTTGCGTCTACCTCGGCATGTACACTCAGTCACCTCCTGCTGTGGTAAGCAGCAGCAAACAGGACACTCAGACCTGTTTGGCCATGTTTTATGTCCCCAACGCCTTTGCGACCTCAGCTATCTCCTTCATTCCCATGGGTTTCATGCTGTTTGCCTATGGGAAAATCTTCAAGGCTGCCCAGAGACAAGCGAGGTGGATCCATGCAACCCCATGAGGACTGACTCCACCAGATGAGTCCAGGCTTATCTGGAAAGATATTCTTTGAAGAAAGAACGGAAGGCTGCTAAGACACTGGGTCTGATCATTGGGGTATTCCTGTTCTGTTGGCTTCCTTTCTTCTGTGTGACCGTGGTCCATTCTCTGAAGGGCTACAGCGTCAGCCCCCTGGTTCTGGAGGCCTCCATGTGGCTTGAATATGCCAACTCCTCTCTGAACCCTTTCCTCTATGCCCTATTCAACAGGAACTATCGTCATGTATTTGCAGCCATGTTAGACTGTGGGATTTTAAGGAGGCAGTTAAGAGCAAGTTTGGATTCCTCACTTTGTGGTCGGCAATCTGTTAGAAAAATTCTTGTAAATATTAAAACTGTTTGCATAAGAATATCATATTATATTGATTGCTCTCCCACAAGATAACATGGAGCCATTTGCTATCTTGTCTGGAGCCTGAGGGCAGAATATGCGCTCTCTACCAGATAAGGGAGACGTCATCGACTCTGACCAGATAGAGGAGACGACATCGACTCTGTATTATGTCTTCATATTAATCATAAAAAAGCCGATGTAGGGTTTCTCGTCAGTCATATTTTCTGTGCTTTGCTGTAAGTGCTGCAAATTGACTCTACTTGCAAGTAAAAACTAACTTTATGACATTTTCAGTGTTTCTGTCCATCTTCTTCTAACACAATCAGACACTGTTGTTACCTTGGAGACCATTTCAAGGTGATCATCGTGTATTAGCTTGATCATTTATTGTTGGGAGGGAGTGTCTTGTTTTGCCATAACCAATCAGTAGCGAGTTACTCATCTGTCCCACCGATGCAAGCAGTGCAGCAGCAGAGACCCACATATCCTGACTTTTAGTCCCTAGTGTGGGTCAAACTCCAAAACAATGGATCCTACATTTCCCACAATGAAATTTGATAGCATCTTTCATTAGACTATGCCATCCTGGTAAACGCCCCTAGTGATGATGAGGACATCACCAGTTTTAACAACACTCCTATGACTTAATAAATATAATATAATAAAACATGGCTTGTGAAATAATTGGTGTCAAAGAATGCACATTTTGTTGTCATGCAAACTGTTGCATTCATTTTACCAGTGAGTAGGCCCCAAGCGACAACCTCCGGTGCTGAAAAATGAAGCCAATGCGGAAGTGCCAAAAATTATAGTTCATCGAGTAGCTACTTGAGGCTGTCTCCAAAAGGAAGACAATCCCCATTACTCTATATCCTTGACGGTCCACTTCTGGGATTGTTCCGGTGCCGCCGGAAATTCCGCTGGATGCATGTATTTTCCATTTCCTTCCACTTTCTTTGTGTTGGAATTTGTTGGCTTTATGAGGACTATTGTTGACTGCTCATCAGATCTCTGCAGGGTAAATTGAGACAGCTAGCTAGACTATCTGACCGTGCTTCCCTCCCTCATGTCCCCCTGAGACGATAGAGCTCTGTATTGTGTTTCTTGAAAAAAGCCTCTGAAGACGCAAAAATCATCATTTAGCGTCATCGGAGGCATTTTTGGCCTGAGCCTATGGACTACAGCAATGGTACAGCCAGCTAGTTCCGCATGTTTTCAATCCGCCCATAGGGGGTGGGACTGTCACTACCCGATGCGAGTTGAGTGTCAGCCATCTTGAAGCTAAGCTAACAGGCTCTCTCTTTTCAGCAACAACCTTATGTGCATTCAAACTACCGCACATGTGTACCACCTGGAATACATTGGTACAGATCGGAGAATATGCAGGACACTTTATTACAGACGGAATACTCGACACACTACGCAAGTTTTGCCTGCTGTGCAAACCAGCCCCTCAGCCTGCGGTGACGCTTGATGTTGCTAGCCGGGGAAGGGGACATCGAAAGCGGTGTGCAGAAACGCGGAACGAGGGCAGGAGTTCGAGCTAGCTAACGCTAGCCGGCCACCTGTCCCATCCATCCTGCTTGCAAATGTCCGGTCATTAGACAACAAACTGGACAACATCCAACTTCAACGAAACTCCCAACGTGAGATCACAGACTGCTGTGTTTTTGTTTTTGTGGAAACATGGCTGAACAACAGTGTACCAGACTCCACTATCCAGCTACCAGGCCTGCTAGCCTTCCGAGCAGATAGAGATGCTGCTCTATCGCCAGGTAAGACTCGTGGAGGTGGGCTGTGTCAACACAGACTGGTGCAGAAATGTGGTGCTTGTATCCAACTACTGGTCACCGCTGGTGGAGTTTGTGACTGTTAAATGCCGACCATTCTACATTCCACGCAAATTCATGGCTGTGTTTATATTTGGTGTTTACATCCCAACAAGCGCTAATGCTACCAATGCATTAGCTGAACTTTACAGAGCTATCTGTGAGCTCCACATCCGGATGGACTATTTATTGATGCTGGTAATTTCAACCACGCAAATCTCAAGAAAGGTATTCTACCTTTACCTCACAGTAAATAATTACACTTTATGTATAGTCTATAATGTGTGTGCACTAAATGTAGCCTGTCTCGTATGTCATTTTTATATAATGTCGTTTTTTATAAAATGTCGTTTTTATATAATGTTGTTTTTTATAAAATGTCATTTTTATATATTTTAAAGCCCATGTTGCAGGTAAACCACCACTGTTGATTAATGGGTACATAAAGCACTCAACATATGTATATCATTGTTAAAAATGTCTCCAAATAGTGTTAAAGGCCAGTTTTTGGTATTATTGGGTTTTTTAACGCAATTTGGTGATGACGTCACGTTGGGGAGACGTGCCTCAGCCTAGTACTAGTACTAGAACTATGGTGACTGAGATGAGGAAGAGGTGTTTTTACTGTCAGTGAATAGCACAGAGTGAAAGTCAAGGTAGTGACAGTGATCATGTCGTTAGTTCAGATCTAGCCTTCAGCCGTTAGTTCAGTATCATGTTAGCTATGTTTGTAAGTTTATTTGATTAGGATTATTTATTAATTTTCAACTGTAGTCCTAATTACCTAGCATGCATGTCTTTATGGTGGGAAGAAACCAGAACACCCAGAGGGGACCCACGTAAACACAGGGAGAACATGCAAACTCCACACAGAAACCTGGAGTTAGAGACTTGCCAGTCAGTTCCCCCGACGTTGTAAACACATTTTCGATTTTCGATATTTGCCTAGTGTTTATTTATTACTTGGATGGGGGTGCTGTTCGGCTTTTCACATGTTTAGACAGCTAGCTAACGCTACACCGATGTTTTGCTAACGTTAGCGCAACAGCGTTAGCCTAGACAGCTAGGTAAATATTACGAAGTTTCCTATATCTGCGTCCACGTTGTCAACTTAAGACCTGTGGCGTTAGTGCTCCTTTTGTACCATAATTGTATTGAATGAAATGTTAAGCTTCTCTCCTACGAGATGGGTGGATTTTTGTTAGCCAGCCAGCAGTAGTTTCGGCGAGCTAACCACGACAGCTAACACATCCACAATAGGCCCAACTATCTTTATAGCACGGGCAAACGGCATCTGTAACAGGTTAAAATACAATTGTCAATTTACTGTAGATTAACTGTAGTTTTTTCAACTTGAGGTATTAAAGCTTGATTTTTAATTTTTTTTTTAAATATATAGGTTTTAAATATTGACTCTTGAAAGTAATGATCAATGCATAAGTCTCAAAATTAAAAGAGGATTAGATAAGAGGCACAAACTACCCAATGCAGGAGTCTACTCACATGGCTCTCCATGTGTCGGACATCTGGCGACTGCGGAAATACTCTGAAATGTTAAAGTACAACTGATATTGTTTACTCATGGTCTTTGCAGCCTGTTTCTCCAGATGGCTTAAGGTATTTTAGTATATACATTAGTCTCAATGAGGGATGGCAGTGCAACACATTTAATAAATCTATCCACAAAAGGTATGTTAGACAGCAAAAAAATTAAAAGCCTGTGAATCCTATTTTATAGATAATTTGTTGTTTTATTCTATTCTAATTTAAATATTTGTTTCGACATTTTCTGTGTTGCAGCGTGGAGGGGGCTACAACCACATTTCATTGTGCAACCCTGTATTGTATAATGACAATAAAGCTGAACGTTGAACCTTGGTCCTTGATATTCTATCCTTGGCAACCATTTCTCAATGACGTTGTAGAAGATGTCTTTGTCTCCAACAGTTTTCAGATGACCATCAAGGAGCTCCATCTTCTCCTCCGAGGTCGGAAGAGCGCTGATTTTATCAAAGCTTTCCTGTTCAATAACCCCCTTGGTAAGGAGCTCGTCCAAAATTGGTTCAACGTCGCTCACGACATAGATCGGGTGATCTCTCCACGAATCCACAGCGTGCTGTTTTGAGATAGAACCTAAAGAAAGAAATACTCATTGATAATTTATTGGATTTATGGCATAATACCAAACATAGTTCTTTCTATCTTCAAAGTGTATCTCTTGGAAATGTATCACATATTAAATTAAGATTGTCATTTTGGTTGTTAAATGTTGTATGTATCACATTCAAGCAGAAACCTTACCTTCATGACGAGCCTCAGGAAGAGTCAATGGAAGAGTTACTGTAAAATAAACACAAACATGTATGACTCATATATGACAGTGGTTTAAGATGACGAGAGAACCATAAAGTGTGTTTTTTATACCTGCAATACTTTTGAAAGAAGAAAGTTAATATTTTCAAACTATGGATTTCTAATTCTGATAACAGAAAAACTACATCTATGTTTAATGTTGAATTCAAAAACAGAGCAAATCATTTTCTACAATAGTGTCTCAGAAACAAAGAAATGACTTACTGCCTCTGAAATCATGAAGGACTGTCCCCCTGCCTCCATGACTGCCAAAATAAGAAGACACAATATTACATTCAATTATTTTTAAATATGTTGGAATTTAATTTGTGACAGTATTGACGGACACACTAACTCTGGTATAGCATTTCCAAAAGATAGTCAAGAGTTTGGGTTTTCTCTTAGTCTCAACAAAGGTCCCTGGCTGGACTGAAACCAGGAATTTTGCAAATCAAGGTAGGGAGTTAACCTCTAGCCCAATAAGGTGCAGGTGCAAAACTTTTCCCAAAACGTGTTTTAGGCAGCAGACAAACATCATACATATTCAGAACATTAAAGAAGTAAAGACACATGTGGACATTAAGCAGAGACAAAAAATACAATACAATATAAATTAAAGCTTAAAGTTGCTAGTAGCCAAGGAGGACACGGAGGATTTAAAAAAACGATGATGGACTCTTCAGAAGAGGTACTTATCTTCACTTGATTTTCTGCCTGTGAAAGTCGCCATACGACACCATTTTCTGAACATAGCCATAGGCTACTGAGAAATAGAGCTGTAATCTGGCCTTAAAAGTTCGGCCCGAAAAGGACCGAGCCCGACAGAATTCGGCCTGAGCCCGACAAGTACATTTTGATTGACAGCTTTTTAAAAGCCCAAACCTGTTTACAGCCCGACCGTACAAAAGGCCATCTATCAGCAGTGATTAGAGTACATGTCGGAGAATAGCGCGGACACGCACCACTTGGCGGAAAGGGGAGAGAAAGAAAAAAAGAGACTGCGCCGGGCGCACACAGCTCTTTTGTCTTTCGTCAAGAATAAGTAATTTATAAATGTTTTAACATAATTTATTCATGACTAACGTAGGCTATAGGCCACTTGGAAGTTGGAACAAAGAAATAAAATAAGTCCTCCAGAGGCCAGCCTCTATTTCACCTCCTCAGCATCAATTTACACGCTAATCGAAATGCATCACCTGACCGCTCATTTACCACGCAACCTGGAGCGCAAGCCCGAGCCCGGCCCGAGCCCGTGTAAAATGATAGAAATTAACGGGTCCCGTCGGGTTCGGGCAGAGATCTTCAGCTCTACTGAGAACTACAGAGAGAGTTGTGTGGAGCTGATAGTCTTCATTAGCTTTGTAGCAACTCATTTGGCAATGGCTTGAATGTAACGGACGTTCTTTAATATAAAAAAGTTACGCACTAAAGCTTCAATAAATAAGAAAAAAATACATTTTGCATACAAATAAGAATAACTAAAAGGGGGAAAATACAAGATAGGCTAAATTAATAATTAGAAAAAAAATCTATAATAAGAAGTAAATAATACTATACCTTTTAAGGGTTACACCATGCGTAACTTTAACTTTAAAAAATGTTATTATCATTAATGTTAGAACATTTGCTCTTATAAATGTAGATATAGACAAACGAATTCAGAAAGTATGGTCAACAACAAAAGCACTAATACAAGAGCAAACACAATGTAGGCTACACAAGAGCAGTTCCAAAATAAGTGAAAGGCACTAACAGCACTCTGATAACAAGGCAGGTGACAATAAGGAGTCACTCACTATTAAACCTTTTTTAAAAAAACTTAAGAGAGATCATATCTATGTCAAAGCTTTAAAGAAATGTGGTCAACTTTGTTATTAGTTAGCCTATTTGTGAAGTAAGCTCCAATTTCTTACAGTGAAGGCTGTTAACCAGTTACTTCTAAAAAGATTAATTTCTGATGTATTACAGCTCTTGTGTGTGTGTGTAAAGTGTTTATATGTTAATCCTTTGGCAAACTAAACTCTGAAAACAACACATGGAAACCAGACATGGTTATCAGCGAGCAGGGATTGGCCTTTTAAGTCCCATGCTCAAAAGTGATAGTAAAAATGCAACCAAATGTTCGAGTTCCTACCCGGAAGTCTAGGCGTATAATGCATTTGGTTTATGTTATATATAAGTGTCCTTTATCGCTGATTATTTGGCATGTTCTGCAGCCTGATAGGTCCCAGGCTTATACGTGTTCTGTTCTTCTCTAGACTGTATAAAAGTATACGACATTATATGGTAAAAACTATGTGCCAGAAAGTTGCAGTTAATCTGTCTCAGTATCTTCACAGCCACTGACAGAGCACCATCCTCGGTGAAGGTTAACACCAGGAGGTCTGTGATCTCGATCAGCTGCCAGGGCGCTCACAGTAGACTGCCTATCTCTCAGCAGATCTTCTCTCAACAACTTGGAGCAGAACAACCTAAAGTGACTCAGACTCAAGTCCTCCAGCGTTTCTGCTAAGGCCTTTTTTAGGGATTTGGAGGCCATTTCTCACAAATGTAAACGTCCCAGATCCAGACTGAGCTGTCCACAGCTAGATCGACTGAAGTCCCTACTACAGGAAGACACATATGGTGCCTTCAAAGGCCGTTGGAAATACAACGATTATTCTAGTCTGTCTATTTGGCACAGATGCCAAACTATGGAGGCTTATTTACTTTTTATTTTTGGAGATTTCTTTTGTTGCACAGCGTTTGGATTACATATATAAACAAAAAAGGGGCCATTGCGCTATCAGAATGATTTATGTGCATACATTTTCAAAAGAAAATATGTCTGCGACACTATAATAATAATAATTAATGATTGACAGAATACTGTCATGTCTGTTTGCTACTATAAGTATGAAGCTACAGCCAGCAGCTGGCAAGCTTAGCTTAGCATAAAGACTGGAAACAGGTAGCCTGGCTCTGTCCAAAGATAACAAAAAGCACCTACAGAATGTCTCTCCACAAATGTAACTTCAGTCCTGAAGCAACCAGCTGTACTCATGACTTTGTTCACTCACCTCTTCACCTCTCACTTCATCTGTTCAAAGATGAAAGCTCCTAATGATACTGGTTTAAATGTTGCAGATAAAACCTAGTATTAGGTTTAAGAATGAATGTGTTTGTCATAATCATGCTTTGTTTTTGTGTCATGGAGGATGACACAATGCAAGGTCTATTTCATGAAGTTGTGTTTTATGCTAAATATACAGTGTTATCTTGACTCAAGACAAACACACATCTTTATTTGCTCAAGGGAGCCAGGCTATTATACGTATGTATTCATGACTGAGATAATTAGCAGAGTAGCTGAGTGAACACAATTTCACAAACACACATTTAATTCAAACTCTTCCACCTGAAAGAGGGGCTGCTCTCCTGAAAAGGTCCAAGTCATCAGTTTTGTTTCATTGTACAGCACATTTCCTGCACATGGTCTTCCTATGTGTCCCTTCCACTTTCAGTCAGCAACTGTAAGGAAGTAAGTAAGTAGTTTTGAGTAGGGCCCACTATTAACTGGTTTCAGCCTTTCAAAATACTTAGTCTTCTATGACTATGATGATTATTATTATTAAAATGAATATCTTTGGCGTTTAGATTATTGGTCAGCCCAAACAGCTATTTTTTATTGTATTTTTATTATTATATTTGACATTATAGACCAAACAATTAATGGATGAATCGAGAAAAGAATCAGCAGAATTACCAATAGTGAAACTAATATTTGGTTGCAGCCCTGTTGTCTATTTAAATTGACAGCAATGTAAAAAAGATAAACCTGTATTTTATGTTCTGAGCATTTTTACTGCACCATACATGCTCAAACTTGCAACATGCTGGAAAAACCGGGTGTGGGAGCAAGGAAACACTTTGGATTTTTGCCAAGTTACAACATTGCAGCATAAAACAATGCAACAAATTGTCTTTGAAAAACACTGCTGACATTTTTCTTACACACATGAGGGTCTGACACATGGTGAGAGGATAGGAAGAGGAAGGTCTGCCAGAACAAGTATCTGTAGCAGGCCACTCCTTTTTTTGTCTCATAAACTCCTTCCTCACCTCGTCTCTTCTCTTTCACCATCATGGCTTTCACTGGGAAATATGAGCTGGAGAGTCAAGACAACTACGAGGAGTTTCTGGAAGTAATTGGTATTAGGATATTTTTTATTGATACATAAGACAATAATGGATACTTTTGAGTCATCGTTCATTTAAACTTGTATATTTTAAATTTCACCTGCTTTGTCACAGGGCTCCTCAATGCCAAGACAGAGCACAAAGTGGTAACAGAGGTGCTTCAGGATGGGAAGGACTTCACCTGGACACAAACCCTTCCCAACTGGACCTGGTCCAACAAGTTCACCATTGGACAGGAATGTGAGCTGGTGACGATGACAGGCGCTAAATTCAAGGTGAGTTAATAACAGGCACTGGATAAAATGATCAGCCACATATTGAAGAACTTGTCTTAAAGTTTTCATGTAAGCAAACTCATTGGACATTTCCATCTGTGGCCTTTTGTGACCTGTAGTCTCCTGTCACCATGGAAGGCGACAAGATCTCAATCCAATTTCCTCAGTACCACTTCACAGCAGAGATCATTGAGGATAAGCTAGTGATGGTAAGACAAGGAAGCACTTCACATGTGCTAAAGCAATGAAACACCATTGCCCAGTAATACTCAGTGAGTATTACTGGGCAATGGTGTTTCATAGGTGTTGTAGTTGTATCCAAAATCATTTGTATCTTTTCTTTGTGTCCTCTAGAATTGCAGTACTCCAGGAGAGAAGGGTGTGACTTTCAAAAGAGTTAGCAAGAGGATCTAATGCTGCGAGACTCAACATGCTTCAATGGAAAAGAGGCTGCATGCAGGACGCAAAACACATCTTATAAATGCTCACTCCAATTACTGAAGCAAGAGGAATAAAGTAACCATCTGTAGTGAGGAGCAAGTGGAGCATCTCGTAGCTTCACAGGACTGTGTTTTGTTGTCTAACTTTCAGATTTTAAATAAATACAAGGGGTGAAACTATGAACTGTATTTCTACATGGACGAAATGATTTACCTGTACCAGTATCCATGTTTGAGCCAATAAACATCATTGAAATATAATTACATTGCAATAATCTGATTTACTTTCACTTTTTTCAAACCATTGTGACCATGTTCTTTGACATTCTGGGTCTAACAGCATATTTTCTGTGTAACACATATTCACTGCAACGACAAATACCATTTCACAAGAAAATAAAACAGATATGTTTAAGGATATTTGTATTATCCTTGACATTAGAGTTATTTAATGGTTAAAGTTGGAATCCATGTATAGGAAACAAACTGATACTAAGACATCAAACGTAACACAGACACACCCAGCTAATTTGTGGTGAACAGATAGGAAGGTCCTGGTGTTACATGTGTTGTCCTCCAGGCATTTTGATCATCTTTTATGAGCAGGAAATAGAGTTTTCTACTATAAGAGATTTTCTTTTGCATACCCTATTCAGTTTGAAATGTCAATGGTGCTTGCTTAGTCATTACTTTTTTGTATGTGGGTGATTTGTATGTCTATTATTGTATTTACCTGAATGGAAAAGAAGAGACAAATAATTTCATGGTTTGTGGCTTATGACCTGCAACATGTGTGCAGAACCTGTAATTATAAAGTCAGCTGTGCATAAAGAGCTGAAAAGAGAAACCAGTGTCATTCAAAATCCATCCATCCATCCATCCATCTATCTTCGTCCGCTTATCCGGTATCGGGTCGCGGGGGTAGCAGCTCCAGCAGGGGACCCCAAATTTCCCTTTCCCGAGCCACATTAACCAGCTCCGACTGGGGGATCCCGAGGCGTTCCCAGGCCAGGTTGGAGATATAATCCCTCCACCTAGTCCTGGGTCTTCCCCGAGGCCTCCTCCCAGCTGGACGTGCCTGGAACACCTCCCTAGGGAGGCGCCCAGGGGGCATCCTTACCAGATGCCCGAACCACCTCAACTGGCTCCTTTCGACGCGAAGGAGCAGCTACCCTCCTGAGGAAACCCATTTCGGCCGCTTGTACCCTGGATCTTGTTCTTTCGGTCATGACCCAGCCTTCATGACCATAGGTGAGGGTAGGAACAAAAACTGACCGGTAGATTGAGAGCTTTGCCTTCTGGCTCAGCTCTCTTTTCGTCACAACGGTGTGATAAATTGAATGTAATACCGCACCCGCTGCGCCGATTCTCCGACCAATCTCCCGCTCCATTGTCCCCTCACTCGTGAACAAGACCCCAAGGTACTTGAACTCCTTCACTTGGGGTAAGGACTCATTCCCTACCTGGAGAAGGCACTCCATCGGTTTCCTGCTGAGAACCATGGCCTCCGATTTAGAGGTGCTGATCCTCATCCCAGCCACTTCACACTCGGCTGCGAACCAATCCAGTGAGTGCTGAAGGTCACAGGCCGATGAGGCCATCAGGACCACATCATCTGTAAAAAGCAGCGATGAGATCCCCAGTCCACCGAACTGCAACCCCTCTCCACCCCGACTACGCCTTGATATCCTGTCCATAAATACTATACACAGGATTGGTGACAAAGCGCAGCCCTGGCGGAGGCCAACTCTCACCTGAAACAAGTCTGACTTACTGCCGAGAACCCGGACACAGCCCTCGCTTTGGTCGTACAGAGATTGGATGACCCCCTCACCCCGTACTCCCACAGCACCTCCCACAGTATCTCCCGGGGCACCCGGTCATACGCCTTCTCCAGATCCACAAAACACATGTAGACCGGTTGGGCATACTCCCAGGCTCCCTCCAGGATCCTTGCGAGAGTAAAGATCTGGTCCGTTGTTCCACGACCAGGACGGAATCCGCATTGTTCCTCTTCAACCTGAGATTCGACTATCGACCGAACCCTCCTTTCCAGCACCTTGGAGTAGACTTTACCGGGGAGGCTGAGAAGTGTGATACCCCTGTAATTGGCACACACCCTTTGGTCCCCCTTTTTAAAAAGGGGAACCACCACCCCGGTCTGCCACTCCTTAGGCACCGTCCCAGACTTTCACGCAATGTTGAAGAGGCGTGTCAACCAAGACAACCCCTCCACACCCAGAGCTTTAAGCATTTCTGGACGGATCTCATCAATCCCTGGGGCCTTGCCACAGTGGAGTTGTTTATTTACCTCAGCAACTTCCACCAGAGAAATTGACGACAATCCCCCATCATCCTCCAGCGCTGCCTCTACCATAGAGGGCTTATTAGTTGGATTTACTCTTGTTTGCTGCATATGCACAAACAACAGTCAGAGTTTTCCCCCCCACAACCCACAAGCGTAGGGAGGCGACCCTCTCGTCCTCTCGGTTAAACTCCAACGTAGCAGCGCTCAGCCGGGGACTTGTGAGTATAGATAGTGGTAAATCTCTAGTAAATAAATGCAGAGATGCAACAGCCACCTGTTTACACACTATAATCATTTGCAACTGATCCTTCAAAAAAAAAAAAAAATACCCAAAGACACAAAGAGTGAATAGTAGACTTGAATACTTTAAATTATTTATTGTTGGATATGTAATGCAGCCTTTTTAGGTGTCATTAAATGAAGCAGTTCATTGTGTCTTCTTACTAACCATCTTGTTAGTAATGGCAAGTGAGGTGATTTTCCTCACTTTTTTAGGTCAACACCATTGGTGCCAAGTGTTTTTCCTGACATGAAGCTTTATAAGCAAATTGATAGCAGAATGTTTTCCATATCCATTTACATTGAAATATAGCCATACCATCACTAAACCTTCAGCACATAAATCATTGAACACTACCATATTCCTGAAGAGAGTTCAACATTACGCTGAGCTCATGATCAGCCTCTTTGTATACTGAATAAAAATAGTGTCTTTTGCATATACTGTATTCTTTCAATTATTGTTTCCAACTTTGCAGTCACATAGTCAGCGTTAAGCGCTTGTTGTGTTCTGTTTTGTTTTAAATGTCATTAGGGCACTTTATTGTCTGATTGGTCAGACTGAAATCCACAGTACAAATAGCCAAAGAACAAATTTACATGGAAGTAACATTAGCTTCGAAAATATGAATTACATTAGCCTCCCTGCGCTGTTAGTTATCTCCACATATTCCCTAAAATTCTGCAGTGTTAATCCACAGAGCATAACTACGTCACTCTGCCTGCTCTGCTGTGGAAGTACTGTGCCATCTGTGGTTTTTATGTATAAAGTTGAATTTCCTGTTCTATAAAAGCCTGCACATGACTCCAGCTGTCATGACACCAACATGCCTGCCTGTGTAGCCTACCTGTAATACTTGAGCAGGGTGCCATTTGAACACCTAATGCTTTAGTGGAGGATGGGAAGGCAGAATCGCACAGCTCTGTAAATAAGCTCGACTGACTGTCACAGCGCTGAGAGAGACTCCAGGTAAACAGTAGCTGCCACTCACTTCTATTGACGAGCAAGGAGGTGTTAGTAGACGAAGGGTTTTCTGCAGGGGCGTCGAACTGGGGTGGGGGGGAAAGGGGACTGAGTACCCAGGGACCGTCATGTGAGAAGGGCCCAAAAAGATGCTAGAATGAATAGCTATGGATGCGGGGAGGGGCCCATAGAAAATACCTTTCTACAGGGTCCAGAATTTTGTGCTACGTCCCTGGTTTTCTGAGGCAATATCTGCTAATACCTGTCGCACAAAAGAGGGAATCCAAGATGTCACATATGTCCTACGGGCCTGCAGTAGCAGTACTGAACATGAACATGGTGAAGGATCATACATTGAAAAGGTAAACACATAAAAAGGTAATGTATTGACCAAATGACCTTTGCCCAGACTTCCTCTACTGAGGGTCCACAGAGCAGAGGTGCTGATAAAGTGTGCTCACTGATACTGTAGGATCTGAACCTGCAGAATAATACACATGCTACTGAAGCATGCAGTGGACACACTTAAAGCAGCTTCTCCTCTCTGTTCCCCTGCATGCGACAGAGTGAGAAAGCCAGAGCAGATCACAGAATGATGAATCAGGACGTCTGGTCTCAGGACGATCAGAGGGAAACATGCTTGAACTTTGGAATATTTATCCCAAAAACTTTTTTTAAAAGGAAATACCAAGTATTTTTAATTGGGGTTTTGTTTTTATAATTAAGTCCATCATTACTACCGGTTATGACACAGTGTTTAGACTTGTTTTGTTTTTGCTTATTGTATTTAATCATCACTTGAACCCAAAGGAGGCGTCTCTTTAAGTTTGTATCTTCTCATCATACTTTTTTAATCTTGTTCTGTTTCCTTCTCCTTGTTGCTGGTTTTTATTTTTATTTCAAATGCAAATGAACTAAATTAAACCAAATGTCTGCAAGGGATGTCTGTCCTTTGTCAGCATTACTAAGCATAAATGAAGCGCTGCAGGCTCAGGAGCTAAGCAGGATGGGGCCTCAGCTCGGCTAGCTGGTAGAATATGTTTAAATAAATATTTGATTAATGTGAACTGGGCCTCAGGAGGACTCTTGTGTCATGAACACAATATCACCAACACCTGTGCAAACTGATACAATGCAATAGTTTAAGATGCAAGGACAATTATTGAGACAGAGGTGTTCATTTAACTTTTTGGAGTATTTATTGAAGTTCGTAGTGTTGTTGCACTGAATTGCAAACGTTGCAGTGTGCAACGTATACACAGCCTGGTTCCAGACCTCTGAATCGTCACATGTACAATCGTTTTCAGCGATTAGTATTGATAGTAGTATTGAAGAAATGAAATATGATATGAAGAAAATAAAGTGGCAAATCAGTCTGATGATCAAGCTAACGTCTGGGAAACCACAATCATGTTAATAATGGGACCAAAGTACTCAAAGAAAAAATCTAAGTTTATTATTTATACTAGATAACTTCCACTATTGCTCGTCTTTCTTTTACAGTTAAAGTACGTTTTGGTCCAGACATGCTGATGTCCACATTAGCCAAAGAGCAGAGGTCACCTAGGTTTCACAGACATACAGTAAATCAAGTCCAACTTCCATTCGTAAAATCTTTCTTTCAAATTAAATTCAAAAACAGCACTGGCTCCAAATCGTGGACACTGTACAGTTTTGTATTTGTAAATAATTTGGTATCAATAAACACTCTTCTCCTCTGACCTGCTTTAGGACAGAGAATGCTTCACCTGGACCAACACGTTTTCCCCTTAACAAGGAAACATATGTTGCCGTGAATATACAGCCATTTATGCTAAAATCAAAGAGAAGTGTCCCAATCAGCTACATTCACAAACGCTCTCCTTGAGAGGAGCAGCACACCAAAAACTGCACTTTTCCATTGTCACCACTAAGAGGCGCCCTCTTTCCTCAATGAAACACCAGAGGGAGTTTGCCTCTTCACAGTAACCCCTATTAGTAATCTATTTCAATGCATGAAGAGAATGGGGTCCTACCTTTTGCAAATGGATATAAAATGTTATCAGATAAATAGCTGGAGTATATTTACATTTGGGAAGCTGTAATTTATTGACTGTGTTAATATTAATCACCTATTACTCTGTTCTAGCAGAACTTTTGGATACAAATCTTTAACTTGTTTAGCAGAGAAATGTGTTTCGTTTAGGGATGCACCGAATCCAGGATTCGGCCAAATATTGGGCTTATTGACAGGGTTCGGTTTCTGCTGAACCTTAGAATGTTTGAAACATCCGACAGAATACAAGTTGTGCATGAAGGAATCTACAGACAGCAGCCAAAATGCAGCGACTTCAGGTACGGCAAAGGAAGGACAGTCACAGCTTAAAACTTGTGTTAACCAGACGACCATTGCCAGCTTTGAAAAATACACTGCTGTGGCCGTTGTTTACTTCATTAATGTGTTTACTGTGTTAATGGACTGATAATGGGAGTAGGATTCGGTTTTGGATTCGGCAGAATCTTAACCAATGGATTTGGTATTTGGCCGAACCCCAAAAATCTGGATTCGGTGCATCCCTAGCAGAAACCGAATCCCGTCAAAAAGCCCAATATTCGGCCGAATCCGAAGCCGAATCCTGGATTCGGAATGTTGTTGTTATTCGGAATGTTGTTGCATAGTGACACAATTAACTAGAAACAGTACCACATTGCTCCCTCTGTAACATATAGCCTAGGTGTCATTTACCCACTCGTCATGGACATTGGACATGCTGTGTTTCACCATGAAAAAGAGAAAATGGAGAATGGTCATCATATAATCTGTGGCTTTTGAAAAAAATAAATCCTACTAATGGTATCATATCACAAGGTGCCTGTTTTGGAGCTTTTTTAATGAGTGTGACATCACACATCACAAGTAAGGATGGTAGCCTTTTTTTTCACGTCTTCTTATAAATAGGAATAAAACAGGATTTTTACGAGACAGAACATTTAGCAAAGCTGAAATTCAGTGGCCTGCTTTTGCTTACTTTTGAATCCCTGAATCAGAGAGGGGGGGACAGGTAGAGGAAAACTCACGATGATAAGGAGAAAAACATGAGAATATTGGCTATCTAACTGAGAATAAAAGAAACATCACCTAAACAACAGCAAGGAATTTAAAACCATTTACAACAAATGATCCTTCAAATAGTGTAATGATGGACCTCAACTTACATTAAAGAGAATAAATGTAGTTTTATCAAAACAGTCATTTCAGTGCCACCACTACATCTACAGAGGTGAGTACAATACATTGACTTAAGTATGCACAGTTTCCAGTTTATTGAGGAAGTCGACAGAAACGTTCCATTTGTGTAGCATGTAAATGTAAGAAACATAACGATAAAGTGAGGCCGGATAAAGTTGGAGGGGCCCCGGGTTAAAAATGAACTACAGCCCTCTCTGCACCCCCAACTGACCCTTTTCCAAATTCTTCCACGAAGTCACATAAAAGGAAGCCAGCAGCTTCTTGAGCCCCCCACCCCCCATAGCTTACAGGATACTGTGAGATTGATCCTTTATCAAAGTGACCTCTGTCTCCACCCCCTCCCCCTCCCCTTACAGATGGGTCACTTAACATTGGAGATCTTGTAAAAATCCCCTTCAATCTCAACATCAATACACACTTTTTTACAAAATGTTAAAAATACGCAATGAACGGTGTGTTGCTCTTTAATCTGTATGCCAAGTTAATTACATTTTCATCAGGCTTAAGTGGAGTATGTTTTATATCTTTTGTCATTTAACTAAATGCTAATTAAAGATCTGTGGGCTGATATGCGTAAGCATTTGCACATGGTTGCGTTCCAGATTTGTGACTCAGGAAAAAACTACCAAAATCCTGAGTTTCATAATAAAATTCTGCAGTATTCTGCTGTGTTTGAGAGAACAGAGCTGAGGCTCCAAAATGTCCACAGTCCACTGTACTGTCCAACACGAGAGGGCGGTCAATTTGCAAGCATTATATTGGGAGTATAATGTCTCATGTGTGAGAGAGAGCGCCATCACTGAATAGATTTCTATAGATCAAAATGCCATTTGACAGAAATCTCTGGCTGAGCAGAGGAGGCGGAGTTCAGAAGCAGAAGAGAGATTGAACTCGTTTCTCAAATACTGAACAATAACTTTGTCTGCAGCTTGAAAAATAGTAATTGCTCATGGACATTCTATTCCACCCATGGCTATGAGTGTGGAAATGAGAGATTTAATATTTGCTTTTGATTTGACCTCAAATACAAAGTGTGCTTTAGTCAGTGGTGGATTGTGCAAGTACATCTCTGACTTCAGTAAAAGTTGCAATACCACACTATATCAATACTCCAGTAGCACAGTAGGTAAAAGTGGTTAAGTATTATAAGAAAAATATACTTAAAGTAAGAGAACTTATACAGCAGAATAGCTCATGTTTATTTAATCATTAATTCGTAAGAAACAATGTATGTTTTGTAGCTGGTGCAAGTTAAGTTTAACAACCCTATATACTGCTGGGTCGTTTAATCTGGAGAAATGCATCACATTTTATAAGCCCCTCAAATGTTTTGTACATCAAAATTAATTTAATCTGTATAATATTCTCTGAAATGTAGTGAAGAACAGAGTAATATATATATATATATTTTTTTTTTATGTGGTTTAGTAATACAAATGAATAATGTGTTGCATTGACAGCATGTGGTCACAGCTGGAAGATTGGACTGGAGATTGTGTGCCTGCTGGGTTTATCACTGGAGCTGCTGCATTGTCTTCTCTTTAAACCCATTCCAAGACTGTATGGCTGCAGCCTGGAGCGTCCCGTCTCATGCCATCCCGCCTGGCCGTCATGTCCCCCCGCTTGGTCGTCATGTCCCCAATAGCTGCAGGCACTTCAGTCATGCTTCCTCAGAAGAAACACCCCTCAGAAACTCAGTTCACTTGTGTGTTTATTATTCCGTGGCACATTATGATTAAAGAATTCCTTCTGTCATTCAGTGTCACATAAACAAAAGACTACAAACTGGTACAAAATAATACAAAAATATAAATTGGAAGTTTGTGGTTTCATTACTATTACATTGGACAAGTGTTGTTTGGTGTGAGTGACATCAGCACCTTTCACAGGAGGGAGAAATCTCTAGCTAAAAAGACAAAAGCATTCAGTATAATATCTATCCCTCAAAAGGAGGCGGCTGCAATATGCAACATATTTTGTGTGTTTAGAGCCCGCTGCCCTCTAGAGGAGATCACGCTACAGCAAGTCAAATTACACAATTATCAAAAATAAGTTACAAAAGATGAACCAGTGGTGTACATGAGACAGTGATGGCTGTGGTCAGTTTAAACAGAAAAACAACGTATTGCACCTTTGACACCTCAGTGAGAAGTTGCTCATGAATTATGAGGAAAAGTTGAACTCTAAAACAAAAGTCTAGTTCACACCAACGGCATCCATCAGGAGAATCACAAAAAGCTTTAACTAAAATACACTGAAAAGGAATGTAAAAAGAAAATGTAAGAAAACTGTACATGAAGTTCAAACAAAAGGCATAGTATAGTTCATATCACTGAAAGGACATGTCCTTTTCAGTGGCAGGAAAACATACAGATGTCTAGCTGTAAAAGTGATTATAATAGTCTGTGTGTTTCAGAGGGCTTCGTGTAGTGTTCTCTGAGAATGGCTGAGGAGAAGGCAAAACATCGTAAGATGTGCAATGTCCACAGCAAAACTGTTTGAATTCAGTCAACAACATCCCAGAAGTTGGGGTCCACAGTAGAGCTGCACGGATTAGTGGATTTTTTGACTAGCTGATCCACAGCAAACAATTGTTTTACTTTAGTCATTTTTAAAAAGAAATTTCCCCAAAATTCTCTGGATTCAACTTCTCAAATGTGACAATTTGATGCTTGTCTACATCATAAATTATATTGAACTGAATATTTTGGGGTTTTGGATCGCTGGTCGAATAAAACAAGCCATTTGAATATATCACATTGAGTTGTGGGCATTATAACTGGCATTTTGAACTATTGTATCTTTTTTTTCTTTTCTTTTTTTTTAAGACAAAACGATTAATTGAGAAAATAACAGATTAATCAGTAACGAAGATTATCTTTAGTTTCACCTCTAATTCAGTCCCAATTCGGTCAACAGCATCCCAGAACCTGGGGTCCACTGTCATTTAAGGTATCACCATGGTAACTAGTAGGCAACCCTTGTGACCGACACTGGGAATCTGGATGTGTTTATACGTTAACAGGAAGTGGAAGATTGGGGATTGGGAAGCAATTACTGTCGACTGCCCACAGATGTGTGAAACCAGTGACTGCGAGGTTGTTCCACTACGATGCAAACGGACCGTTTCATGCATTCAGTTACTGACTTGTCAGCAGAGTAAGTTCCAGTGATGAGGAAGGGTAATAGTCCAGCCCCCCCAGATGCTGCAATAGCATCCACTTTAAAGCATAATAGGACAGAATAATGAGGAGGCTGCTCGTTTCAGCCTTGAAACCTGAGCCTGAATAAACAATTTCTACGAACAGGTACAAAGAAAACCATAATTAATCAATGGTGCGTTTCTAAGTTGGTATAAAAAGCTACATTATATAAAACAAAAATGAAAAAAGAAAGAAACAGGTCATCATAAATAAAAGCTATGGCATGTTTCAATGGCATCATATTCAAGTAATCTTGTTCAAGTCCCTGATACTTAGTGGTTCATGTAAACATTGGAGTCATTAACACAGACACAGAACCAACAGTTCAAGGCAGCAGCAATTCATATGTACAATAGACTAACAACGTCCACGTTTCCTTCACCATGCTGGTCCAGTCACATCAGTTTGTGTTAAATTCTTTGAGTGGTGCCGGGGACACTGAAATTAAAACTTTAGTATGACAAAGCCTGCAGCTGCCAGAAAGACACATTTTCACCCGGGTGTTTGACGGCTCTGCCACAAGGCTCGACTTTGGAGACGGGAGAGAAGAGTTGACGAGGGCAGAGAGGAGGGAAGCAAAAAACCAAACACTGCAGACGTGTTCCAGCTGCGGACTTCACCTGCTGTGCTCAAAACAATTAATTCTTCGTCCCCTCCGAGGGTTTATCTGGTGAGGAATTCCCAGAGGGGCCCTTCAGCTCCAACAGAGACTACAGGAGTTAGGTCAATGCTTGCTCAAGAGACACAACTGGAAGGCAGTGATAAGCCTCTAGGCCTCTTCTTCTTTCTCTCTCAAATGGTGGCTCAAGAAAAAAACACCAGCCAAATTTTCCTCTAAAAAAAAAAAGTGTTCAATTTTTGGGATTAGAAATTAAAAAAAGGAAAATCATGTCAAGCAGCAAGATATCCTCATCACAGATACTTTGTGTACTGTACACTTCTAAAATTGTCTCAGTTATCACACGACTGAGAACAGGCACTGAATGAGGTGGGTGTTAGATCACACTGCTGCTTTCATCCCATTCACAGTGATGACAGTCTCATAATAACACAGATTTATAAAAACCAGTTCAGAATATGGCAATAACATTTTTGCAATGCCTCAGTATTTCAAGGTGGTGGCGCATTTGTCATGTCAGTGTGATGACTTCCACCGGGTCTGTCTTGCCTTTGGACCTCTGCTTGCGTTTGAGGCGTCTCTGTGTGAGGGACGGGGGAGTTGGACAAGCTGAAGAAGTTGCAGAGCTGACGGAGAGAGAGAGGAGATCTGTAAAAGGATATTTCGGGGTAGGGCATTGGGTCGGAAGCATAGCAGTGCACTCCTGCAGGGGTTTGTCTTCTCTCTCCGTCTCCTGGCGTCACCTGTCAAAGCAGCCTGCTGTGAAAGTGTGATGAGCCCCCAGGTAGCCCCCACTGTAGGCCATACTCAGACAGTGGCGCGGCTCTGCAGCGAGGGCCATCTGCACAGAAATGGGGCCCTGGAGCGGCAGCGCACGAGCCCCCGGCTGGAGACCAGAGGTCAGGGTTGGGTATGAGGGGAACCCAACCCCAGCAGTCATGGAAGGAGCCGCTGTTAGGAGACCCATCCTGTGGCTCTGAAGGAAGTCCTGAGACATGTTCACCACAGGCCCCAAAGCCTGGGAGTCAGCTAGCGCCTGCAGCTGGGACAGGGAGGGGGAATGCTGGGAAAGATGTGTGAAGCCGTCTGGCTGAAAGAGCAGCTGTGGTGTGGAGGAGGTGGAGGAGGAGGAAGAGGCTGATCTCTGGATGGCTGACACTGGAGAGAGGTGAGAGGTCTGGGGATGAGACTGCAGAGAGGAGGGCCGGTGAGGAGGAGTGGATTTGGTCTTGTTGGCCTCCTTAACGTCATTGTCATGAGCACTGTGGAAAGAAAAGGTACACGTAAAAAAAGATGAGAAATGAATTAACAACTATGCAGGCAACTGAATTAGAACTATTTGCATTTCAGGGAGAGAGCAAAGTAAAAGCTCTATCCAGAAAAAATGACTGCTCAGATTAACCCATTAATGGGGCAGAGATTGGTCCGTACCAATCCTTTTTATTCCCACACAATTAGTGCGAACATGTGCAAACAATTACACTTAAAACATGCACACAAATAAACACAGCCGCTGACCAAAAAATGTGCAATTTAATTACAGTTGTCAAATTACACAGCACTGAGGCTAATCAGCTAGGATTATCAGATGGACAGGCTTTGTCAGATGATACAAACATAAGCCTCCACTGGTTTAAGCACAGTTATTTTATAATCCAAAACCATGGCAACCAAAAATATAGCGAGTTAGGGGCCTTAATGTCATCTACCTTGAGTTGCCCACTACACTTCAAGAGGTGTGTCTGCCAGCCTGGTTTTCTGTTAGAACTTTTCTCTCTACTTGAGTGTGCTTTTGAGTGTGTGCTTTTGAGTGTGTGTGTGTGTGTGTGTGTGTGTGTGTGTGTGTGTGTGTGTGCGCGCGCATGCTTTTGAGTGTGTGTGTTCTTGTGTGCGCATGTGTGTTTGCTCTTGTGTGTGTGTTCTTGTGTTTGTGTGCGTTCATGTGTGTGCATGCGTTTGTGTGTGTGCGTGCGTGCATGTGTGTGTGACTTACAGCAGCATGAGCTCAATGCACTGGGTGAGGTGGTCCCAGGTGTAGCCTGTTAGTAGATGCAGTGCAGTCGTCCAGCTTGGGGAAATCTGAAGGCAAATACGAGATGCTGCCACACATGCAGCAGCAACCTGGGATGGTCGGAAACTCAGGAAGGCGTGGTCTAGAAGAACCCAGAGACAAGAGTTTGGTAAATTATTTGATCCAACTTACACCACCAAGCCGATAAATTCCTGTTCAACACCTCTGGAACAAACAATGAAGCAGAGTCCAGTTCACCTTTCTCCTCGTAAACCCACCTTGCAAAGAGACTTCCAGAAAGTAGTGTGTGTATTTGTCCATGAAAGCCTTGGTCTTGGAGAGGGAGGAGAGGGGCCAGCCGTTGTATAGGTCGCCCTCCTGCACCGAGGCATAGAGGTAGTAGTCAATAAAGTGGGCAGGTGTGGGCATGCACAGGTTCCAGCCAAAGGTCTCGAGGAGCAGAAGCTCCATTTTGATCAGATCCTTCTTGTTGAGAACCAGGTTCAGGCTGCACATAAATCCCAAAGAATTCAGCTGCTCCAGTTTGGGAACCCGGTCCTCCTTCTCCTCAAATTTACCTGGAAAGAAAGGAAGAGATGCAGTGAGGTTACTAAACAGTTTCTAGTGCAATTCATATATAATTGACAGTTTGAGGAGACAAGAAAAGACAGACTTCCCATTCCCATGAAAATGTATTTTTGCAGAGCTAAAACAATCCGACAATAGACCAAAATATATAAATATCAACAATTTTTATATGCAATTTATTATTTAGGTGAATTATCAAGAAAAAATGGCACACATTCCAGTTCCTCAAATGTGGGAGCAGCTTTACTCCGTTTGTACATCTTTAAAAAGTGAAACATTGGGGGTTTTATACTGTTGGTCGTACAAAAAAAAAGTACAAGTTTCCCGTCACCTTGGGCTCTGGGAAATTGTGACAGGCATTTTCACTGATGTTTTATACGCAATTAATGGATTAATCAAAAAAATAATCGATAATTGCAGCTAATTCATTGGTAATACGTTTTTTTGGAAATCAAAGCCACTTGGGTCACACTTGCTAACAATTACGTCAATTAGCCAAATTGGCAACCACCTGTAGAACTTGATCTCTTTCAAGGATCATATTAAAAAATGCCCTGAAATAGATGAACTAGCTTTAGAAAAAAAAGGAGCAAGGAACATTTCAACAGAAAATAGTGTTATAGCCAAAGTTCAAACCATCTTGATATGGAGTGATGATAATAGATCTATACAATGAATATTATCTGTAGCCACATGGAGCAGGTTTTTGGTCAGCACTAAAGAGCTTTACTCCAGCTTCGCACAAAACCTAACAAGCGCTTGCTAAGCATTAGCAATTAAGTCAACTACCACTGAACATCTGGCTATAAAGCTAAGCTATTACACTAACAGGGAAAAATCACTATAGTTTTACTGAGTGTAGGGCCACTTACTGTGGATTATACAAGTCTGACACTTTTTATGAAACAAACAGTCAGCTCAATCCTTGTTTTTGTGTTTCTCTCACTCACTCGAGACATTACAGCAGTGCCATTATGGTGAGCCCCCTCCCCATCCTCCTTTCCATGGCAACAGTCCCGAGGCCTCAGGGGTCCATGTGACCAATGAAAAGGGGTGACTTTGCCTTTAATCCAAGGGTCCAACAGGCCTCCTCTGCTCAAATTTAAAGAATGAGGGCGAGAAGGGGTCAGGTTACCTCTAAAAAGCATGTGCCTTAACTACACACAGCTTTTAGTAGGACGATGTAGGGACTAGTAGACTTACAAGGTAACTGATAATTATAGCTCAGCCAATTCTGGATTTTTGAGACTATATATAAATATTTGAGAACACAACCATGGTATACAAACAGATGGTAATTTTTTAGATAAAACATTTGACAAGATTGACAACATTTGATAAGGTTACACCAGCTGTTTACGTTCAATTAGACTATTATTAAAAAATTCAAAAGTGAACTTTTAAAATATCGCAAAGAAGGAAAAGAAATTTCAGAAGTTGGCGCTATAGGCTATGCATGGCTGTGATCCGCCAGTAAACACAGTAGAAGTAGAGGTTGCAGACCAGAAACCAAACAAGTCACCTTGGTAATCTAACCCATATAGGGGAGAGAAATGGAGTGTTTTTCAGGAATTTGTTTTGATTCTGTAAGTTTTAATTGTTCTTTGATGTCAGCTAGTATTGGTCATGTTTCCTGATATTCAGAGACGAAGACACCTTATTGGAATATCAGACTAGACGCCGACAGCGAAGCAGCTGATCGCTCACTGACAAATAATTTCTAATTTCTGACAAATACTTTACATTAATAAACACTTCACCTCATAACCTTTTACAATGACATTGTAGTATGCTATAAATCATTCATTAAATGTGTATACTGTTTATAATTGCTAAAACCGGGGATGCAAAGTAAAGTATTATTACTTATTGAGATGTACAGAGTGGGACATTTTACAGTTGAAAAACAAATTTATTAGTGCTGTCTGGTGGACAAACTATGTAATGGCAAAAGTTTCTAAATGTCCTGAAACATATCTTTGGCGTTTCTGTACAACGATACTGATATATCTGCAATAAACTGATAATGACCCGACTGATTTATCTAACATCAGCTGTACGGAAAGTATGGATATCATCATACATAGCGTCAAAAAACTAACCAAATGACTTTTCTCAGATTTAATGATTGTAGTTGGTCCCCAGTGGACTTTGTTTAGCAAGTTTTGTCTTTAAGCTTTTTGAGTGTTTATTTATTATCTGCTCGAGATTTTCTAACGTTTTAGACATAGATATGGTATTAATGCTTTCTTTTTATAATTAAAAAAAAAAAGGTACAAAATGTTCTTAAGGGAGTATATGAGGAATATGTGCACCTAAGTCTTTCACAAACCCAGGGAAAACACTGCATACAGTAGTGCCTGCTGACTAAGTGCCACTTAGTCTACTGGGTAGAATCTTTTAGTTGTGCATCAGCTTTGTCAAAATATGCCTCCAGTTGGAAATCACAACAACAACACTTCTGTTGGCGTTTATTTTGGCCTCTAATCTGAAACCCTGGCAACCAAACATTAAAAGTAGGGGCTTTATTGGCTTTTCCGAGCTGGAGTTATAAGTGGATACTCCAAGCAACAATTGTCTGCAGTGTCTTTCATGGACCTCATTTACCTCTTTATGCCCATGTCCCAGTGAGAGGGGTGTCTTCCTACCGAGTGCGAGGTTTACCACTAATGTTGCGACCCACTATTAAGCAGGGCAGGAGAGAGGAAGAGAGAGGGAATGGTTGAGAGAGCATGATGGGAGGGGTGTGGGGGATCTGCAGCCAAATAGGCCAGAGGGTTAATTAGCAGAGAGGCAATAATGGGATCTCTCCAGCAGAACAGGAAGCACTGTGAAACAGGGCTGATTACACCCACCAGGGCCGTTCCACGGCCCAGTCCACACTTGCCCCATTCTTTCACCCTCATATCCTCTGGATCAGGGCTCTGTCTGCTACTAGACTGCTATGTCCACACAGACGCTGCCATAAAACACCATCAATGCCCCCAATCTCCACACAACCCCAGCCTCTTTGATCTTGAGAGACACCGAGCAAGTCAATCTCCTCTCCATTGTGCTCTGCGATTACTCCTCTGGTTTACTACTGTGGCTGACCAGGCACATGAGACATGGGATGCCCAAAAGCTTTGAAAACAAAACAACTTCAGAAGGACCTAGTACAGTATGATTAGAGCCACAAACCAGTTTGACTTACTGTAAAAAGAACGCCTGTGTGTATCACAGCCTGTATGACAAAACAGTGGTCTCACTCAAATGAGTTAGCACAGCAACGGGGCCACCAGAGGGCTCGGGCATAAAACACAGGGCAGTAGAGGGAACAAGTGCACTTTACTTTATCTGCAGCACAACTCAATGTTAGATAAAAGTGCTAATTGGGGCTGCAACTACCTATTAGATACATTATGCATTGACCTGTCAATTATATTCCTATTTGATCAATTCATTGTTTGGTCCAACTTGTGAAGAAATAATGAAATTACACATCACATTTGCCTAGAGCTCAAGGTGACGTCTTAAAATTGCTTTTTGTTTTTGTCAGACAAACACTCCAAAACCCATTCAATTTACTATCACCAAGAAACCTAGCAAATATTCACATTTGACAAACTGAAAGAATATTTTTTTTTAAACTTTAAAATGGTAAATCGATTATAAAAATGACTGATTTTCTGTAGATCACCTAACCAATTATCCACTCTGTGTTTCAGCTGTAGTGATAAGACGTTCTGTACTGAAAGCAACATAATTCTAATCAATACTTAAGTTTGAGGAATATAAACTACAGGACACTTTTTCCCACCCATTTATGCCAAATTTATTTAATTTAAATTTGTGTTTGTCAGACAGACGTACAAGATCATTGCCTAAATGCAGGATAATATATAATATTAGCTGATTTATTATTCAGAGCCAAGAATATATAAAAAAGATTGATAGTTTTCAATACTACATTTTCAACATATAACATAAACATGAAAGTGGACGAAACCAATTTTAATACCTTGTAGTATTGTCCTATTTTACTGTTTGCATGTACAATCCTGTCTCAAACAAACATAAACCGGTGTTTACCAATCGGTGTTTGGTAAGCCATTAAACTTCCTGATTGTGTTTGATCTTCTCACTGATACCTTGTACCAAAAACACCAATCCAGCCTTGTGTACTATTTTGCTGTTGTCAGTGTGAATGTGGCCTGAGAGAAGACAGTGCATTGCTCTCCTGTGAGTTCAGCCTACCTGGAATGCAGGCGGCTAAATGATCCTATCTTATGTCAGCGAGCAGGAAAGAGACTGATGAAGAAGAAAAAAAAACCTCTTTTTTCATCTACACCAACTACCTTTCCATACACTGCAACTGAAAGGACAACTATCCTTTCTAACGGCACCCGCAGGTGACGGTGATGATGAGAAAAGGTCAAGCAAACAGGGAGAAGTTAAGAGGTCAGGGGTTAGGGAGAGGTAAGGTCGGGATGCAGGGCCTCCTCCCAGGTGTGCCGTTTGGGGAAGAGGTGGAGGTGGGGAGGAAAACCTGAGAGCTGCATTCTCACACAGAGACAAAGGCCTCCATTTCTGTTGCTCTTCATTTTGAAGACGTCGTGTAATTCTAGTCCATTTTGATCAGTCCTCCAAATAGTTAGGTTCCATTAAAATGTAAAAATGTAAATGTAAGGTGACCACAATCAATGTTACGCTTTCACAGAGTTTGGATTACCACCCGTAACACAGGACCAGTGGCTGGTAATTGTTGAATCCATTTTTTCAATGGAAAAAAGCTAAAGTTAAAGCTAAAATTTCTTGAAACAAGAATGTTAACTGGAAGCAAAATTGGAAAAAATGACATCACACAAGACTCAAAATGGGCACATTGTAAGGGCGCTACAAATTAATCCAATATGTGAAAATAAAAAAAAATATGTGAAGGTATTTTTTATGTCACCTACTGTTATCATTTAACACTAACTTGCTAATAAAGAGTTAAGGGGAAAAAAACACTTAAGGCAATCTTCATTTTCTTCCTCATTGTTTACTTCTTTTTCTCCTCGACTTGACAGCCATGGAGGAATTTCCTCTGCTGTTTAAACTCCTTTTATATGCTGGTTCATCTTTCATTGGGAGTGTGAAATTGTTCACAGCACCATCACAGAATCTCCATGTTGCCACCCCTGGCCCCAACAGCTCTCACAATGTAGGCCCGGGCTGACCCTTGACCTCTGATGCTAATGACTGGGTGACCAAGGAAAATTAGAAACCCAGCCCTGTGTATTTATGTGGGTGTGTGTGAGTATGTGTAGTGTGTTTTGGGGGTATCCAACGACTGGGGGTGTGAAGCGCCTTGGCGTATGGGTGAGAAGGGCTGACACAGGGAGTGTGTGGGCAAACAGAGCCTCAGGCATTACACAACAAAACACGAAACATGACTTAATTCAAACATTCGTACATTACAATTACACACCAGCGCTCATATGAACACAAAGGTCAACTGGTGCCTTGGTAGCATCTAATGGTAATGAATATTAACTTTTTCAAACCCATCTATACATCTTTACATAATTTCTTTAATTATAAGAGCCCCACATGACAACAGTTCAAACAAAATTATTGTCAAACCTCTGAGAGGGATAAAGGGGGAAGTGGGTTCCCCATTAATCTACATTTCAGGGCACCCTGCTGGGTGGTTCAGTTCTAACATGTCCCATTTTGCAGGCCACCACCTCTCCCTCCCTTTCTACCCTGTTTAACATCAGCAGCCGACCTGCCTTTGAAGTATCGCTCTACTCATTTCCCAAACCCCCCAGGGATGTGGGGCTTTTACTGGCCGCCCTGTCCCAGGACCGGCTGTCCCTGACAAGGTGAGAGAACGAAGAGAAAACAGAGCCAGCAGCAAAAGGTAAAAGGACACCGCCTGAGCCCAGTCGGTTAAATGGTTGGTGCAAAGCGGTGCCCTTTTCAATGGGAAAATCTCTAATGGACTTACTGAAATGTGAATCTTACTTAGATAATGACACAAAAAAATCATAGGTTGAGTTCACCACAAGGTTTCCACAGCAACCATCTCCTCATTTAGCAATATTAGCTTACAGCAAATCTCTACCATACACACACACACAAGCCTGAACACACAACCTCCACCCCTCAGCCTCTGCGCCCCTCCCCCTCTCTGGGAAGGGTCTGGTAGCCTGGCTGGCTGTCCTGCTTGCATTGATGGGCTTTTGTTTGAGGCCTGAGTCGGCAAGCATATGGCAGGTGCCCCTTAGCACACAGTTCCTCCCAACCCCCGGGCTCCGAGGCCTATTGCACTGTGTTGTCAATATAACTCAGCTTCTTGTGCGTTTTACAGGATGCTCTTTTATTTATTTTTTTGTTTAGAGACCCTTCACTGAACAAAATAGATTAAATCAAGTTTCAACAAGAACTTGCTGCAGAAATACACCAAGCATCGAATGATCATAATCAAGTGCCAAACAACAAACTTAACTATCAATATATAAATGGAGAGTAAAACATTGTGACCATGTTTACTAGCTGGCAACAGAGGCACGTCCATGATGTCATTTACCATAACAAATAGCTGCAGCATGCAGAGCTCTGACTTCAGGGACCAAGACCTGCCAGGAAGACGGATGTGATCACTGCAGGACTTCATGGAATGTAACACAATAGAAACTAAATTTGGGGATGTAGACTGATTTAAATAGAAATATGCAGTACACAAATAGTCTTTAATAGAAATTCACATCATTTTGGTTTCTTTGGAGTAATTGGATTTTCTGGAATAAAAAAAGAGGTCTCTAAATAAACTCCCAGCAGTCAATAACACTGAAAACTGACCATTATCTCATTCCTGCAAATAAAGAGCTCATCCATGAAAAACACACACACACACACACACACACACATATAACAGGATTAAGCATTGACTGCTGAGAGGCACAAAAAAGGTAGTGGTTAATTAACCATGTGCAGAAACTAGAATTTGTTTAAAGAAAGACAATGTATGTGCCTGTCAAAGGCAGGCAGTGGGACCTGGGGAGGCCGTTCAATAACTAGGCCAGATTCCTCAGGACAGATAAAAACCCAAGACAACTTTGAATCAAACGCCCTTTCAAGCCTTCATCAATCATGGCAGAGACTCCCTAGAGTCCTGGAGAAGTCAGAGGCAGAAGAGAAGAGAGCCTGACTAACTGAGCCACAATCATGAGATTCAATAGAAACCCAGATTAATCTATTAGAGAACAGAAGAACAATCGCTGTCCAGTTTGGCTTTATAATATTTATAACACTCAATGAACAAACTGTCAAAGCTATTCTTGGATTCTCATGAGATTGCTTTTAAATAAAACCTCTTTCAAGTCTCATATTTAAATTTATCCCACCACAGAGACTACTCTTGATTGCAAAGATGGCCTGTGCGCGACTACGCATACATACACAGAGCCCTCCCAAGTGAGCGGGCCCTATTCCAGACTCCCATTTAGATGGCATCATTAGTCTAATTAGCCATGATGCCAAGGGCTGCACTAATGTACAGAAAACATCACAGTCTGTTAATCACAAGACAGACACAGAGAGACACTAATAACTACCACAACCTGCACCATGCATCAGCAGGGGAAGAATGATTTACATACCTGGTTTACACGGAACACACACAAGACACAATGTATATTTCACAGCCGAGAATCATTACTGTTGGTTACTAGTTATCACTTCTGCAGAAACACTGACAAGCAAAGCAAAGAATAACATCAAGCAGTCGTCAGTCTTGAAAAGGAATTTAAATCCAAAACTCTAACTAGAATGTTTTAAAGCTGCACTGTGCAATCACCAAGTATATCTTCAGTCAGACAGCAATTGGCTGGTTGTAAAGATATCTAATGAACAGTAATGTATAACGTCAACAGGGGGCTTCTGTACTCTGGGTTGTATGTAGTTATATACATTTTTTGTTAACAAATCCCATTTCCTTAGTACGTCTGTCAATACTTTCCAACCTCCCTATCCTGTCAGCTCCAAGCTCCTCCCATACGCTACTACTAGAGATGTAAATCTTGACAAGATTGGTCACAAATGCATAGTTTCTTTACGGTAGCAAGACACTGTATATGCGATTGAGTCAAAATCAACTCATGTCCAACATAACGACGGAACATGTCACCCAGTAAAATGGTGTGACCATAGATTGTAAAAATAATCGACGAAGCTTCCGGGCCTGAAACGCAAAGCTAATGCGGAAGTGCCTTAAACATGCATTCTATCTAATTTCCAGCAGGGGGCAACTCCACTGGCTGCAAAAAGAAGTCCTTTTCTATAGAAGACAATGGGAAAATGTCGCTACTTCTCACTTTATTTATTACCTCAATAAACATTTTCATGACGTGTCTAATGCCTTAATCACTAGGTTCAAGTCTTCTTCATTACAACATAATGTTCATTTTGTAAATTAGGGTCCCATTTATTTTAAAATTGACGATAAAGCAGGGGATGCTTTAGGGGCGGGGCTACATGTCGACCTGTCAATCATGACAGAGGCTTAGTAATGCGTATTCTTGGCACTGTGTACATTAAAATAGCCCTGAAGTAGTTTTTAGGCGTTGACCATATTTTCATCTTAAACTTTGACCCTCTCACTGTGTGTTTCCCTTTAGAGTTAATTGGAACCTAAAATGTCTTATTCAGTGTTATGCCAACCAAGGTATGAAAACATCAGGCTGATTGCAGAGAAAAGTGCCATTAGAGAATGAGCCTGAAGACAAAATGGATTTGTATGAGTGGGGAGGCTGCCCTTTGCAATCACATGAAAATCACATTTTCAATGACAGAAGGGTAGAAAAAGGGGAAGGAAAAAAAAAAAGATTTGATTAGAGGACATTTAGGCCTTGGCAGGTGTGATACTATTCATCTCAAAGTGACTGGATGGGACTAAAGTAACACACAGCAGCCCCAGACATGTTATTGCAGCCAGTATCAATACAAGTAGTTCTGCAGAAACATGAGTAATCCCCAACAGTTTCTCCTAAAACAATGGCACACTCATCCTCCCACAATGGAAACCTTGTTTTGTGTTTTTCAAACCAACATTGCAGCTACAGTAAACTGTTGACAAAGGCTATGAGATCAGTCTGAAAAGTGGAGCTGAAAGATAAAATACCATCATGGTCTCTTGAGCATAACTTAAATTAGCCTTGTTGCAGGAAGTGTTTCACCTTGTGCCATCTGTGCATAAACCACAGTCACAGTCGCTCGCTTAGCACAGACAATTTACAATGTAGCCCTTCTGCAAAAAAGCAGAGTATTTTTTTTCTATAAATTTATAGAAAATACACTGCTTTTTTTTAAAAGATGAAACAACATTTTCTTGGTAAAGTTACCTCTGTAGTAGATTTAGGTTTAGACTAAAGAAATTAAGTTTCCAAATCATGAGTTTAAACACATCGGAGTCTTACGAACATTTATTTAAAGACCACCTTATCATGTTTCTTCTCGTCAAGCAAAAAACTATGTAGATGGATTTAGGAGACAAGGTGGAAAGCTAAAAAAAATGGACTTACTAGCTAGGAGCAGACAGGAGAGGGCGATGACATAGAGCTGCTTGACAGCCACATCATAGTGGTCCATGAACAAGTCCAGTAGGTAGACGGCTAGGTGACGCGCTGTAGGACATAGCTGGTAGCGATTACTCAGGATGGCCAACAAGTCTGCAAAGTACCGCCGCATGCCAATCTGCGGAGAGTGGGCTCGGTAGACCGGTAGCTTCAGCTCCTGGAGAGGGAGAAGAGAAGAAGTGTGAAGGGAAACGCAAATAACGGGGGGGACGTAGGGGTTGTAAAGTATATGCATAATAATAGTGAGCCATGCAGGTCTCCTGCTGACTGAGTTTAACTGCTGTCAGGAGAGCTGACGTGTCTAAAATATTCCAAGGGATAAAACCCCATTTACCGACAGAAATTCTTGATTATGCTTCAGCCTCATTTCAATTTCATTTAATTCACCATCGCTGCAAAGAAGAGGAGCTAATTTGGGTCATTGCAGGGGTCTCTGAGCAATGGGCTGAGGGTAGTCGTGTGTGTGGGGGGGTTGGAGGGGCATGGTTCCTCCAGTAGATGTTGCATAGTAGATAGGATTAGGTTTCACCCCTAGCACATCTCCTATTCATGTCCAATTAGCTGCATGTGTTTCAAAGTGGAAGGAAGACACTTGGGGGCATTAGCATTGAATCAGCCTCGGGTACCTTTACAATCAGATACAGAAAACAGGAGAGCAAAAGGCTCCAGTTTCTTCGAGTAAGAAACAAACATTTAGTACTGACCGTACAAACTCACAGCACACACTTGCTTTGTATATAAGCTGCTCATATAAACAACAACAAAAATTGTTTTCAAAAATGTTTTTTGCTCTCTGTGAATCGGAGTAAAAACAAGGGCTTTTGGATTGGATTTAATAAGAGATTGAGGATTGGTAGATTAATCTCCTTAAATTCAAACAGTGAGGGGTCCTTATATGAGAGGGGAAATATAGAAAACATCCACATCATGTCAGGACTGTTGTTTAGGAACATCCCGACTTTCGGCTGGCTCAAACTGTTCCAATGTGGCTTTAAAACGTCATATTTCAAAAAGGAACTCATGCTACCTTCAGTACTTAACATATTACAATTTGCTGTGAGGGGGAAAAAAAATGTAGCAACACCTTCAAGTTCAATCAAAATAACATTTTGAGCTGAACTAAAACAGCAATGATGCTCAGACTGACACTTCAATGGAATTTTAAAATAAACAGTAACCCCCTCCCAAATCCACATATAGCCACTCCACCCCGGGTGCCACAACCAATCATACCACCCAATACTCTCCAAACTGTCCTCTCCTCCCACAGCTTCAGCCTCTGGTCCATCTGTCTGTCTGGGGGTACAAGGGCAGCAGGAGAATGGGGGTGGATGTGAAGGGTGGGCTGCTGGAGTCTGGAGGGGCTCCGGGGGGTTCTGTGTGGGGTGGAGAAGGTGCCTTTGTGGGGGACCAGCACCATAATTAAGGATTCCACAGCTGCCTCCGCCTGATTTGCATGTCTGATAATTTGCCACATGCTACACACCAGAGCTATCTCCCACATCAGGGCACTACCACTGCAGCAAACGTCATTAAGGCTGGATGAGACAGTGGGGGAGCAGGCGCCATGCAGGAAATGTGAACACTGTGTGAAGGCCTTTTTAAACACAGCTCCGATACTCATTCCACCATTCCTTTCCATTAAATGTTACTGTGCTTTCAGCGTACCCACGTCTGAAAACATAGTCAATAAAAAGCTTTAAAACCTATTTTGAGAATCTAATCAGTCACACCATTTCTCAAGCAAAAATTGCAAACATTTCACAGCTTTTCTTGATTAAACAATATTATATATTAGCATATGTAGTGGGCTGTTGGTCAGAAAAAAAACAAAAACATGATGTCGTCACCTCAAGAATTTTGTATTTTGATTTCTGATGTTTTATCGACCAAATGATAAATTCTTTTATGCTGAAAATAATCTGTAATGAAAATAATTAGTTTCTGGCCTATTCTTTTGTCCAAAAGTAGACCAACACTAAAACATAACAATTTACAGCCATGTAGATCAGAGAAATGCAGCAGATATTTACATTTGAGAAGCCGGAACAAGTAAATCTTAGGCAATCTTTACTTGACAAATGTTTGTTGTAATAATAAGGCTGTGATAGGGTCTGAGAGCTTTCAAATTCATAGGTCCTTAAATACAAATACTTCAGTCTTTAGTGGAACACCAGGACACACTGCTGTTATGATGATAAGTAAATGTAAGCTCATAGCAGGGGGAAAAAAAATCAAGCCTTTATTCCTCCGAGGAATGAAAAGATCGTCTTTCTGGAAAAAGTATCTTTATGCATCGTCAGTAGAGCTCCAACGATTAATCAAGATTAATCAATAACGAAAATGATCCTTAGTTGTAGCCATAATCTTGAGTTACACAATCAAAAGATAGCGAGAAGCTGGAAAAACACGCTGTTCTTAAATGGTCTGACAGACCTTCTGTTTGTTAAAAAACAAATATACAGTATGTTGGCTGCTACAGGTGCCTAAATAAAGCAATGCAATCTAATCTGTTAAAAGTCTCAAGCATTTCTCAATTCACCATGCACAACGTTACAGCATTTACAATGAGGGAATTGCATCATACTGTGGTAAAGCCTGTTGCTTGGGATTTTACCAAAAAGCTGATATAGGGCAATCAAACCTAACATTAGACCCGACTATCTCTCTCTCTCTCTCATTATAGTATATGAGAAAAGAGTAGGTGTGTCGTTTAGTTTCCAGCTCTGCATGCAGATTTTCAGTCTAATTGATGTCTCACTCTGAGTCACACACTGTCCAGCATGAGTAAACTGCGTGTAAATGAATGAATCATATATCTAGGGCTCACAAACATCTGACCCACTACAGTCATCATTCTACACATATATGCAATCTCCGGTATGTTCAGGCACCTGATATCTAAAACCTGATCTGTATTCATCTCCCTCAGCGTGGAGCTGGCAGCAGAGTCCCAACCCAAAGATGCCAGTCGAGTGACAGATGTCGCCATTAAAGTGACACATGGGAAGAAATATGATCACGCTTCGAGGTTAATTAAGACATTTTCAATTAATGAGCCTTAATTCCTCCATGTAATCTAATTTAGATCATGTTAAAATAGACAACAGGAACATGTAATTATAATTTCTCTCCAACATGCTACGCAAGCATGTTGGTCTTAATCACTAAAATGTCAGAAAAAAATACAATTTCTCTCAATTTTTTATCAATTTATTGACTGCAAAAGGCTGCAAATTAAAATTATTTTCATAATAATCTACCGGTCTTTAAAATGCTAATGCTCATCAGTTCCATTTTGACTTTTTCAAACGTCTTGTTTTGTCTGACCAACAGTGAAAAACCCAAAGATATTTAATTCATTATAAGATAGAGAGAAAAAAAGACTGAAGCAATTATTTTAATATTTAAAAATTGAATTTTTTTATCGACTAAGTCATTAATTGCCTGATCGTTTGTGCTTTACTTATTTGTCTATTGTTTTAATCATAATATACAGTGCAACACACTGTTATTCTCAGGTTGCTGGAGGATGAAAAAGCTACAGAGACTTACTGGTTTCTCAATGTAAATGTCAGGCTTTGTTAACAGTCACACTCAAAACAGGTTTACTGTCAACAAAACAACAGATTCCCATCAAAATAAAGAAGTGCTTAATAATAACAGACTCACCTTGATGCGGAGCGATTGATGGATATCTGCAGCTAGCTGTCCTTTCCACCATTGCAACTCCCTCTCCATCTTTCCCATCCAGAGGAGGTTTCAAGAATCAAGTTTTACCTGCCAAGACACGTGCCCCAAATTAGACAAAGTTCAAAAACTTTGAGATATGGGCGGCATGCTGGTTCTGAGAGTGGCGAGAATAACTGAACAATGTAGCTATAGTTTTCAAAACAACCATCTGATACAAGAGAGGGTCAAGTTAAATTAAAGTTAGTCTACACATTTTCTTATTTAAATGGATTATATGATTTAATCAACTAGCCAGATGCTTGTGTTTATAGTGACAACTAAAAATAGTCATCTGTTAAGAAATACAGTCGTTTTGATAAAGTTTTTGGACACCTTACTAATCCCACAGTAGAGGTCTCTTTCCCTGCATAGGCCATTTTCTCTGCTCGGAAATTTAAATGGCTCAGTTAAATGCCCGCTCGACCACGCTGTAGGTCAAATGAATCATAGCCGCCTTTCACTAATGCCAATGTTCTCGTGGTTGTTCACTTCCAAAGATAAAAAGGCTAACTACAAATCTCACACTTTGGTTATCATTTAAAAAGCGTCTTCACCACGAGACAGCGGCCAAATAGTGGCTACACAAGTTAACTGCCCACAGAGCACACAAATACTCGCCTCGTTAAAACAAAAACAACACACTGCGATAAAACTAAACACTAAACACCTCATTTCTCCAACACGATAGCAAACTGGTCAACTTTTCATCTCGGTGGTTATTACATTTGCAACTCACCGCTCCGACGGGAATGCCCCCCAGACCCCTTTGTCTCAGCCCGACATCCTGAACTCCTCTTCGGCTCAACTTTGAGAAAGACCTCTTTTTTTCGGCAAAAATGTAACGTTCAAATCCGCTGGCAATTTCATAAAACAGCTGCCATCGCCTAATCCCGGCAACAGGCGTTTGGTTGAGCCGTATTCGCCGAACTGTTTACACTTTTCCGAGAGGTTTTGCTCCGTCGTTTTCTCCCCCGGTAGCTCCGCTGTAACAAAGTAACGTCCTCCTCGACTGCACCAGCTGCTGCTGTTGCGGTGCGAGGCTCGTGCGCTCGACGTGAAGGGCCGTCCTCCAGCCTGGGAGTTGTAGTCCTTTAGAGGTCAGTGTCAAAACTACAAACACCCACACATGTTCAGAAAACCGTTTTATTTTATTTTTGTACTATGTGTAAATTATTTTTTGATTTTTTTTTCTCCATTATTTTTATCTTTTATCTTTATTTCATTATTTACATTTTTTTAGTTATGTTATTATTGATTATATAACTTTGGTATTTAGCTTAGCATAATTATAACTTTTCAGTAGAACCAAGCTTCTGTAGAAAACGTTTGATTGATTGTTTGACCGCCAGTCAAAAATGCCCTTTTCTCATAGTAACCCAGTTTACATTTTTAGACAGGCTATGAGGTAATTCCATACAATGCTAACCAAAGACATGAAGGTTACAACAATGAGTAGTAGAATGAAAAGTTGTACATTATTATTATTATTATTATTGATACAAATATCAAAGAAATAAATTATTCCATTTCTTCTTTCAATTACTTTTTATCCATGTTCTACAATGCTTCTATATCCATCATTAATAACCAGTGAGATGCAATATTTGATCCGTCTAATGAGATGGCTAATTTAAAGTCCACTCAAATATGTGTTTAGTTTATTCTTACCTCACTTGGATGTTTGACTTGAACTGTACAGAATGAAGTGTATGCATTTACATAGAAAGCTGTTTTCACATTCATCTATTGAATGGTGCATGACTTTGTGGCATTGCAACTAGTTTGGAAGCTAATCGTGATTCAATATGCAACTTACACAAGTGTGATGTGGAAAGAATACAAATTAGGAAATAAATCGATTACAGAACCTGTTAGCCATTCTAAGTTGTGTCAAGGCAAATGTTAAATGCACCACTGTATGTTAAAAATGTAGAAATGACAGGATCCAGTATTTAGGGCATCACATGGCAAACGTAGGCTACACACCATCTTGTGTGCTCAGGAATACATTTTGGCCTACTGTAAAATTAATATAGCAATATATTAATTTCACTGCCAAGTATATGTTGTCTTTGTGTATTTAAAAAACTGTTCAGTCAAAGATCAATTTAAACAAACCAGAGGAGTGCAAATAATTGTTATTGGAGAAATGTGGTTGACTTTTCTTTCCTTGTGTGCCCCCTAGTGTCAGCTCTAGTTAAACAACTGAAAGTCACTAAAGACTACCTGGAAGAATCTTTTCAAATTTTCTTAACATTTTGATATCACAATTAAGCAAATTATTAAAATACAATAAATATATATCAGGATTAACTGTCATCTTTAGCATTAGCTTTTCTATCAGCCTCAGTGAGATAGTCCTGGTCAGCATAGATAAGAAAGCCAGTGAAGGTGCTGTCTGTCCAGAAAGGGTCAAAGAAGAGTCCATTCTGCTCCGAGTAGAAGATCTGAAGCCACACCTGGTCTGACTGCTGCAGGTGGAGAACAGTAGAACCAGACGCCACATCATGGTTCCCTGTGTTTGCATCAAATGTCTTGATCTTGTACTGTCCATTGTGGACCAGCCCAATGGCCAGGTGCTTATTTGCCAGAGTGATATCATATGTGAAATAATAGACCCCAGGGACCTCACAAACAAACTTCCCACTGCTGGCGTTGTAGTGATTCCCCTCATTCAGCAGAATCCGGCTGAAGCGGATGGGCAATCGCTCTTTAGGGTAGCTCTTTGTCACCGCCACAGAGAAGGCTGATCGGGCCGCATTGCCACAATTACACCCTCCTTGAGCTCCTGGCTGGCCCACATCACCCAGCTCTCCTTTTTTTCCTCGTTTTCCAGCTATCCCTGGTGCTCCTCGTGGCCCCTTCAGTCCTCGAGGTCCAGCCCTGCCGATGACACCTTCACGCCCTTTCACACCTGGCTTGCCTGGGTTCCCTGTCCTCCCTGGATCACCTGGAAATGATGACAGAATGCTTGTAATGTTACATGTTAGCATAATAAGCACAACTTTTCAAAACAAAAGCTCAGAAAAGCCTAGATGTGCTCCCTAATCTGACTTTATACGTCACAGTTCATCATTTGCCCTGAAGGAACTTATTGCCCCTTATATAGATGATAAACATGCATTTACCTTTGTTTTTGGTGACATTGGCTGTAATTCCTTAATTTTAGGGTCCCAAATACCCCACTGCTGTATTTAAAAATAAATATATTTGATGCTTTCCCAGTCAGTATATGGAAAATGAAAGTATATGACCATTAAGTATTGTTAATATTATTATTATTATTATTATTATTATTATTATTATTATTATTATTATTTTGTGATGTATATGTTATATAAGCTGGGCATTAAAGAATACATGTCATTTTTGTTTATCAAAAAGCCATTCACAGCCAAAGAAATGTAGAGTATGTTATCCTACATTGTGTTATTACTTATATTAGGAGTCACCAGAGAGGGCCAATTCCCTGTTAGACGTCCTATTAGCAAACGGTTCCAAAACTCTAATAACAGAAATCCAAATAGACTTAATAGATATATAGATTTTGGATTTGGGAGAAGCAATGCTGTGTAAAAACTATTGTGAACACTATAGAGCAAAATGAAAATGTTTGTATTTATGTTTTACAGCTGGTGTCTCTGACAGCTCAAACAGAAGTAATGTATCTCTGTAGCAGACTTCTAAAACATGTCATCAGTTCAAAGCAATTCTCAATAAACTAGGAAAAGTCTCAAGTTGATAAGACCATGTTAAGTAGGCAGTTTGAGCTGTTAAAGAGGGCCCAGGGTCTCCACTTCCCCAAACAGAACACTGGGGTTTGCGTCACAGTAAAAGAGAGTCAGTCAATAACTACCTCCATCTCCCTTTTCTCCCTTCTCTCCATCCTTCCCATCTGGGCCATCCTTCCCCGGCGGACCCATGGGACCCATGGCCCCTGGTGATCCAGGGGCTCCGGGGTTCCCGGCAGGCCCCGGTGGGCCTGGCAGACTGCAGACCAGCTGGGAGGAGTGGATGGTTATGTTGTGACCTTTCTTGGGCAAGGGATATGTTTGGGAGAAGACAACTGACACCAAACACAGCATGACACACATCTGGAGCATGATGGTCACTGTGGAGCCACGAGAAGATGAGGGGACGTAATTGAAAAAAACATGAAATCTGCCAAAAAAAAAAGACTGAAGTGGGGAGTGGTGACAGGTCCATGCATACTATCTATACTATTTTCTATCATGGAATCTGATGAAAAAAGTTATCTTAATGGGGTAACCAGTTTCATGCTATGACTCGGTTCTCAATGAGACATATGATACGTCAGTTATACACAAGTTAAAGAATGCATATTACAGCATGTTATTGCAAAGAGAGTGTATCAGATGTTTCAAAAACAGAGAAAGCACTCACCAGTTGAGAAGTTATGACCCATGGGCATTTTCAGCTCTATCCAAGTTCTTTTTCTGCCCGAGTGCAAACTTTCCTACATGATTTTCCAATAATCGGGTGAGATAGCATTCTTCAAGAAAAGAGCTGCAGACAAATGTGCAGCCCAGTGAATCATAGTCCATGACATCCACCCTGTTTTGCAAGTAGGGCCTACACTGCCAACAAATACTTTCACCGTGAAGTCATTACATTCAAGTCAGTGCAGCAGTAGAGTACAGCTGAAGTGGTGACGCATCACTTGCTCACAAACTCAAACTGTGGGGATAAAAGGATGTTACATAACAGACATATTATAATGTAAAGAACAAAGCCATGTAGGTTTTGTTATATATAATCATAATACAGTTATAACATTGTGCATTTTATATAACACTTGCAGAAACAATTTTGAAGTTCCAAATCAAACAGAACAACAAGGTGTAGTAGGTCTGTAGTATGTATACTCAGCAAAAAAAGGAAAGTCCTGTCATTTTCAACTGCTTTTATATTTTAAGCAAACTTAACATACGCACATATTTGTATGAACATTAAAAGATTTAACAACTACGACATAAACTGAACAATTTTCACAGACATGTGACTAACAGAAATGGAAAAATGTGTCCCTTAACAAAGGGGGGGTCAAAATCAAAAGTAGCCCTCAGTATCTGGTGTGGCCACCAGCTGCATTAAGTACTGCAGTGCATCTCCTCCTCATGGACTGGACCAGACTGGCCAGTTCTTGCGGTTGTTGTTGCCGTCCTGTACCTGTCCCGCAGGTGTGATATTCCGATGTACCGATCCTATGCAGGTGTTGTTACACGTGGCCTGCCACTGCGAGGACGATCAGCTGTGCTTCCTGTCTCCCTGTAGCGCTGGTTTAGGCGTCTCACAGTAGGGACATAGCAGTGTATTGCCCTGGCCACATCTGCGGTCCTCATGCCTCCTTGCACCATGCCTAAGGCACATTCACGCAGATTAGCAGGGACCCTGGGCGTCTTTCTTTTGGTGTTTTTCCAGAATCAGTAGAAAGGTCTCTTTACTTTCCTAAGTTTTCATATAACTGTGACCTTAATTGCCTACCGTCTGCAAGCTGTTATTGTCTTTTCGACCGTTCGACAGGTGCATGTTCATTAATTGTTTATGGTTCATTGAACAAGCATGGAAAACATTGTTTAAACCCTTCACAATGAAGATCTCTAAAGTTATTTTGATTTTTACAAAAGTATCTTTAAAATACAGTGTCCTGAAAAAGGGCAGTTTCTTTTTTTTGCTAAGTTTAAGTATATAAAATGACCTATGAATATTACCAGATGTGTTTGTGTTTATGGCTGTGATGCATAGCCAAGAGACCAATAAAAATGTTCCAGCTGCTGGGTGAGGCAGTTCCTTGTCTAAAGAAATCTACTGTATTCCCCCTTATAACTGTAACCATGTGAACAGAAATTACATAACTGGGTGTTGTGTTGCAGGTTTCTATTGAACATTCTTAGCAACAACAAAAAAGAAGACGTGATCACACAAAAAATCAGCTCATATTAGACCTGCACATACTGGACTGTAGACTTGTGTTTAGCTTTATAGCTTTGTTTTCAATTGTGTGACAGTGGAAAAAAGTATTAAATATTAAAAGGCAGTAATCTCCAAAACATTGTATGAGAGTTCATTTCTAGATTTGCATTCTATGCAATTTATGCAGCAATATAAAAAACACAGAATGCCTTCATTGATGCACTGCAGCGAACAAGCTCTATTACTTGCAAGTCATAGCAAGAGAATCTGTACGGAAATGATTCAATTTCTTCTTTCAGTTACTCTGTCATACAATACTTGCCTATATATCATTGAACATTGAAGAGATGAGCAATTTCATATGTCTTAAGTTAACAATGACAATGATGTTAATTCAATGTGAATATGAAAAAAAAAATGGAACCTTTTATACAAGATAAAGTATTCTGGCGAATATATATTTATTATAAAAATGATGCATTAATCCCACTCAAAGTAGTTACGTTCCTCAACGTATTTCCCCCACATGGAACAGTTTGAAGTAAAAACAAAAGCAAATATTGTCCTGTGGTCTATCGACCCGTGGCATCAAAAACAAAAAGTATTAAAAAAAAAATAAAACTAACAAAACACTGTACACAGTTTCTGTCACCAAACAGAAGCCTCACGCTGTAAGTTTACAAGAGGAAAGTTGAGTTTTATGAGATTGAGACATGTTATTTTCCCCACCGAGCAGCAGCTCTGGTAAAGGTCTTTGAGGAGAGCCAGCAGGTCACTGTCCTAAGAAGGGAGCCATGGGATCATCTTCCCGGCAGCGTTTCATGCGGAAGGCCTCCATCTCCTCCTCAGTGGGCGCCTTCACTTCCTGCAAGCTGCTGTACGGCCTCTTCCTCTCATCCACCTGCATTATTGTCTCAATGTGCTTCACCCACTTGTCCTCTGCTTCTAGTGCCTGGGGGGGGGGCGGGTCCACAGAGAAATCAGCCAAACCGGAGATACAGACAGATAAACACAGAACCACTGTTTGCCAATAACTTTACCTTCTTCAGCTTCTCTTTCTTCTTCTTCTCCTCATCCTCTGAATCGCTGCCGTCAGAGCCGTGCTTCTTGTTCTTCTTGCTCTTCTTTTTCTTCTTCTTCTCTTTCATCATTTTATCTCGATGCATCTAGGGGTTAAAAACATTGACAAAATGAACATCCAATTAGACCTACATTTTCACTGACAACTAAAAACATCCATGTGATCATTTCCGGGGACTGATACGATTTTAAGACTTTAAATCACTTACTTCCAGCAGGGACTTGGGCTCTTCTTCCTCCGGTGGCTCCATCAGTCCCTCTTCGAATGGAGCACAGTCTGTGTAGTTCTTTAGGTTATGAAGAGAACAAAAACCAGAATGTAAGTTACAAAAAAAATATAGTTACAAAAACTGATGTGTGTATCAAACGGAGCCTTTGAACACTCTAAGTACATCTACTTACTATTCCAATTCCAGTCTCTCCTGTGCAATAACTTTGTTTGACCATGGAGTGACAACACTTGTATCCCCAGAAGCCATCCTTCCAGAAAGAGCCCCAAATACACTAGGGACAGGAGAATTTGTTTTAGAATACAAACAAATGTGAAAATGTTTTTTTTTCCACAGTGTTTTCTGCCGTCCTTACAGTGTGGTTGTTGATGAGCACGTCCTCCTCATACTTGGAGCGAGCCACGGCCTTCTCAAGCCCCTTCAGTACAGCACCGTGTCGAGAGTACTCCACGTAGTCCTCCGTCTGGGCCAACAGCAGCTCCCGTGGCGGTGCATCCAAGTGCTCTTCACCACCATACTGATTGTCACACACAGAAGCACAAACATCATCAGTGACGTCTTCAGCCAGGATGAATCCCTGAGCCCCCATACACCAATTTTGGGCTACGGCAAGGCAGCTTTATTTATATAGCACAATTCAGCAACGCGGCAATTCAAAGTGCGTTACGTAAAACATTATAACATAGACATAGATAACACAGAATAATAAACAAGACAGACTGCTCAGGGTTTCTGCACACTTTTTGAATTCAAATGTAATGCTTTTTAAGACCTAAAGCTTAAAACTCCTTCCACAGCAACACAAATGCACATTTGGGCTGAGCTGTGTGTTTATATTTTTCTAGATATTTTTGTATCTCCATTTAACAATCCTATGCAAAATGTCATCAAGTAATCAAATGGATGGCAAATGCAATGAACGGTTTCCCACTGTTCTAGTTTACATCAGAGAATACGGTGTTAAAAAAAACAAAAACATTTTAATTAAGAATTTTATTTTAAATTAAAAGTTGCTCGGAATTGTTCATTTTGACAACACTGTGTAAAACAATAAGGAAGACATTTCTCACGCAACTAGGCATCACCTCAAGATTTAAGACCTACTATAATAATATAAAATTCTGAAAAGCTAATTTAAGACTGTTTAAGGATCCGCAGCTGGATCTGCTGCTGCTAAGAAAAAACAGTACCTTCTCTAGAATGCTGTCCCTCTGTTTCTCTTTAAAGTCCTCCTTCTTGACCTTAAAGGAGCGGTGGAGCAGCTCCAGCTTGGTGGGGTCGGCCTGCAGATGCACCTCAGAGCCTCTCTCATAGGCCTCCCAGGCAAACACTGTCACAAGATGAGGCATTGACAATTATTTACAAGGCACAGTGCAAATACCCGCTACATACCTGTTTGAGAGGGAATGTGATTTGGATGTGTGAAAGCAAAGAATGTATCAGATTTACCATTTATTGCTAAACTGATCCAATCCTGCTTTTGGTGTCTCATCTCAAATCCCCTACGTTATATTAGAACAGTAGACAGGGGAAATAATTCCCATAACATTTACAGTCATGCAAACAATATGGGTACTTTGATAGGGAAATTGTCTAATTTAGCTATGTCTGCTAGCTAAGGCAAGGTGACTTCAGGCCGCTACTGATTGAAGTAATTACAGGGTTTAACTTGAAGAATTTAAAACCTATAGATATCACTATAGCGCTGTAGCCTTTAATTTAAATGTTGCTGATGTTCACAAAGTTATGACATGTCAAGGGTAACACTACTTTTGTTTAGTGTTCATATCTGCTTTTCTGTTCTGTGCAATATTTCCTTTCTTGATCTTGCTCAAATCTTGGTGGCCATGTGACTAAAACACACAACTGCAACCTTGTCTTATCTTGACAGCGCATACACACTTGAAGCTGCTGTGTAAATGCCACATTGCTTGAGAACACATTTTTATTCAAGCACAGGGGCTGGAATTCTACCAACGGGACCTTTACATCACTGATGTGCTAATAATCCCAAAACTAAAAAGAAACTAAAAGTCCTATAACTCTGATTTTGCAAAGTCAGGAAGTTCCAAAAAGGAGAGTGGGGGTGGTGACGGGCTGAAGAGAGCTGGAAAATATCTCGGTGACTTACACTGTGTTTGAGCCATGGTGACGGTGGCCCCACTATAGCGAGCAAAGTTGTCTCCAGCATACCCAACCCTGTCAGACAAAACAGTTTAAGAGTTATTTCAATGTCAGCCAATGAGAGTTTTTGAGCTATCAGGAAACTCATTTACAACGACTTACTCGTCGGGGTTCATGCCAGTGTTGGAGTAGGGGTTCTCCCTCATTGCTCGAGTCTTTGGATCATAATATGCTGAATTTGGATCCAAATTCCTCAAGTACTGTGAGAAACAGACGTGAGAAGTTCAGATAAATTGGCGTCTCGGCGTTAGTAAAATGACCTCACCTCTCACTGAAATCAACAGCTTTAACAGTGGACATTAGAGGCCACCAAACATGGTTTAAATCATCTCAGTTAGACAGTGAAGACTAACATCGTAGCTGCAAATACGCAAATTGGCCTGCATTTCCAAATGTGTCCCTTACTTTAGCTGTGTCTTCTCTGATACGCAGATTTCTAACAGTGATTCGTCTCTTGGAGTCAAAGTTCTGACCAGGCATGTCGATGTCGTCTGCATATTTATCCTCATCTTCATCCTCACTGTCGTGTTCCCGCTCCTGCAGAGAAATGATTTAAAGAATTAATAAAAGGTTAGTCTTCTAGACAAAAGCCTTTTATCTCTTAAATTAAAGACAACGATGCACACTTACAGCGTGGTCCAGTTTTCCGGATGCCAACTCATCCTGAAGCTTGTGTGCCTTCAGTGTCCTTTTGGCCTGAGAGGGAAGGAATTTATTTACTTGTCACGTGAAATCATATTAAATACAATTGCAGTGAAATGTAATCTGTCAGCTCCTTCAAATTATGCATTAAAAACAGTAGTTGTAGTAATAATAACAACAACAGTAAATATATAAGAGTAAGTCTGATTCATGTGATAAACAGTTAGTAGACAACACAGACTTCGTTTCGGTAATGACAGAGATTATATGGTGCCACCAACGTTTGTTTGTTGTTCTTAACAAACCAAACCAACTGAACACTCCAGAGTTAAACTAAGCTTAATTAATATCACTGGACTGCTTACCAGATCTACTTTGGCGTACTCTTCCACGATGCGCTGATGATCCTCAGGGTCATACCCGTTCCAGCGATCTCGCTTCCCATCGTAGTCCAAGTCGAGCTGTAACTGGCTGTGTTCATCTGGAGCTATGCTGGTGCCTGTGTACTTCGCCCCAACTTTTCTGGGTCGCTGTTAGGACAAAAGCAAAAGGTCAGGTTTACATTATTTATGACAGATATAGCATTCTTTTAATTTACAGGATAATAAAATGTGTGTGAGTGTACTAAATGTCTACTGAATATGAAAAATTGCTTTATTGCATTTTACCTCCAAGCAATCCTTCTTCTTGTGTGTCATGGCACCACAGTTTTCACAAGCTCCCTTACGATATTTAGTGGCGACAGCAGTCTGTTTGGAGAATTTTTTATTTTTTGTTTGTTTAGCTTTTAACTTTCAAGTTTATTTGTAATGGCTACATGACAGTAACTCATTGATATACCCTCACCTCTTGCACGCCTCTCTTGTACCACTCTCCAATGGATGAGTATTGTGCCTCAATTTCATCCTGTGGCCTCTGATGCTTTAGTGTGGGCCTTTTGGATGGGTCGATGTACCATGGCACCGATGAAATATACTGTGGGATGTGAGGGTTTATGTCCCTGGAAAAGAAAGGAAGCAGCACAAGTGGGTCAAATGAATACAGTAGCTTTATTGTAAATATGTCAATAAAAAAAGGGGCATAGTTGTTTAATGCCTTCTGTAGCTTTGGAGAAACTTTGTCAAGTCTGAAAAAATAACCTGATTGATGTTGTTAGGATTACCTCAGCTTCAGCTTGGAGACTCAAAACTTACAATAGAAAGCCTGTGTTATAAACTGGGGTTTTGCAGTCGTTCACATATAAGAGAACTATGATTGCAGAGTTGGTTGCGTGAGGGTCAAAAAAACAGTGCATTGAACATATAGAACAAAATCCAATAAATTTGGATTTCATGGGCGCCTGTGTAGCTCACGTGCCCATATACGGAGACTCTCTCTCTCTCTCTCCCCTTTAATGTCTAAGCTGTTCTAGCAAATAAAAGGCCTAAAAATGCCCCAAAAATAATCCTTAAAAAAAGAAAATATATACTTTGGCTGGTGAGGCATCCATGTTAGTTTCATTTTACTTTTGTGTTATTAAGTGCAGAGTCTGACTTTTGGAGGTTTCCAAAAATCTGAGTTTCTTAGTCATAATTTTCAATTGGATGTTGATGTCAACACTATTAAGTCATGAATGTGACATTTACCAGGTAGGGAAGATCTAATGCAATATGCTATCAAATGAAAAGTAGTATCCAGTGTTTTAGGAGTTTGCCCCATATTATTAATTAAGTCAGAATATCTCATAGGACTGATGTTGACCATTGTTTTAAGGTTGTTAGACTCTGTGGACTCTTTTAAAAAGCAGCTAAAAACCTATCTGTTCAGACAGGCATTTGGTTGACATGTTTAAGCTTGTGTCCCAAGTCGGTTTTCCTTGTATTTTTTTTAAATTTGGCGTTTTATCTTTGCTTTATTTAGGCCTACATGACTGTATTGGATTTTATTTCTTCGATTGTGAAGCACTGTGTGACTGGTGTCTGTGCTTGCTTGTTTTTTTGGAGCATTTCCTCAGATACTCTGAGGACCCACTCTCTGCGCAGACATAAACTTACTTTCCCTCCTCGTCCACTTCAGCTGGAGCGTTTCCCAGCTTCCTCTGCTCCTCCAGCTCCTTCTTCTTCCTCCAGTCCTCCCTGGTCATCTTCTTGGGCTCATCCAGGCCCACGATCCCCTCCGAGCTGACGCCAACGCCAACGACCACGTCAGTCGCCTGCTCGGTCATGGCTGAACCTGCCAAAAGGTATATACCATATTAAGCTTTTAGTACAACCGTGTAACACAGCGAAGTGTTTAGCTAGCTATTAGAAACATATCTGTCCTGAATATGCTCCTACATTACTCTCCAAAGAGTGGTTCAAATTATAAAAGTTATAACAGAAGCTCTTTTCGTTAGCTAACCTAGCTGTTTACCTGCTGAGTAATTTGGAAGGGAAAGAAGTATATTATATCTTATGAAAAAATGAAAATCAATAACTTGCTTACTTTGGTAAGATCCAACAAATAACACAGCGGTTGATATTTCACTAGCTAGTTTTCTATATGTCTTGCTCTGTGTTTGAGCTCGTCCCTGTTTTGACTAACACACGATAGTCGCCATTTCATATCAACTACAGCTACGTCACGTCCTTTCGTCTTCTCTGGGTCAGCTTAGAGGTGCATTGCCGCCACCTATTGGACTGGAGTGTGAAACAGTAGCTTAGCAGGAAACAAAACAATACTAAACAACACAAATACATTATATTTTATTACGTCCTTTTTTTCTATCGTAGTGTTGAAATGAAATCACCAATGTAACATCACTTCCGGTCGGAAAGAGCAGCATCTAGTGAGCACAGCTGCTTGCCATGATTCACCACCTCAACCGCTGGCACACTGTTTATATGATTGTGTAATCTAATCAGTACTTTTTCCTTTTTCTGTGGTACATGGCAGATGTTATTAAACTTGTTCACAACTCCTCTGCAATGTAAATGATGCACCATTCATACCATTAAATTGGGGGCACAAGCACACTTTGACCTGATGGATTACCAAAAGTGCAAGTGGAAAACTTCCTGTGTATCTTCTGGTTTTTTCAATTTATTGAAAGTAAGTTAGTTAGTTAAGTTAGGAATATGCAACATCGAAGCAAAATATCAACTGATATAAGGCCCATGAGGCAGGTCCTTGTATGTGTTTTATGACCTCTTAATTGACATGTTCTGCTTGTTTGGTGCAAATCTCCCTGAATGTGTTAAATCAGATTCTCCCACAGCACATGTGAGGTCAGGTTGCATTCTAGCACAGAAAACTGAACACATTGCACATAAAGAGTGAGGAGCAGGGTTAATAGGGGCCCACTAATAGAGCTTAAATATAAAATATATCTAATATATATGTCTTTAAAAAAAAAAGCTCATTATTTCCTTCATTACCATTCATCAGATGTAACTGTAAGAAAACGAAAACTGGATACCAAGGGAATAAGTACTTTGATTTTATTTTCTAACTTAGTGAATGGAACAGAAGTGATGGATGCAAAACAAATGTTAGTTATATCTGTGATGCATTTAGAGATTGTAGAATGTCATTACAGTACTTTATTTCTCCTGGCCTTCGATCCTGAGCTCTGACCCACCTGTGTATAGAAACTGTAAATCAAAGAGAGAACAGGCTGTTTTTGTAGTGAGAAGAATCATCGAAGGTCTTTAGGACTCCAGTGGGTTTATTTTTGCATTCCTCAGAAGCACCAAGCAGGTATTGTTGTGCCCAACGGTAACACGGATCAGTGAGAACACTATTTGGATCACTCTAAGAAAGACGAGGTTAAGACAGTAACAACAACATAAGATGCCCTTATGATGACTGGTCAGGAGAAACTTCTCACCTTTTTCTTATATTCCAAACACTAAAAAAGGCCAAATAATGTAAACAATGTTGAGAGAACAAACAAAAGAACATAACAGCACCAGACACAAATAAACATATTGACAGAAGTATAAAGAGACGGACTGAGTCAGTCCTCGAGCCTTAGCACCAGTACACATCCCCACTCAGTCCAGCAGCCTCGGGATGAGAAGGCAACGCACAACCACAGTGAAGGCAGTGTCGCGTTCAGGTAGGTACCAAAATACCAAACTCTCTCCGTCTTTCACTAACTTTGTTGTCCTTTGAATGTCTATTAAGAGTTTTTGCTGAGTAGTGAGCAATGGGTGGACTGAGTCACTGGTCATCGTCCTCCACTCTCCCCCACTCCTCCCCCTCCACCTCCCCATCATCAGCATCTTCATCCACATAGTCACCCCAAGCATCATCCCCATCCCCTCCTTCGTCCTCCTCTTCGTCATCATCGCCTTCCTCCAGAAGATCACCTCCATACAGCGGCTCATCCTCCTCATCTTCCACTATCTCCATCTCCTCCAGGTCGTCGTCCTCTTCCTCCTCTGCTTCTTCATCGTCGTCTTCCACCTCCTCCATCTCTAACCCACACACCTCCCCGTCCTCCACCTCACCGTCCTCTCTCTCCTCCTTGGAGGACGTAGGAGTGGAAAACCCTCTCCCTTCAGTCCTGTCTGTGTGGTATGACCTGCTGGAGGGGACGAAGCTGGAGGTAGCAGTCTTTGTGTTGATATAGAGACGAGGAGGAGGAGGAGGAGGACCCTGCCTGGCCGACGCAGCCTGGCCAGCAGGGGAAGTGATGGCAGCAGAACTGGCTCCTCTGGAATCTGGGCCTTGCGAGAGAGTGACAGGCTCAGCCATGGCCCCAGGCCTCACGGAGGTCATGTTGGGCACATATTCACGAATCTCCCCCGGCTCCAGTGGGTCAGGCCCACAGGGGTCGTGTTCACTGCAGGACAGCTTCCCGTCCAGCTTGGAGATGAAGAGCATGCCTTCACGATGCTCCTTACAGTAAGAGCTGGGGCACATCTCACAGAACGAAGCTGCCTCTTTACCACAGACGTCACACTGGTGCCATGGACACTCCCATCGCCCTGGAGACAAGATCACCGTCATTACTAGGTTTAGAAAATATCTCTTTCCTTTTTTATTTTATTTTTTTTATTTATTTTTTTTAGACTGAAGGTGCCCATAGTAAGATTTTTGACCAAAAATGGGTTGATAAAAATGACTTATTTTGCACAATGACAGCGTTGTCTAAAAAAGTTCAAAGGTCTAGTCAAAATCTTCTTAAAACATTACGATGAGATCATGAAAATTCAAAAGGTAGCCCCTCACCTGGCTGATGTCTCCAGAATCAGCCTGTTATCAAAGATAAACCTGGGCTATCTGCCATCATTTAGCCCAAAACGTACTTTGCTAAAAATGCTGCCGTTTGGTCAACGTTCATCTACATTCAGCATAACAATATCATCCAAATTTGTCCATACTACCATTAGCAAAATTCTGACAATTTTATATATTAAAATATATATTAATATATAATAATATATATAATTTTTTATAAGTATTACCTTACGTTAAATTGTTTCTTTATGTATATTTTTATAAACAAACTAAAATACAATTTGTTTCCAAATTTAACATTCCACCAAATCTAGTCAACTCTAATCAGAGGCTGGCTACACAACAATTTAGACTAAATTGAGCCCATATTATACTGATAAAGAGGCACCAAGTCATCTTTACTTAAACAATAACAGCCTTCCACCTCTACTTGCCTGCAGGCCTCTTGGCCAGGTTGAGACAGTCTGCGTGGTAGACCTTCGGGCAACCCGGCTTCTTACAGGACACTATCTGGCCCCCGTCGCCACAGCTGAAGCACTCGTCTTCCCTCTCCTTGGTCACTTCTTGCTTGGTCTTCTTCTTCATCGGGACCTTCCTCTTACCTTCCTTCAGTTTCAGTTTCTCAGCTGACGGCTGGTTCTGAACAAGGAAAAGAGAGGTTACAAGGCAGCTCTTCTTTGAAGTTGTAAATTCAGGCAGGGACGGTGAAAGTGTTTTTCTAAAGCTTTTACCTTTGGCCGGACACCCAAGAAACCACTGCAGTTGGGTGCTCCACATTTACAGGCAGTTTTCCCATTGCCAAGACACTCCAGGTTGTAGTTGAAATTCAGCTCCATACCTAAAGTACATGTTGTATTAGATCGATGCTGCACTTAGATGTGTAGACTGTAAATTAATGAAATAATCTCCATTCTTATTCCAACACAATACAAAACACCAAAATGAGAAGTAGGCTGTCATTCAAACCTTTTGGGATGTCTTGTAGAGAAAATAGCCCCACCCTGGTGTCCCCATTCACAGTCCACTTCTGAGTCTCACAGTTTGGCTGGCAACAGTGGTTCATGAAGCGAGCCTGGTTCCCTTTGGGCCCGGCATCAATGATCCGGTCCTGGAATAACAAAATACAAACTAGCATCTGTTCTACATTATGAATCAATTGTGTTGCTAAGCTGTATCATATACAGAGTGTTGTGTTTGTGGACAACAGGCTCAGAATCACCTTGTCCAGTGTAAGCATGTAGAAGTTACAGATGTCGTTCTCCTGGGCGTGTCTGATCCTGGCTCGGCATTCTTCTTCATCAATCACCTCTCCCACATATTCACACACAAAGGCTCCCTGAGAAGCAACAGAAAAAGAACGAGAATATTATTAACAGAGAGAGAGAGAAATGTGAGTATCATAGGCACACACATTTGTCATTATCTGATTTCTTCTAGCGTACCTTCTTGATGTCCGACACACCAACTAAACCCCAGCCGCAGGACAGCGTCCTGACAATTTCCACAGGTGTGTACTGGCGCTTTGTGAAGGCCTGGTTCTGACATTTCTCCCCTGCTGCACACACCTGAGGGTGGCACTCATACATCAGCATGCGATTAATGCACTCGGAGTCGATGCCGCATGGGTTCTCGTCAGACGCCTTACAGTTGCAACGCGGGATCTCCGATAGGTCGGCAGTAATGATCTGCACCTTCCCAATGGGCCGGTTTACCTAAGAGACGGACACAAGGGTGGGATTTTTTTTACCATACATATCAGTGAAATGCTCTCTTGTCAGAGCAGAAAAGTACAAATGACTATGTGGTGACACATTACCTTAATGGGCTTGTATGGAGGAGGTTTCTTGTCACTTTTTCTTTCCTCCTGAAGTTGCTTCATCTCCTTTTCTGCCTGGAGCTCTCTGAACCGCTCTGCTGCTTCAGTCAGGGCTATAAAGACAACACATGTTAATTAAAACCCAACCTAAATATCTAAATTGACACTTTTATTCTTAATATCAGAAGCAGGAACATATATCTAATATGAAATACAACAATGGACCAAGTACATACCATTTTTGTACACAGCATCTGTACCCTTTCCCATTTTCTCTATGCTGTGAGTGTCCCCCTCCATGTAGGGGAAGACTCTGGCTTGGTACGTCCACACAAAATCTTTGGAGCCAAAGAATTGCACTGGAAACTCTCCCACCTCATGTTTCATCCTCAAGATGTTATTCGGGACATCTTTGGCCAGACAGACTTCTGCAGGCCACCACCTAAAGAGTCAGATCAGGTTTCAGGAATACAAACACAGGTACTTTTAGCTGTTGCTTAAAGTCACTGTGTGTATGGCGAATGCAATGTTGTGACCTTACCTGTAACGTCCCCATTTGACCCACAGTATGTCCTTAATACGAGGCCTCTTTCCAGCTTTGCAGTCATTGCAGAACCAGCTGCCCTGAGGCATCTCTATATTCAAACATTCCCGATGGAAAGCAGCAGGACAGGCCTCACAACACAGCAGACTACCCCCTACAAAATCACAGCAAACCAAATCAATTGTTATTTTCATTATTAGTTTATTGCTTATATTTTTGTATTCATCGGTCTTATTGTCAGAGCCCAAAGCTTATTTAGGGGGGCATAGGGAGTATGTTTATTTTATTCAACATACATGTTTTTTTGTTGTTCAAGGAAAGAATATCAAAGTTCTACTGACGACTAACTCAACATTTGTATTCACTGTATATGCCTGTCTGCTTATTACAAAACAAAATGTTTATATTTATGTTTGTATAAAATGGAGTTTGTATGAATTACCCAACATTTCCAGTTAATTCTCATAATTTCCATTAATTCCCATGGAAGTTTCCAAACTGGAATGTTTCCGAAATTCCCCAACTTAACTTTCCATGGAAAGTTTCAGGAAAATTTCAGCCCCTTTGCAACCCTAGTTATTAATGATGACGCAAACATGTGGTAATGCAAAGACATATTCTGTTAGCGTTGCATGGGCAGACCCTGGGTTTCAGAGGCAGATCTGTCAGATTAGACAGCATACAAGAAGGCAAAGCAGCACTTTGCCAAGAGGGAGCATTTCATTGAAAAATAGGATGGGGCATAAAAATGAATTACATAATAACACGTTATGCTCTGCTGAAGAATAAAGCGCAGTGCATTTTCCAAAGAAGTCCTTTTCATGGTTTTAATTAACATTTGAAACATGGAGACAGTTTGTAAAGGGTGTATTCAGATCAAAATAATTTAACACCTATTATAACTTATGCATGATCATAGTAGTAAAGCAGCTTTGATGACATGGTGATGGTTAAAATTACCACAAAACCAGACCAGACTTACCCTCAGAGCATACAAAGCACCAGCTAACGTTGATGTGTTCGTGGTTCTTGCAGCCCTTGCGGGGAGTGAAGTGGTTTGGACAGAGGAAACTGTTGTTTGCCAGCACCAAGCTGCCTGCTGCCATACAGTTGTCGTTAGCATGATAGGCCACAGGACAGCGTACACATCGAGCCAGCCTACCTGCGATAAAAACAGAGGAGCAAAGACAGCTTAATCCATGCCCATCTGGACATTTAATTGAAGTTTAGTAACAATAACCCGACAACACAGAGTGCTCTTAGTCCACTGAATTGAGCAGCCGATGCCTAGCCAAAATCCCGTGTGCAGCAAGTGTTTTATAGAGCCATGATAAATTGCCAAAATAGAAATCCTAGCTGACACACACACTGTTTGCATTGTAGCATCAGGTGCTGTTTCAAGGATGTTGTATGAGCAAAGCATCTCAGACTACTGCCACAGTTTCTAATGACACATGAGCAAAGAGTAGAGCCCGACTGATATATTGGCAGGCCGATGTTATCGGCCGATATTATCCAAACTATCAGTATCAGCATTTATAATGGCCGATAAATTAATATTTAAAAAATAAAATAAAAACGGACGAAACACCCTTCAACCATGTTATGAGTTTTTTTTTTTATTGTGTTTTTGTTCATAGGACTTTAAGTTTCATATCTTAAGTTTGTATTTTTATGCATTTTATTTATCAGAACTTTAATATATTTTGATGTTCCTCTGTTCTGTTGTGACAATAAAACAAACAAGTTTATTTTTAAACTGCATTATCATATTATTTTAGTGAGGATTTTTAAATCACCAAATATTTGTATCGATATCGGCCTTAAAAATCCTTTATCGGTCAGGCTCTACCAAAGAGTTATCACTTACAGCCACTATAATAGGTATAGCTCTCCATATGTTCAAACAGCTCACTGCTACAGACAGTGAGTCACTCATACAAATCACAAAGTTAAAAAGCCCTATAATAATAATAAGTTTAGAAGAGATACTTACTCTCTAGCATGTATTCTTATATAATACAATGCATATATCTAGATTATTTTTACTATTATAATGTTACTGCTGCTACATTGCACATATCTGTACATGTTGTTCATACATTGTTCATATTACATAGCCATATTTATTCTGCTCTTATAAAAAGGTAACTGCTAATACGCTGCACACATTTAATTTATATTACTCTAAACCACCTTCTGTTAACCAACTGTACACTACTGTCTACACTGCACTATATTTCTTGTCCTGTCTATACTTGAATATTACATTGCACTTTTCTGCTATTTTTCCACTTCTGGTTGGACGCAAACTGCATTTCGTTATCTTTGTACTCTGCACAATGACAATAAAGTTGAATCTAATCTAATCTAATCTAAAACATTGCATACTGATTGATATCAGAGAATGAAATTCTTAAAACCTCAAGCAGCAAAAGGCATTGATGTGCTCCAGGAATGTCAGATAACAACAACAATGAGATGACGCTAATTGGCACATGATCACCAAAAACTGTGACGTAGTGATAGCAGGTTCAGTTTAGTAAAAACATTTTTTTTAAAAACACCAACAACATGGAACCATTTTACAGGACAGTCAACACTACAGGATGGTACTGAGGTAGCTCAGGAGTGTCCTATTAGCCACTTAGTGTATACACATTGTTGATGAGCAGGTCAAACAAGATTTTTTAAAATCAGGATATGTATGACGCTGTCATCAACGTGGCTTCAAATATTTGCAGACCATTTCTAACATGTCATAGGTATCATATCATAAATGTGGTTTAAATCCACAGGCAAAAGTGGAGCTTACCTTTAGAGCTACAGATGTTGAGAGGGTTGGTGATGTGGCAGGACAGACACACGTGCAAAGGGCAGCGGAAGCCTTTGTTATGTGGCTGGGTCGCTGAGTACGCCAATATGCAGTCGGTGTGGTAGAACTTCCCACACAATGGTATGATACAGCGCTTTACCCCATTATCAGACTTCTTACACACAAAGCATGTGTGGACACCTGAAAGCAACAGCAACAAGTGCATTTTTTGAAGTGCGTAAGGACACACATTTTACGAAGAGTGACGATTCAGACACAAGGTGTACCCACCAGCGTTGCATTCACGACAGAGGAATTTCCCCTTGGGAGCCGCTGACAGGCCAATACACAGCGGGTGAAAGGCTCCATAACAGTGGCCGTCACACACCAGCAGGTCTCCTGTCCTCTCACACACCTGCTCAAACACACAATGAGAAACATGCTGATGATCCACGCGTTCCAAAGAAATGATGTGTCAGGAGCCAAGCCATACAAAGCAAAAGAAAATATACTTTCTGGTAGATTATCTCACCTGACAGACATTCTCCTTTAAGGATGTAGCTCCTATTTTCCCTTTTACATCCACTTGAGAAGAGAGGCTGTCATTCAAACTAACAGACAGCACCTACATGGATGAAAAAGAGATACTGTTACACTCAATGGATACAAGGCTATAGATTATTTTCCTCTTCGATGGATGACCAATGTCTTATTAGCTGAACAAGACAACATGCACACCTCAGGTTTGGGAGTTAGCGTTCCAGTGTGTACATTTTGTTTCTCCTCAGTGCTGCAGGCCTCCACCTCGGCCTCCTGCTTGGGGGTCTTAGATCCTGGAGGGCTGGGAGGCCTGTTTGGAGTGAGGACCACGGGGAGATCTTTGCTTTCTGAGTGCTGGGGGGCAGCAGCAGGAGCAGAGGATGTGCTTGGTACAGGCTTCTCTTTTTTCACGGATTCAACCTATCCAATGTGAGATTTCATTGTGTATGGGATGGTTAAATATATTTTTAACATCATTGGCGGTACATGAGGATAGTGATTGCTTTGAGTTTGGGCTTTTGTAGTACCTGAGTTTTCTTGGCTAACACTTTCACCTCTGAGGTAACTCCACTGGGTCGCTTTGGCTCCTAGAAAACAAACAGATTGTGAAATACATTCAACATTTCCTAATCCAAAACAGTAACGGAGTAGTTGGAACACTCCTCCACTGCCATCTAAATCCCAACATACCTTCATCTTTGTATGAGCAACAGACACTTCTTCTATGGTACATTCCAGCACCTTATGCAACAGCTTCCTTGGCCTCTTTCTTTCTTGGACCAACAACCCTGTGTCTAAAGTAAAAAAAAGTAATTAATGCATTATATATTCAAATGTAAAAGTATGCATCCCTGGGACAAAAACAATTATTTCATAATCACCAGTCATCCAGTTTACATCACACAGCAAGACAGTTGATGCTGGATTAAACATAATAAATCAGTAAAAAGACACACTTAAAACCTATTTACCAGATTCAGGAGGTGGATCAGTTTCTTCTGCTGTCTCTGCATCAAGGGAGGGTTGTGTTGTGGCTGGAGATACTGAGGATGCTACGGGAGACAGTTCATACTGAGGTGGACTCTGTTCCTGCTCTGCCGGAGCCTCGGTGGGCTCAACAGAAGACGAGGCTGAGGTATTTCTTTCCGGTGTGGTGCTGAGATCATAGTGTGCTGTCATCCCTGACGTCTGCTGGGTACACACAAGCAAACGAAGCATCAAGTTCCAATTGTGTTTTTCAGAGATGAGAAGTCTATCAAGTTGCTATTTGGTTCTGCGATGGTATCTTGATAACCTAGCAAGACGACCACAAATGATGGAACGATTCACCTATTTGTACACATGTAATAAGAATGGTGTGATTCTAAAGCCGTCCACCCACGAGGTAGGGCACAGAGCACAGCGCAGGCACTTCAGAGGCAAAGTCAGGTATACGTCATCACCGCTTCTGGCTACCTCCTTATCTCATTGGTTTCGCTTTAAAAAAAAAAAAAAAGGTCAGCGGCGACGAGGTTAAGGTTGAAATAATTTTTACTTTGAGTGCGGCGCCCGATGGCAATTTTGAGCGGTGCGCCAGGCCAAGGTTAGAGCTTCCTCCTAGTTGTCTCCACCTCTCCCCCCATTGGGAAATAAAATGGCACGGCCAGCAGTTTTACCGCAGAGCACGTGTAGGCAGCTTTATGGTGCTTTAGTTAAAGTACGAGGAGATTAGTTTTATGTTTACAGAGAAAAATACTGTAAGAGCATAATTTGATATGTAATTTAGTTTCTTGAATACACAGAATATTCAAGAACCAAACAAATGAATGATACTTTATAATTACCAGTTCTAATTATCAGCTGCTGGAAGCTAAAAGAAAGAGGAACATCTTACCATTTTGGAAGATTCTGAGGTGTGTTTCTTTGATTTCTTTTTTGGGACAAATATTTGTTCATAATCCTCAGTTGACTCCAGGAGCCTTTTAGTGGGTTTCCGGAGACGTTTGTTCTCGGAATGTCCTGTGTAAACGCACATAAAATACATTTACACATTTAATCATTTGGCAGACATTTTTGTCCAAAGTGACATTCAAATGAGGTCCAATCCAAGCCACAGTAGATCAAGGCAAAGTCTTCAAGAAAAAGTGACTCAACACAACAAACATACAAGGTATAACACTTTCGTACTCATTTCACCATCATCAGTTTGTATCTCACCGGCTGTGCTGCTTGCCTCTGAGAAGTGCAAGTCATTCTCTGCCTGCTTCTCAACTCCCAGATCAAGATCTGGTGATGCTCTCATGGTGTAAGACCCATTCATCTCAGCAGACACCTCATTCATAACTTCGCCCTTATTCTCAGCAGCCCCATCAACCATCTGCCAGCGCTTCTTTGGAGCCACTGCGGATCCTGAGTTCTTATCGAGGTAGCTGGCCGAGCGATCAGCAGCAGCGGGAGGACAGCACCCAGGATCAGCTAAGTCAGCGTGGCCGCTAACAAACTCCCTGCCGTAAGCCAAACCAGCGAGGTCCGAAGAAAGGCCAGGAATGCTGAGTTTCAGTTTGGCAGGTATCCTTTGTTTTCTACGCTGCTTGTCTGAGTTCCCGATCTGAGAGCGAACAGGAAAGTCTTCACAATGGTAGGTGCCAGCTGTCATGATAGCTTTAGTCCTATTCTTGGCTTTCACCGCGGTGTTTTTGGGTGTTGTGGATTTCCCTGACCTCCCATTCTCTGTTTTGATCCCTTTGGTTAAACCATCACAAGAACCCTTCATCAGATCTCCTTCTGTAGAAGTAGGCATGACCAGTGGTTCCTCCTTGATGAGGAGTGGCGATGGCGGGACAGCCAGAGGTTTACCTTCTTGTTCTCTGGTATCATGCATGTCCTTCAGGAGCATCAGGAAGGTGCTGAATTTATAATTGGAATCAGGCCGAAAATTAATTAATTCAGAGTCACTGCTGTCCTCCTTCACAAGAGATTTAAACATTAGTTCCTTGACATCCTGGAAAGGATCCACTGGAGACAGAGATGAGGACGGGGAAGCAGAAGAGGATAGATCTGGGTTTTCGGTCTTGATCTTAACCGGTTGTGCAGTGGGTGCACTTGAATCGACGCAATTAGACTTTATCAATGAGCCATTACGAATGTGTTTCTTATCAGGCTTCCTTGCACGTCTTTTTAGAGAGCTGTGATTTGTGGAGGATGACGCATTGCTGATGGTGATTGGTGATTCCAAGTGCGGAGACCTTTCAGTTTTGATGGGTGCATCAGTAGGTGTATTGTCAAAACACTCATCAGTGAGGGCATTTGTTGAGATGTGGCTTGTGGCCAGGGCATCTTTGAGATCTGTCTCTTCCTCTGCTTTCAGAGCCCTCGTCATCAGACGACTGCTGGCAGGAAGATTCATAGAGTGCTTTTCAGTTGAACTGTACGACAATTCAGTACAGGTGCCCAAACTCTGTTCAGAATTTGTATCTTTAGATGTAAATTTATTTGTTAAAATGCTAGAGGATTCACAGGGATCTGTAGAATGGTTCACTTTTTCAGTAAACTTTGTTTTAGCTTTTGTTAAACCCTGTTCTTTTCTGAACAATCTGTCTATATCCTGTATTGCAGACACGGCTGTGCGTTTGGGGCGATGCAGTATTGGAACTGAATCCAGGTCTGCATAAGGCGAGTCCTTTGGCTCATCTTTTAGTGCACGAGTTGTTGTATGAAACTGATCTGCCGTGTTTGTGATGGTAGATAATTCCTTTGATCCACCAACTATATGACCAAATATGTCTGACAAACATTTCTTTTTCTTCTTACAAGTTTTGCTCTTATTAGATTGAACTGCAGCAGAGTTTTTTAAGAGATTGTGCTTATTTCCGTTAGGGTCCATATTGGGTGATGGGGATCGACCAGGATCCACAGAGACAGAGGGGGCCTCCTGTGGCTTTTCAGTAGGGAGTGGGCTAGGCACACGCTCCTCTCCGTTGACAGATATTGAAAGCACGCTTTCAGTATTCCTTTGTCGATCTGGGAGCAGAACCTCAGCTTCTGCCACACTGACTTTCCACGCAGTGAGTAAACTTTTGGGTATCTGCCAAGAACAGAAATAACATTCAAAATAGTGTTCACAATAACATTATATGATATTTCTCAAGTAATTTCATGAATTTACCGTATATTTGTAGTTTTTCTCCTTCTGCTTCCCTCTCCGTCTAAGCACAGGCAGGTCTTCAAACTGATGGCCTCCTTCAAAAGAAAGTATGGCATTCCCGGGGACCCAGGCACCTTCTACAATCTCCCCAATCGTCTCCAGGAAATACATCCGACAAGGACGGGGACTGGGAACTGAAACAAAATAAAATAGAACAGTCAATTTATTAAATACCACACACACACACAAACACTATAATGTGTTTGGTTGGTGTAAACCTGCCAGGTAAAGGTTTAGTTGTGGGAAACAATTTGACTATAAAAATCCATATTCGAATCAAACCTCCTCTCCTTTACTACTCTTTATAATTGAAACCTCACCTTTCATCTTAGTGTAGATCGCCTGGTCTGGGTCACAGGTGATGTGGCAGGGCCACCAGGGCCGTCTGTTGAATTTAGCCCACACCAAGTCCCCTTCCATGTATTTTACTGCGGGAAGAGGCTTTTTCTTTGGGCTGTTGGACTGAACCAGGACAATGAAAATACTTTAATATCTCATACAGAAAATGGTGGTATTGTATATCATGAGTATCAAATCAAAATTCATTCAGACATTTTTGAGTAATAGCAGATTACAAAATAAGATCATATTTTGCATTATTTACCTTTGCATCCCAATATAATATTTACACTGTTAGGAACCTGTATTGTCTATTGTGTTAGCACTGACTCAACTCAACTGTTCTGTTGTTTTGTGTTCATATTTTACACATGGTACAATTCATTTCTAAAAGATCGATAAAATTATACTTAGCATGGCTTTGTTACAGGTCTACAGCTGGTAGGAGGCAGGTGGTCCAGGTTCAATCAAATTATACTTAGCTATCACTTCAGCGCATGGGCATTCGTACTGCCTTTCTAAGTGGAAATACATAACCACGATAATCTTTGACAACATCATGTAGCCTTTGTTGTACAGCGGTAAAGATAAAGTAAGTATCCCAGGTGTTTCAGACTCACGTTTGAGTTGGTACCAGCTGGTGAACTAAGTCCAGGGTCAACAGGAGAGGTAAGTTCACCATCACTGTCTGATTCCTCACCCAAGCTCCACCCATCTCTCATAGTGATTTCTGGCAGTGCGCTGGGGCTTAGTGTAGGGTTGAGTTCAGATATAGTTTTGGACATCAGGTTAAAGACAGTAGGTTTGTATGTTCTTTTATCCACCCCTGAGCTGCTTGAAGTCTTACTGTCAGTCACAGTTCGGCTCTGACTCAACTTTGGCGAGTGGTGAAAAGGCGCCATGTCCTCACTACTACTGCCCTCCCCGTCCTCATCCTCCTCCTTGATGTCACTGCTGTCAAACAGGGTGGACTCAAAATGCAGGTAGCCATTGGGGATGGGAGAACAGCGCTCCATGCTGTCAGGACTGTGAGGGGAGAAGCCATTTCTGTTCACGTCCTGCAGAGTCTCAAAGGTATCCATATCCCCATTGCTTGGAGAAGGAGGCAGCTGGACTGACGGTGCCTCAAACTCACCATCATCACTGATTGGGCTTGCACAGTGCAAGTGGTTTCTAGGATGGAGGTCCCTTTCTAGGTCAGGCCTGTTGACCACAGTGTTCTGGTCCTGCTGTCTCTTCAGCGGGCTGTAGCAGTGAGATCGGTCTGGCTGACTGTACCCCAGTACAGATGGCTGTTTGAGGCTAGAGGATGGCTGCTGCACGGCTGACGGTTGGTCTGACCCACATCTCACAATGCCACATTGGTTTCCATAGGAAGTGCCCATAAGACCATTGCGGGGCCTCCGCTCTGGCTGGCCTGAGCCAAACACTGAGCCTCCCCTAACAGCCGGTCTGTATGACTGATTCATGTTGTCATGGTTATATCCTGTCAAACAAAAAAAGAGGCAGGTTAGACAAGGGAAATGTGCCATTTAAGTTACTCACAAACTAATCTGTGGGAGTTAATGAGACTTGTACTGTAAATAAAATAAAAAGCATGCTGACAGACACATAAAAACGTTGCGGAAATAGAGCGACAATCATTTCGAATAAACACAAACAGAAGGAGCCTACCAGCCATGAACTGTATGTGCACACACACACACACACACACACACACACACACACACACACACTAATAAGCCCACATCGCATGGCCTCCATACTAGAGGCCGGTCGGACTGCACAAGAAAAAAACACAGAACACAGCCGCTGATCCGTTCCTTTGACACATTTCATTCACAAACTATGAGAAAATAGTACCGCTTTGTCTGATGGTTGTGGGTCATGGCGATCGCTGACTAGAACAGTCAATGAAGGAGCGCTGAGGCTGTAGTAGAGGTGGTGACACTGAGCCATCACAGAAACACAGTGAGTGGCTCACACAAACAAGCTACAGCCACACACCGACATAGGAAGCTACTATTAACTCACAAAAAAGGGTTGATCGGCATTAAGTTCACAACACTCTCAACACGTGGAAAAACGCAAAAAACTCACCATTTGGAAAGCGGCCACAGAGAAACCAACAGCGGATGTTTGATAATGTGGCACAAAGCGAATATTTTTCTCGGTTTGTGAAAGCGGATCTGCACAATCCCAGCAGCAGCAGCAGCAGCAGCAGCAGCACTAGCAGTAGGCCAAGGCACAGCTCTCATTCTCTGCACTTCATCGCCTCATCAGCGGCGGCCCCCTAAAAACTGTCACCTTAAATACAAAATAACAAGTAAATCTCCATTACGCTGCAACATCATACAGCGGCGAAATTCAGTGTGCCATAACCGGTCCCCTAGCAGCCACAGCAGCTTATTTACTACATGATTTTTTGCCTGCTGTCGAAGTGCCCCCGGTTATGTTAAAACAAGCCCAGACTGACTGTGTTGGTGAGCAGCAACCAATCGGCACTGCTACCCAACCCCCCGTCTGCATAGGGCCGTGACACTCACCCTCCACACGCGCGTACACAAGCACGCACGCACACAAACATGCACGTGCGCGCGCATGCACATCCAGGTGAAGTTTTAATAGTCAGTGGTATAAATTAAACAGCTATGACATAATAACCACAGATGATTGAATGACCCGTGTTTTTTTTGTTTTTTAAAATGCCCCATTTCTGCGCGTCTGTCCCATTGTTTCTGAGCTTAATTCTACTGCAGGCCTGTGTACATGTGTGCGTAGCGATGGGAGATCGAGAATACAAAATGATTGCAAAGCGCCAGTCGTGTACCGACATCGCCAACAGCCACACGGCCTCCCCGGTCAAACCAAACTCCGTGCGCCATGTTGCCTTTCCAGAGTCCTCTGACATGAGGAAACAGGCCGCTAGGCGCTCAGGAAACGAAGATAAAGAAAAAAAAAACGGGGTTTGCTCCGATTAAAAACTCCGTGATCGTCTTCCAGCTTGCCCTCACATAACACTAATAATGATTCGGTGCGCATATTGTAGATCAAATTGATACATATCCATAAACACGCAAACTTACAGAGCACAATAGGCTCGCTGCAGTGGGCCAGTCCTTGAAGATCAAACAAAGACCATTCAGAGACATGCCGCTTGACAGCAGAGGAACTTACCTCTCTATGCAGGTTTTTAATTAAGGTACGAGGGCTGTTGCTTCAGATCTTTAGGTGGTTCATTTGCCTAACCTTTTGGGTGAATGATCCTGTAGAAACATTAGATAGATTCGATATAGGTAACCAACTCACCCACCCTAATAGATCAGCTGTCTAGCGTTTACATTAAAACACGGCCCTTTCTTAGTTTTTTTTAAACCAGCTTTGCTATCACACTGTGTAACAACACATCAAAAAGGTAGGACAATGTAGGTCAGTAGGCCGTAATTTAACAGAGGGTAAATAAAGGTATTATTACAAGGTGATTACTATTGTCTGGGGACACGTGCCCTCTTGTGTCTACAGGGAGAATTGCATGCTTTCGATTATGACAGGAAATGGTTGCGTGAAAAAGACAATTTCTTTGTTTTATTTTGGTTTCACATACAGCACATAAGCATTTATTACATATACCACAAAGCATTTTTCTGTTTAAGTATTTTTTTCATAATAAACAGCGTAACGTACATGTCAATCTGTTTATCAAGTGAATTTGGGGACAAAAGAAACAGGCTGTTACAATACATAATCAAAACTATATTCACAAAGTGCAGAAATAACAAATACTGTGTTCAAAATGATATTATGTATTGAGTTTAATCAGTTCAAGCTAATTCAAAATGTATCGCAGTGTTCCCCATTTTAGGTATGACGCAGGATATCACAAAATAAAACACATATTGAACTGGACAACACAGAAAGGACAACTATACATCCACATAATTATGCTTAGGGCAAATTTGATTTGCTATTTGTACTAAAAGGGAATTTTTTATAAATGTAGAAAATGTCACAAGAACCCAGCCATAGAAATGTTAAAGCAGAAAAAAGAAAACAAGTCACATATCAGGAACGAAATGCTTGAGGAATAAAATATTCACTCTCTAGTGAGGTTTGACAACAAATCGATGAATACATGTTTTACTTATACTGATTGGTGTGATAAATTCATGCATGCATGTCTGCCAAACTGGAATAACATACTACTAATTCAGTCATGTATTATGAGAAGATGAAGACAATGTCAAACACTGTACAAACAATCGGAGCCATTTCTAAATGGCAAAAAGCCCCCCCCCCCACCCCCGACATTTGGGAGAAATGTTTTCCTAAGCATCTTCTTGCTCATGCACTGAAATGTTTTTCAAGCACTGGAGAGAAAGCTGCAAAACTATTCGCTGCTTTCATCCACCTTGGCACTGGGCTCACAGAGGGGTCTTTTCTCCATCATGGTGTATGGAAAAGGTGGAACATCACAGCCAGTGAAGTCTAGTTTCTTGGGAACACTACAGTTGCTAAAGTCAAGTTTCTTGGCACTGTCACAACCAAACTCCAGCTTCTTGAGCCGAGCTAGACTCTTGATGCTGCCGGGGGGCCTGCCGGGGCTGACCTTATATCCTGCTGCTTTGGTGGTACCAAGGGGCCTCCCTGGGCTGGTTTTGAATCCAGCTGCTCTAGTTGTCCCAAGTGGACGCCCAGTACTTGTACGGTAACCAGCTGACTTTGTGGTCCCTGATGGCCTCCCTCTCCGCCCCGACTTCCCTGTGCCCTTCTTCTTCTTAGAGCCATCGGGCCCTGCAGCCTCACTGCCCCTGATTCTCACTGTCTGAGGCAGGAAGTCATTCTGGGTGTCTTGCATTTGACATACCATGGCCTTGTGCATGCCCTGTGGCAAAGGGGCTAGGCTGGCAAGGGACAGCTGCAGACCAGGGGTTGTCGGAGAGGGGTAGAATTTGTTGGATTGTGTGCTACATAAATCAAAGTGGCTGGCTGGATGACAGTCTTCTGCCAGTTCACTCATACAAAAGTCACTGTTGCTGCTGGTCACTTGATGCATCATTTTCTGTTGGAGAAATATACACAAATTAGGTAGAAAAGCTACACATGCACACGTGTACCAAAGCAAACACAAACCCAAAGAAACACTTTCAGTAGCTCACTTTTTGGTGAAGCCAACAGGCCTTTTAGCGTTGCAACACACACACACACACACAAAAAAAGAGTGATGTCAAGATAATGCGAGGTAAACTACAGTTATAGTTTGCACAAAAATGATAGTTTTCCCACGTAAATGCGAAATTATTTTAAGAACGTAAAACGAATAGTTCGTACCTTATTTGTTGGTGGTTGTTAGATGGAAAGGGTTAATTTCGGATCGACTACCTTTTCCCCCTCTGGCAGCCACAACATCTTTGTGAAGACGCTGCACAAACTACGCCCTGGCGTCCATGAGTATTGTCTTGAAGAGGGACTGCGATTTCGGCTGCCTATTTCATGCTCATTTAATCCTTTCAGCCGAGGTTTAGATGAGAGAGGCAGCCATTTTCGCCTGGAAATTTTTTTAATAAAACAGGATGCACTGACCACGCATGCGCACAAACGCTTCCAGGAAACAGATTGTCACCCAATGTGGTTCCGGCAAATTAAACAAAGACGCATTTTAGAAGCGTACGTATAAATATGCGTACATAATTTACATACTCTAGTTACGTTATAACCAAAATATTATAAATTGACACATCAGCAACTATATAATTGCAACATTGTCTAGAATTTCCATTAACTAAACTATGTGTCGAAATTATAATCACTGGTCCACAATGACGACAAAGGCCACTCTCCATTTGTTGTACGTTTTATTAACATCCATATGAACTTAAGTATAGACACTGGGTTTATGGAGCAACTGCAGTGCCAGAACAGATAGCAATATACATTTATCAGCATTTCCCCCGATGTTCATCTGCGATCCTTTGCAAAATTAAGTCCACAGGACTTAAGTTTCTCTCATGAGCTTGGTCAGCTTCTGAATCTTTGTTTTGGTGGACATGTCCACATACTTGTCCCCGATACTGACGATCATGCCCCCCAGGATTGAAGAATCAGACTGGGAAGAGGAGACAACAGTTGAAATTACAGATGGCTCTAAATATGATTAGTGTCAGACTGGTTTATAAATCACCTTTACTAACATTAAGATAAAGTCACACCAACTGCAAAATGGTCATTTGTAAGTTTCTGGGATCATGCATTGACACTGTACCTTTGTTTCTAGCTTGATAGTTTCACCCTTCTGAAGAAAGCCCTTGAGCGCTACTTTCAGGTCAGCAAGATTAGCTTCATCCAAAGACTAAAATGGATAATATTAATTGGTTGATTGTATAACACATTTACAGTAAAAAAAAGAAAAAAGAAGAAGAATGCAATTAATTTAAGTGACTGATACATTACAGGGACTGTTGTACTAGGTCACCAGTTATAAAGTTTAGGATATTCAACAAGGATGTGCAGTACCACACACATAACGTATGTCCACCCATTTCACACCTGAGCAGTGGTGACGGTGCAGATGACCTCTCCACGGTGTGCACTCATCATCTTGCCAAAGGCAGTGATAACATCACCAGTTCGAGGAAGACGACCGTTGTCAGACAAAACATCTAAAAAAAGAAAAACAGCAGGATACATTATCGAGCGACATTCAAGAGTTTGTTTCTCTGCATTACTGCCTGACAGCCTTAAGTCGAGAAAACAAGTTTACAGCATTCGTATTACATCATTTCAAAAAATAAAGATTGTTTAGGATTTCATCCAACCGGTCCTGCAATATAAATTCACTTAAATGTCAAATTTGGAAAGTTTATTTACATCAATATCATTATAGAACTCCTCTGAGGACTAAACCATAGGGTTTGTGGAGTACTACTGCTGTGGGAAATGCGTTGTGGAGCTTACAATTGGCCTATTGAAAAGCCATTTTTTGTGCCTATAAGCTAAACTATCTACAGTCTTAAAATGACAGTTAAATTCTAAATACATATTGTCTTTCTAAATTAAACCGCATAAGATGGTATTCTTAACCATGCAACAATTAAGCGTTTGTATCCTATCTGCTGTGTGCTGGAGGACTCCTTTTTATTATTACTCCTGTGACCTCTACTAACATAACCTAATAGTTTACAATGAGCACTACACTCACACTATACAATTTACAGAGCCTACCTATGGTCTACTTAGCTATATTAAGATAATGTCATGCTAAAACGCATAGCAGGAATCAGTGATCACATACTGATGAAGTTGACAGTGATGGGTGAAACCTTGGCCTTTGTAAGGGCATCATTGAAAGTCTTCTGCTTGACGCTGCGCCTTACATGAGGATTCATCACAATACCAGAAAGATTGGGGTCCTTGATCAGAAGCTAAAAAACAAGATGTCACACAGCAAAGGGCAACTGAATGCATGTACTAGAAGCAAGGTAGGTTGAGTTGAAATGGCATAGATTAGAAAAATTTGACAATGATATAATTATGCCAATGTATCATTCCTCTGATATACAGCACATTTGACTATATTGTTTTTACACCGTGTAAATGAATTACCAACAAATCCTCATCACCTTGCAATAAAATGTTGAGGAAAACACTACTTTCATCATTCATGGAACTTTACATCATTAAACTACAATTCAGGTTCTTAATTGTGGACTTACAGACACTTTTTTGAGCTCCTGCTCCACTTGGTCCAGATTGTTCTGCTTACTGGCCGCTGAGAACAGAGCAGTGGCATAGCGGCCCTCCACTCCATAAACCTGGATGGGAGGCTAAAAGGACATTTACACACACACACACACACACACACACACACACACACACACACACACACACACACACACACATATATATATATATATATATATATTAACTAGATTGCGAACAGTAGATTGCGAACAGTATTCCTACTAGACAGAGCGGTTCGGTCGTGCAGTCTGAGGTTATTTACCTTAACCAGTTTTGATGCAGGTCTGACCACAGACGTGCTGAACTGGCGGACCTATACAAATGAAATGAAATTGATGCATGTCAACACAGAGAAACTAAAACTAAAGCTGATTAACTTTTGGCACGCTTGGTACCATTTACGTGAAAGACAACTAGCTGGTAGGCTAACACGTTAGCAGTCATTCAAGTACAATGCCTCGTGTGGATTTTTTGGACATTTAGTGTTTCCTCCTGGTCTCCAGATGGATTACAATACAATAAGACATGCTTTTAAGCTATAAATAATTCGGTCAAAACTGCCATAAAATAAAATAAATCACAAAAATCATTGAATGTCTTACCTGCTGCCCTAGCATGAGTGCTGCCATTTTCTCCTACAGCTGTCCAGAGTAGAACAATTTAATGCGCATGTGCACTTGAGAGGAAGGTGCCCAACTGTGGGTAATGTAGTCTTTCCGGTGTGGCGCATTCTGACAGTTTTGGAAAAGGCTATCTAAATGGACAACTACAAGTTTCTTAAAATAGTTTAAAATATCTTGCTAAACGTATTCTCTCAAGTGGAAAAGTGCTATCAAATTGATAAAATTAATGTTATATTTTAAAGCACAGTTTTAGTGGCATATACTGGTGATTCATTCTGACAGAATACCTTTTATATAAAGCACATTTATACAACTGCTAGTTTATTGGGTATTTCCTACCTGACAGATAGTAATAATAAAGAAATATTATTTGAGTGGTACCATTAGGCCATAGCAAAAACCAACCACACACACACACGCACACACACACACACACATTGACAGAGATTTGGTGCATATATAATAATTTCTGACCACTCAAGGATTGATAAAAAATGTCCTAAATCCCTCCATAATACCTCATTAAGACAACAAGACATTGAAGAACACCATAGAAAAAACATGCTGTGATTTGGTATCAAAAACTTTTTACATTTGTAGATTATTGCAAGAATTGCATTTTTCTGCGATTGGATGGTAGGCACTTGTGTTCTGGAAACTGCTCAGATCCCCCCTTATTATCAAGAAACCGGAAAGCCACACATCCTCTGAATGCACTAGGTCTCTAGTTTGTGGTTAAGTTTCATGAGGCTGTAATTATCCTAGAGGTCACAACTGCTTTATTAGGGATGCACCGAATCCAGATTTCTGGGGTTCAGTCGAATACCGAATCCTACTCCCATCCTCAGTCCATTAACACAGTAAACACATTAATGTATGTAATGTACCTGAAGTTGCTGCAGTTTGGCTGCTGTCCGTAGATTCCTTCATGCACAACTCGTTTTCTTTCGGATGTTTCATACGCAAATGTTTTAACAGCGGCGATATTGTGTATTGTTTAGGGTCCTTGCCCCCACGAGACAAATCGGCATTGCAAATTGAACATGTAGCTCGACTTGAATCGCCTTCTTTTGACTGAAAGTACTGCCAAACAACACTTTTTCTGCTCACAAGTTCCGGCGGCGTCATTACGTCGACCAGCGTAGTGCGCGTAGTGCAAGCGTAGGGTTCGGTGGAAAAAAAATTCTAAGGTTCGGCAGAAACCAAACCCTGTCAAAAAGCCCAATATTTGACCGAATCCGAATCCTGGATTCGGTGTATCCCTGCTCTTTATATACAGTCTATGGTCACAACAGGTCATTTTAAACAGTAAGGTCAAGTTTCAAAAAATGGATTCACTACAATGAAATGGCTTCTATGGGGACTTACAACTTCACACATGAATACAATTGGGCTCATTGAATCCACAAGTCAGCTTTCCAGTCAGACCAATTTTTGCAACTCCAAGACTGTTTAGGGACCTCAGTATGCAGAAATATTAAAATACACCATTTTAGAATAGGCAAAAATAACACATTTATACAGGCATGAGAAAAACAGCATGGTTTTGCCAAAAACTGCATTGGATTATCATAAAGTGGGCATGTCTGTAAAGGGGAGACTCTTGGTTACCCATAATACCCATTTTCATTCAGATATCTTGAGGTCAGAGGTCAAGGGAAACACTTTAGCCTAACTTTGGAGCTGTATTTAGCCCACTTACATGACATGGCATCGTCTAGTTTCATATGATACCAATATATTCATTAGAGCCCGCTACAACCCCATAAAGACAGTCGTAATATAATGTGTTTACATTAAACTCTGGTCGCATCGATGGACATTAACTGGAACCTTGGAGCAAGGTTACACACTGAAAATGGCAAGTTTTGAAGAAAATTTGGATCGTGCAACAAGGGACCTGCTTGGTTTGTTCGAGGAATGATTGTAAAGATATACAAAGGGCGCTGCGTCCGGAGCTTAGCGCTGCACAAGACGATTGTGATTGGTTTAAAGAAATGTAAACAACCCCTGAGCGTTTTTCTCCAATGGAGGAGTGTATGCTCCTGTTGCCAAAAAAATAACACAATAAAGAAAAGAGAAAAAGCCAAAAAAGCATAATATGAGCACTTTAACCCTACAGCCTAGGGTTAACACATGATCTGACTCTCTGAGCTAATCAACTGGCTGGAAATTTCCAGCCAGTTGATTTCCTTCCTCCCCCTAACTTATCTAACTTAGCTAATATTATATAATATATAACCTTTATTTTTTTTTTTTATATCCAGTAGGAAATTTTGTACAGCAGTTGTAGTACAAAGTAGGAAAGAGTGTAATATACACCACTAGAGTGCATATAAAAACAAAGATTATATCTCTAAAATAGCCACATAGTCTAATAGCTAGCTGACTGCTCTGATTTCACAGCTAAGCTAGTTAGTTTTAAAACAGCCGTTAGAGGCTCAGAGCTACAGTTTAATAGCTTACGGTTTTCCATGAGATCCAAAACTGCCCCTAACCGCCAGGTACAAATAGATTAAATAAAATTTTATCACAGGTTACACTTGTGTTATTTATTATGAGATAGTTAACTGTTGGGATGTAGTCACAAACAAAGCTAGCTAACAGCTAACTAACCTGTGAAATGTGATGTTTTTATTTTACTGTTCAACCGTGGTTGGTCCATGGATGTCCCGTTTTCGTCCAGCAGAGGAGGAGCATCTCGCTGCAGCCTGAGGAAAGGCGGGGCTTGATGTCAAGCCCCACCCACATCCAAGTCAGTCTTTTTGCCTATGTCATTCCCCATACGCTCGAACGGACCAAGACGGTAGCGAAGCTGATATAGCCTCTTGTTTCACATTAAGTGATAGAAACTGATGTAGGCTAAAAGCAAACGACATTTCATGCAACAACAGTGAACTGTAATTGGGCCCGTGTACTTTTTCGTTCATTTGATTTTTCCGATTTTGAAACGAAAAGAATGGTCCGGTGAAAAGCCTTGTTTTCATGAACTTCTGGGGCTAGCTGCTAACTAGCTCGGAAGCTAACATCTAATGGCAGGCAGGTTGCTAATTAGCCAATGCTAAAAGTATGGAAGTACTAGTTTCCCCTGCTTTCTTTCAATATTCCTCGGTATTTGTCTCTTGGTGTAGTTTGCTAACATGCTCGTAGACATGTAAATTAACTGCTTGCGTGCTAGCTAGCTAAGTCAACACCTTTTTATATTGCAACGTGAAAGCTCAGGCTGCGTTAGCTTCAGCTAAGCCACAGGAGAAACTTGCACTACCCCGTTAAAATGCAACTTCAACCCTCGGATATAACGGTAATCACGTAGCGATTTTACTGTCTAGACATCTGTATGTGTGTTCGACCTTTTGAAATACTTAAATTAGGCGTGTTACTGTGCAGGTCACTGAGTGAAGCCGAATATCCGAGGAGCAGGAACCCTTTGCAGGTGTTATGGATTAATTGGCAGATTAGAGTGGGACACTTTGAGCCTACAATATTGGACCTTTTTCACAATATTAAAGTTTTCTGAGGGTCTTCATAAACTGTAAGCCATAATCATCAAAATTATAACAAATACAGGCTTGCATGTAATAAGTCTATATATTAGTTTTACCTTTTATAAAAAGTACACTGGACCAATTACATTAACTACATGAAAACTTCCCTGTTGCATGAAATGTCGTTTGTGTAAACAAGAGGCTATATCAGATTTGTTTAAAAAAGACTATTAAAGTACAGATACATAAAGACATTGAAAACATTAAATTCATACATACATACACAAAAAGGGGCGCATGAAGTTTACATTAAAGAGGTGTTAATTGTAAATGTTCAGAGTCCAGATGGCTTTCTTATTTGTCAGTCGTTTTAAAGTTTCAAAATATAAGTTTCAAAATTGGTGAATATTCGGTTCTTTCAGATCATTTACATTTATGGATATAAAATTTTCAAATAAAAAGATTCAAAATGAAAAATATCCAAATAATTTCCTTCATAGTAAAAAATGCTACCTGGCCGTCTTGGTCCTTGGAGCGTATGGGGGAGTGACGTAAGCAAAGAAAAACGACTGACCTGGATGTGGTTAACCAGCACGTTCAACAATTTGAGGGCAGATCAACTAGCAAATTCACGTTTTAGATAACCGACATCCAGAAAGCTCAAAACCAGCAAGATAAAGTAAGATGCAATAAATAATAAACCCATTATAGCCTATTTCAAACAGATTTCAACCCGCAAGGACTAATAAACAAAACAATTTGTATCCATCTCGAATGGCCCACCAGGGATCCGATGACGTATATGATTTGTTGCTCAGCCTCACTCTGGACCGGAGTTGGCAGGGTTGGGTCTACAATTTCTGAGCTAATCTTTGCGATAAAAAAAAAAAAGGCTATGGTATGACCTTGGTCGTTAAACAAGGAGAAGAACATCATCATATGTATTTGTATCATGTGAACTAAACACTTTTGTCCCCACCAAACTGCAGGGACGCAGGGCAGTTGACGCATTCGTGTTCGCGGAGCACACACACACACACACACACACACACACACGAGCTGCTGCGAATGACTAGAGAGCTTGCTAGGATACAGCATAGCCGGGGCCATCAAAACGTATCGAAACAGCTAACGGTTTTCCTGAGAAATTTTAAAGCTGGTCGGCTCGATAGCTGACGGCAAAACAGGCATGGACGACAAGTCATTCACCAAGGAGTTGGACGGATGGATTGAACAACTGAATGAGTGCAAACAGCTGAGCGAGAATCAGGTCAAAGTCCTATGTGAAAAGGTAAGGTTTGCGCAGGAAGACAGGAGAGCTATTAATACACGTCATTAGCTTTCTACAGTGCTAGCGGACCATTCGCTGTTAACATCTCCTGAATCATAAGTAATTGCTTGGACTTAACGTCAGCTAATGCATGTGGCCTTGCTTTGGAGGACAACATTTGGCTGCAGCTGCATGCAGGACTGTTACATTGCTAAGGAAAGCAACTAGCCAAGAAGATGGAGGAGGATGCCTTCAAATGTTTACCCTAGCTACGCCCACTCCTGTTACCTCTTCCTCACTGGAGTGCACTGGCACGCACTGGCACTACCACAGCAAACTATAATGATCTGCTGTATCCTTCACAATCTGAAAAAATATGAATATTCAGTGTCTCAGGGTATTAAGGATTGTGTAAAACACATGCCCATTGTGCACTTCTACACTGACTACAACTTACACTGTTACCTGTTAATCAGCATCATCCTATATTTTCTTGGTCCTCCATTTAAGGCCAAGGAGATCCTGACAAAGGAGTCCAATGTGCAGGAGGTGAGATGTCCGGTGACAGTCTGCGGAGATGTCCATGGTCAGTTTCATGACCTAATGGAGCTGTTTAAGATTGGGGGGAAGTCTCCAGACACTAACTATCTCTTCATGGGAGACTATGTTGACAGAGGCTACTATTCTGTGGAGACAGTTAGTCTCCTGGTTTCTCTTAAGGTAAAAAAAATAAAATAAATAAAAAGACAAAATGCCACTGATGCTGTGATATATATTAAGCAAGTCAACTACAACTGGGATATCAATTTAGAGTTGGGGCAAAGATAATGTTTAGGTCTGATTATTCTCGTTTTTTAAATGTTTCTTTGTAGGTAAGGTTCCGTGAACGAATCACAATTCTCAGAGGGAACCATGAGAGCAGACAGATCACACAAGTGTACGGCTTCTACGACGAGTGCTTAAGGAAATATGGAAATGCCAATGTTTGGAAGTACTTCACAGATCTGTTTGACTATCTGCCCCTTACTGCACTGGTAGATAATCAGGTAAGGTTGTGTATTCAGATGTATCATGTGACATAAAGCACAGATACAGGTCATTCATCACTCTTCATTTATTTTTGTCTTTATTTTGTAAGATTTTCTGCCTCCATGGAGGATTGTCCCCTTCAATAGACACACTGGAACACATCAGAGCGCTGGATCGCTTGCAGGAGGTTCCTCATGAGGTAAATTTAGTCCATGTCAACTCTAAACATTTGACATGAGACAAACTTCTCTTGAAGACTTTTCTAGCTTGTGCATTATTTTGATATTTATTGTCATAGCATATGGATCTTACATTTATATTAAGGTGCATGTAGCTGCCAGGATGCTTGTACAATTTTACAATTATTATATCATAATCTGTTATACGTGCACAATTATCAGATTTAATTGAACATTTTAGAGTTGAAATGATTAGTCGATAAATCAGTTTGTCAACCATAGAAAAGCAAGTCTGCAAGTCTAACTGCATCCTGAAACTTCTACATGGATAGATTTTGTGTTAGCATGTACAATAGACTAAACATCACGGATGTTTCCTCCTTGTTTCAGGGTCCAATGTGTGACTTGTTATGGTCGGACCCAGATGACCGTGGTGGCTGGGGCATCTCCCCCCGTGGTGCTGGTTACACCTTCGGGCAGGACATTTCCGAGACCTTCAACCACGCAAACGGCCTAACTTTGGTTTCAAGAGCCCACCAGCTGGTGATGGAGGTACCTTAACTTTGTGTATCTGCTGAAAGTAATTCCGTTTTTTAACTGCTGATGCAGCTTTGACATACATGTTGTGAATTTTAAATAGGTAACATGCATGTAATCTCTTGATCTAGGGATATAATTGGTGCCATGACCGCAATGTAGTGACCATCTTCAGTGCACCAAACTATTGTTATCGTTGTGGAAACCAGGCAGCAATCATGGAACTTGATGACACATTGAAATACTCCTTGTAAGTACATTCTTTTTTGAATTGATATAAACTTGTTGATTTTTCATATTTTGGCATCTTCTTAAAAAAATGGATTATGAATGAAAATGTGAGTTGATGAGGAGTCTTGCCCTTTGTTTGCTTCAGCCTACAGTTCGACCCTGCACCTCGCAGAGGGGAGCCGCATGTGACGCGGCGCACGCCAGACTATTTCCTGTAAAGATCACTGGCGAGGATGGCAAGAGGGTACTCGGAGAAAAGAAGCATTCATAACCCCATGGACCAAAACAATGTGTGCCAAAATCACAATGAAATGGAAACTATCACACCTAGCTAAAGACCACCATCCTTTCAACTTTCTCCTCTCTGTGCATGATGTTTTTATTGCTAGAAATGATTGCTACTATGAACAATACCGTCACAATACCTGCTGGTTTGTCAGGAAACATGAATGAACTAATGCTGAGAATAACAACTAAATGTAAGTCATATTTGTGTTAGAGTGTTAATGATGATCAGAGTGTTTCCATATACAGTATTTAAGCTGCATCTTTCACTTGGCATGGCCTCAAATCAAAGGTTGCAGGAAATATAATGTAAACTCTTTCTTTTTGTAACTGAAGCGCAACAGTTTATTTTGTGAAGTGAGATGATAGGGTTAGACGTCGGAAATGAGTCTGTTCTCTTTGCACTTTTGTATTTGATTTTTATCACATGGCACTGACAGACAATTTTCTTTTTTATACCCTGGTATAGTGTTAGTAGCTCGTTTTCTGCTCTGCTGTCTCTTATGGGAGTTAATGTAATTCATTTAAGTAGGCAATATTGGTACAAATGACATCAGTTGTAAAAGAAAATGACAATGTTTTGCAGCCACAGCTATACGAAATAAAGACTGAAGTTGCTTCGTCATTTACTTCATTTAGGCAGTTTTGTGGTATTCCCTCTCATCAGTCACCACTAGATGGAAACAGACAGAACAAGACTGCTGATAATCAACTCTGTTATAATAATCAGCATAGTGATTATCAGGCTTACTGTGAATGTGTGCAGGAAATTGGGCATTTTTATTAATGTATGTATTTATTACAGGTATTTGGTATATCATAATTGTGAAACATGATATAGGTGACTCATGTATACATATGAACCAAATAATGCGTTGTTTGTTTTAAGGGACACTTTCGTACTGTTAAGAGTCGTTTGTGTGGAAATCCAAAGTTTTACCAGTAATTAATGATTTATACTGCATGTGAATCAAGGTGGCGAAAATGTCAGAGCATTAACGGATGTGGTGCTCAGATCGCTGCTGAAAATAAAAGCCTCATTTAAAGGACGAAGTTAAAGTAAACTTAGTTTGCCACCTCAAGAGTTTACCTACGATTGTATTGTTTTATAGAAGAGTAGTAGCTCAAGACTTTTTTTTTCTGTCGGTCATTTATCGTTACAACTCCAACCTTTGCCGGTGTGAATAGCCGTTTTTAGGCGGGACTCTTATTTTGTCAGTGGGTTTCCTGGCGCTGGGGGATGTGTCTCTGTAGCTGTGCTGACGCTGCTGCATGTAAAAAATTAGCTGGCTGCAGCCTTTCAGGGACACCTCTTTCGGACCGCCGGAGCCCACAGTGCAGTAAGTCAGCTATCCATATATATTTTTAAATGGATCCATCCAGACGTCGATATAGAAAAAGACCAGAGTGCACTTTGTGTCCGAGGTCGGGGAAACTGCCATTAGACGTGTGGGGCTCCTTGAGAAGCCTGCTGGATGTGTGGATGTGGCAGGCTGATACTAGTTGAATCTGGGGCGCACAGCTGGACAATTATCGGGCTGGACAGATGCCGTCCCTAATTAGTCGTTTTAAAATGATGATACTTTTTGATTTGTATTGTCTGGTAAAGGTTGGGTCGCTTTGTTCAGATACAGAAACACCTCCAGTTACAGTCCAGATTTGGCTGGTCTACGTCGGGCTGAACAATTAACCGTATCCAGTCACAGAGCATGTTTACCCCGCGACCACAGACAGAAAGCAGCTATTTCCAGTGTAATAGATGTCGGATACACTAGGAATGAAGGTTGAAATAGCTGTCATGAGATGATGCATGTACTAATTGGATGATATTTGATTGTAAGGAGTTGTTGTGAAATGCAGGTTAATGTGTAGCCACGCAGGCCTTTGATTGGTTGAGAGTGAGGGCAGGGTTTATAGATCAAAGGCCGTGTCAGTACAGAGTTCAGTTATTATATCACCTTCATTTATGAACCATTTGTATTAATGTTATTACGGGTTTGGCAGCAGGAATTGCTCTGTTCAAACCCATACAGTGATATCCATACAGTTTTTCATTGGGCAATCTCAAAGAAGGGGGTGTTTTGTTGTCATCTCGTGAGAATCCCATGGAGTTTAATTCAATTTAAAGAGACAGCACGCCTCCTGCCGCCAGCAAACGAGAGTTTTCGGTTTTATTGTCAATCCAGCAGCCATCTTTGGTGCAATTTCAGGTGGAGTTTCATCATGCTGCTGCAGATTCCTGCATGCGCTTTGGTGTGTCCCTGGTCCCCCAGTAGCTCAGCTGGAGCATGGAACAAATGGTTAAAAACCAGATCAGACTGGGTTATCTGGACACACACACACTGGGAAGAATGAGCATGCTGCATGCACATCCACAAAGCTGATGTTTTTGATAGTGCAGCGTCTATTCAGTGCAGGCCAGTCTTATCTGGTTTTGGATTGTGAGATCAAATGCATAACACTACAATGAAATACTCACTAGTGGTGGCGATTATAAAAGATTGCATAACCTAACTGCTTTGCTGACTTAACCCTAATACAATTTGTAGTTTGATAAAAAAATAAAATAAACTGTGTGCAGCCATTTACAGTTATCTATGCACATGCAGAGGGCTTTCTCACTTTCCAAGAGCTGCTTCTCAGCCAGTTTGGGGGTTGGTGTGCGCCCATAATAGGGCTTTGCAATTTAGTGCTTCACAACCCCTGTGTCAGGTCAGCCATCACCATAGCAACTGCTTATTTATGCTCACTAAGCAGCATGGCAATCCAGAGAGGAGCATTATTTTCACGAGTCCTCCCCAGACTTATGTCTGCAAAAGAAACACAAAGTGAGGGTCTGTAACTCGTGGGGTGAGTGGGGGAGCAGGGCCCTGGAACAATATCAGCCTAATGCAATGCAGTTATGAAACATGTGCTTTGATCTATTTACTCATCATGAGTAAATCATCTTTCCTACATGCTTTTGTGCGCTGACAAATACCTGATATGATTATTGTAATGCTTTCCTATTCCCCAGATAAATATGGCAGCAGAGCTATCCACTTCCATAAACATCAAGGAGCCCCGGTGGGACCAGACCACATTTGTAGGTCGGGCTAAACATTTCTTCACTGTCACAGACCCCAGGAACATTCTCCTCACCGACGAACAACTAGCACATGCGCACAAAGTCGTCACTGACTACAGGTAAACCAGGCTACAGCTGCAAGTACAGTTGTAGCAATACACCAGTAACAGGATGTAAATTCAGTGCTCGTATGAAAGAGTTTGCTTTAAATGTTTCCTGTCTCCTAGGAAAGGTATAGTCTCTCCAGGACTGACAGAAGATGAACTGTGGAGAGCAAAATATGTTTTTGATTCGGCTTTCCACCCCGATACTGGGGAGAAGATGATTCTGATTGGACGCATGTCCGCACAGGTTCCAATGAACATGACAATCACTGGATGCATGATGACATTTTACAAGTAAGAACATGAAGGATTTTATTGTCAAACTGTAACAGTTCCGCCCAGGCTTATAGATATAAAACTATCACTACTGCTGAAACTGTAACATTACGGGCCTTTTTCACATAAGACATTTTGACATGTAGTAATGACAGTAAGAAAAACACAGGTGTGATGAATAACTAAATGAATGATGGCTGAATTCCATTTAGCTGCTTCAGTTTCAGGGTCCTGGTATTGTGCAGATAGAACGATATTAAATAGAATGGAGCCATCGTTAATGTTATTAACACCTGTTAATGCTTTGACAAGTCAAATTGTTTGTTACTAATCCTTGTCTGATAGTGTACATACAGCTCAAATGTTATGCATTTTTATGTATTTCTGAAGGACATCTGGAAATGAAAATATTTGTTTAAGCTTAGTATTTTATATTATATGTTTCTAGTCATTTAAACTCTGTCGAATGAAGTTGTTTTTCATACTTTCTTACTAAAACCAGCACAGTGCACATCTGTTCTTCTGCGGACTCTTCTACACCGTTCTTGCTTGACATTGCCGTTTTCAATCTTGCAGGACAACTCCAGCTGTGCTGCTGTGGCAGTGGATCAATCAGTCTTTTAATGCAATAGTCAATTACACCAACAGGAGCGGTGATGCTCCAATCACGGTCAGGTAAGAGACGAGACATTTTTTGGCACCGACACTGGCTCATATTAACCCTTTAATTCAAACAGTTTTTGTTGTGTGTGGACAGTTTTTGTGTGATGTGACCGGTGACTCTTTTGTTTGCAGTCAGCTTGGCACAGCGTATGTGTCTGCCACCACAGGGGCAGTTGCCACCGCTCTAGGACTAAATGCACTAACAAAGGTATCAATTCATCTAACCTAATTCTACATCTCATTTTAATTAGGTCGACTTCAGCCGCATGGCAGTGCTGACATGAAGTTAGACACTATGACAAAATAGTGTCTTTGTCATAGAAGAGCAGTAATATTTACAGGGTCATGTCTTGGTATCAGCCTGTTGCCCTGCCAGCTTTTATAGTGACTTTGTGTTATACACTTGATTTATGGTAGAAAAGAAGAAATATAACCTTCAATAACTTCCACTGGTCTGAAAGGTTTAATCGGTTGTGCTATCAGAGCACAGCAGAGCCAAATTATTAATTTCTTACCTTTAGTTTATGCCTCCTCTCTCCTGCTGTAGCACATCTCACCCCTGATTGGACGGTTTGTTCCATTTGCTGCTGTAGCTGCTGCTAACTGTATCAACATCCCACTGATGAGACAAAGGTAAGGAGGCCACGCAACACTCAAAAGTACGTCATCGTTGCAATACATAATGGCTTTGACCTCGAGAAGTCACCACACTACTGGTGAAAATGTCCCACGATTCTGATTTAATGTGCTTTGCTCCTTCAGAGAACTTCAACATGGCATTCCCATAACAGATGAGAATGACAACAGGTTAGGCGAGTCGACGAAAGCTGCACGGCAGGCTATCTCTCAGGTCGTGGTGTCCAGAATCCTCATGGCTTCTCCAGGAATGGGTATGAATGTCTTTGTATCATCAGTCTAATTAGACACCTGCTGTGAGGTTCGTTAACTCCTCCCCTGGCAGCTGGTGGCGTCATTGAATCAAAAGAAAAACTAAATACGTTCTAAACCACCAACTTTGTTATACAGAAAATGCATTGTGCAGTGGTATTTTGTTTGTGTCTTTTCAGCAATCCCCCCGTTTTTAATGAACCACCTGGAAAAGAAGGCCTTTCTGAGGGTAAGCATAGTTCTACATTTTTTACATTCTTTAAAACACGACGTAACCTCTGCAACATTTAAGCTTCATCATCACGGGTTTAAAAAAACAAACATTTAAATTAAATGGTGGGAACCTCATGTTCCACACCGTGTCTACCGCTCGGTTTTCTTTTCGTGATCACACATCAGAGGAATGAAAAGCGCTGAGGACATGAGGCCACTCTAGTATGGGAATTCACCACTGCTTTTGTGCCCCTCATTCGTTTTTCTGCCTGGTCTTTTCAGAAGTTCCCATGGATGAGTGCACCTATTCAAGTCAGCCTGGTGGGATTCTGGTGAGTCGTCAGAGATCGTCCGCCTGATAAGCAGCCATGTCAAAGTCCATTGAAATTTCCACTTATTGTCTTATAAGGATATTAAATGTCAGTAATCCTAAGATTTATGTCACTTAAAGCGTTGCTGTTTAAGTTATTGTGAAGTATCACAAGAGGAATGGGCTCATAAGATTGTTAGTGCCCTTGATAATATCATAAAGCTCTCTTGGCCCATCTCAGCCCTTTTTACATTTCTGAATGTTCAGTAGTTTAAACAAACATGCCACAGAGCCTTTCCTTACTTCCTCTAACAAATGAACCACATATCCTTCCCCCCCGTGTTTTGCTGAGGTTTTCCTGGCTCCACTGTGCCTCCCGTGACCTCAGAATGGCCGATGATTAAATCATGTGTAACTTACTTCAGTTTGGCTCAGATCTCATGACAGTGATTTTGAGCAGCATATCCTGCCAACTAGCACACACAAGAGCAGACGTGTCGTACTGTATTTCTGTAAATTCCTCTGTCAGATATTTTTTTTTTTTTTAAATATATCTCTGGTTGTTCCAATATTGTAAGGGTTTCAATGTCAATTCTCAAACGTTAGCATGCTAACATGCTAAGCTAAGATGGTTAACATTACACCAGCTAAACATCAGCATACTAACATTGTCATTGAGCGCATGTTAGCATGCTGATGTAGCATTTGCATGCAACTCAAAGCGTAAATGTGCCTTAGTAAAGCCTCACAGAGCTGCCAGCATGACTGTAGACTGATAGACTTGTTTTATCTATAAACAGTTTCTTGACTGATCTTCCAGAAAATGATCATATCAATAATAATAATGAAAATTGTTTTTAAAGCTTGTACACATGAAACAACCAGCTTGCTATGACCACACAGCAGAATTTAGCTTTACTCTTCTTTTTAGACAATCGGATGACGTCAGAACACTCTGGACTGTACGTCTAGTATTATGTTAGTAGTATGTTTCATAGATCTGTGTTTCATTTTCAGCCTGGTGTTTGCCACTCCACTGTGCTGTGCATTGTTCCCTCAGAAGAGGTGAGTGAAATGTTAAATATTGACCCTGAGATAAAAGTAACTGCCATTGCCACAGCCCTTTATCTAGTTGAATATATGCAGTTTGCATGATTCTTCTGTGCCTGAAAAGAAGCATAATACGCCTACAGTATATGTGTTTGACCCATTAACCCCTGCGTTTCTCCCAATCCTCCCCCTGATCCAGCTCTATGCCAGTCAGCCGCCTGGAGCCGGAGCTGCAGGAAAAAATCCGGGCCAGCCACCCCGGAGTGGAGAGGGTCTACTTCAACAAAGGGCTATGAGTGTGCAGCCCCCTCATCCAAACACTGCCATAACACAGCTGCAGACTCAGTCCTCGCCTCTCTGCCAGCCCGCTTCATTCAGTGTGCCAAAGTTAAGTTTGTGTCTCCTCATTTCAACCATTCAGATGGATATCTGAGGACTCCCTCTCTCAGTCAGTCTCTTTGTAAACAAGATGTTTGCTTTTGTCACTGTGATTGTTGAAATTTATTGTAACTGCTAGAGAAGATTTTATCCGACTGGGCCGGATGAAAAATACGATGTTTATCTTGACAGATACTGTATAGTGGCCAGTGTAAGGTTGTTTTTAAGTGGACATTTTTTTTCTGTGCAGTATTTTTAAGTTGGTGACTTGTCGCCGCCAAACCATTTCATACTCTCCTACCTGAGGTTGGCAGTCATCTTATTTCTTACCTGCATTATAATTGATTATAATCTGATTTTAACGTTGATTATACAAAGACCTCTGCAGTTCATGCATTTGCCAAATCTGTCCTCGCAATGTTTTTTAGTTTTTTTTTTTATGGCCCTGACACACCAACCCGATAATCGGCCGTCGGACAGTCTGGCGTGGTCGGTGACTCGAGTCTGTTCTGTGTGTTCCGTGCCGTCGTCCGTCGGAGGAGCTGTCGGCCTTCATTTTGGCCGACCTGACTTGCTGGGTCGGAGGGCGGGCAGTCAGACTCACTCTACCAATCTGTGCTAACCCGGAAATAACGAGCGGGATGAGTGACGAATGCCTCTCAAAATCTGACAAACTGACCTTTGTCGATCTGACAATGAAGACAGATTTAGCAACTGTATGGCCTATTTCTCGCTTAAAATGTTTTTCAGAAACACGCTTCAGTGAACTATTTTCGTAAAATATGAGATTGTATTTAGAACAAGCCGCCATTGCTATCGGCTGGAGAAGCCAGAGCCACGTGATGTGTTGTAATTTCCGGTTTTCATTTTTTGTCTCGCGCACGCGCAGAACGTACGCTCAAGACGGCGTCGCTTCGGTGTGTTCCAAGACACTTTTTGCACCTCGGGGAGCTGACTGATCAGTCTGACGGTCAGCCGTCGGGTTGCTGTGTCAGGGGCTTTAGACCTCTTCAACGATTACAGCCTCCTACTCTTGACAGTGTAATTTCAAAGAATGGCATTCACTTTAACACTCTTTAATTCAGTTAATTTTGCCAAATGAGTGACATTCAGCGAGCCTTGAGGCCTCTTGACATCTAATCATGAATCTGAAAACAACTCTCCAGGGATCCAACCTATAAAATGTGATGCTATGATGGTGGCAACCCTTGATGGGCCAACACGGTGCTATTTCATGTCTTAATAATCAGTGTTTATCATTCTATTTATTCTGCTTGGCAAACATGCATGAACAAACCACTCCTCATGAGATTTAACCTCTGTGAAAAATAATTCTTCTGTATATGTAGTCACACCTAGGCCACACTCAGGAGAGCTGAACGGTGGTGACAAAATGCGTCATTAATATGATCATTTTAGCGAAACATGCTGGTTCTCACTTACTTAATCCATAATCTCCAACAGTTAATCCAGGATTTTGTGATCATTGTATTTGATACCACCAACATTCAACAAGTCATTCATGCCTTACACAGTATGGTATTTACTTTCTGTACCTTTTAATGCAGCATCCTAAGATTACCGCACAAAGTGACACATTTTAAATTTATGTGGCAGCATTATCATATTGTTTTTGATGTGTTATAGTACATTTATATAAACATATGTTAGGTATGGATATCAGTACTGGGAAAAAAATGCCAAAAGCATTCTCAAGATAGTATTTTTCAAGACAAAGATGATATACAGAGGGATCCATCTAACCAATATGTTTTAAATATGACTGCCCTTGTGAACTCAGCCTGCTACTTTGAAACGCAGCCTGGTGAGTTCCCAGTTAAAACCTTGAATCATTTCAGTATTTCATTATATGTTGCTGTTAAAGTAAGACATATGCACACCTTAGTTATTGCCTACAGTTCCATCAACACACGCTATCGCGGAGATAGAGCAGGTGCAGTCTGATGGTGTAACTTTAGTTGTGTACCTGTCCTGCAGTCGTCAGTATTCAGATGATAAAGCCCCATCTGGTACGTTTGGACACAGTGGGTGTAAAGTGTGTCGTGTGTGGGCCTGCTGCTGTTTAAAGTCAATGGCATTTGTCTGCCACATTTACAGCTACTGTATTTTACGGTTCTGGGAAAGTTTACCGCGGCATGCTAGATTTATCGTTGAACATTTTAAAATCAGCGATCAGAGTGAAAAAGATGGACTTAAAGCCACAAAACCAACAAGCAGTATTTAGCAAAACTATCCTCATTTTGAAACTTTAAAAAAATGATTTTAGGATCCAGTGTGTGTGTTCAAATCATCCAAATAATGGAAATGTTTCGATTTCAATTACATCAAATGCTTGTGAACAATGATTTGTTTTCATTGCATCTTTTGCTCACCATAGTGTGTAATTTCTGTAAGGTGTTTAATGTTTAATAGACTGTAAATCTACTTACATATATAAGTAACTTTACTTTAGTGTTTCCAGAGAGATGTGTTGGGGTTGGAGCCGTACCCTAGCTGGTTTGAAGTAAAGTTTGTTATTCAAGTGTTAAGGTAACTGAATGTAGCATTTTATAGCTGTTTATGGTGTGTTAGTCCAGAAAAACACAATATTGTAACAGATTCAAAATGCTGCAAATTTAAAAACTTGTTAAAGCTGTTCAGTTTCCTGACCACAACGCTTCCCAGTACATCCTTGATCAGTTAGGGAGTAGAAAAACGATAAATACTAAACTTGCCCTTTGGTAGACATTTCCGAACCTCCGACTGCATCTCATCAGAACTAATTCCCCTTTAATATGTTAAAAAATATTAAATGAACTACCTGAATAACATCAACAAGCTTAGATCTACCAAATGAAATGAAATGTCACTACAGCCAAAGCGATACAAATCAACTCAAGAGGAAGAAGTCATTTACAGTTTGCATTAATTGAAATTAATATTTAAAAAAAAGAAGAAAAAAAAGGTATTTGTTTTGCAGTTCACTGGGTGATGTGATGTTTAGACTAACTGGATGAAATAAAGTTGATGAAATCTTGTATTTGGTGTTTGGTGGTTATGTTTAGCTGATGGCTCCACAGTGGTTTAAACTGGACACAGCCGAGTGACGTTACAAAAGCATTTTATTCCAAGGCACATCATTTTCAGAAGAACTATGAAAGACGGCAAACATGGACTCGCTAAATTTGACTGCATACAGATCTGAAGCCCTACGGACGTCTTTACAAAGCAATGCACAGAGACAACAGACTGGCGTAATTGCACTCAGTGGGCTAGGACACCTACAGAACATAACGCATGATGGCAAACTGGCAGGACAAACTGCTATTTTCACCATCGAAAAGAAATACTAGCTGGACTGTAGTGTTTGTCCCCTGATTTGACAAAGCAGATAATATATTGCAGAAAATCTTTGTAATACTTTCACAAGAGAAAAAATAAAGCATGGACAGTAGCTGTCTACGACTGAAAGATGCCATATACATTTTACAACTTGTACAATGTGATTTTTAGGAAACAATCTACTTAATTCATCAACATTTGTCTTTCAGTAACTTGTTTGGTGGAAGTGCTGAGTCACAGCTGTGTTTAGTCTGATTAGGGCTGAACGATATGAGGAATATCGAAACGAAATAAAGCAAAATATCTAATTGTGATTATTTTGACTGATCTTGTGATTGCAATATGATTCACGATAAAATATTAAATCTTAAAAAAATTAAAATTATTATAGTGATTTTTTTTTGCGAGGATCTGTACCAAACAGATGTTTTCTGTAGTCTGTAGGACAGGATTTGTAGGATACTTCATTCAGAATGGTTTGACATATTTTGCCTTTAACAAATATTGCACCCCTCTGCGATGTGGATATTGCACTAGTCCATATTGCGATTTTGATAAAATTGTGATTAATTGTGCAGCCCTACTGCTGATCCTGCTGTGTTTCCTGCTCCCCTGGGTTTAAAGATGTTTTTTGATCAAGTGCAACAGTGTGATTCACATAAAAAAGAACAAAGAGTTGCACCAGTGAAAGAACTTCCTGGAAACAACAACATCTTGTCTAGTATGGTGACAGAACAATAGGCCTTTTCACAGCAGACATTTTGACTAGTCATAGTAGGTTAAAGCGTTACTTGGGTTACTGATAACACACGATAGCGCCGTTTCATTCATGTGTCCCACGACAGTGAGCCAGCATGCACAATACAGCACCCTGAAGCAGCCAAATGGCATTCAGCCATCATTTATAGTATTATTTGCACCTGTGCTTTTCCTACTGTGACAAGTCAAAATGGTTTCTGTGAAAAAGAACTATTTGGCTTTTTCATAACAAACTGCATCACAACACCTTTTTCCAACAACCAAATAAAGTAATTCAAGCACAAACAAAGTCATCCATGTAACAATTTCTGTTTAGCATTGAATAATGTTCACATTCATTGACAGGCAACTTGTATCATTAACCAATGATGCAGAGGGTCAACACAACTAAAGAAACCTACGAGGAAAGTCTTCTATAGTGGCTGTCACCATGTAGTGTCTGCTGTGAGTCGTTGACTTTATCTCTGTTCACACTTTTCCCACATTAAGTCCAAGGTAACCTCTGTGCACGATGCTATCTTTGGAATGTGTTGGACTTTGCCAAGGTGACACCTCAACTGGCACTTGGGAAACATCATTTACAACTCACTCCACTAGCACTGCACGGAAATCAGTGTTCAGCAAGTTACAAGACTTCTTTGATTGACTGAGTGTCTCTGCCTTACCTTACTCAGTAATTATACATTTTGTGGAGATTAAAAATTTAAATTGGCATTTGGATTCAACAACTTCATTTTTTACACAGGATATAAGAAAAAAGATAAATAAAGGTAATATAAATACTCTGGAATTATACAACAGTGTTATTATAATTTTCCTTTTAAGGAAATTAGTTAAAATAATAACTTGGGAGTGTCCACTCTTACATGGGGCATCCCTGTTAAAATGTCTTTGGATGCGTGTTCAAGATTGTACTGGCAAATGACCACAGTGGCAGAACTGATCATCACTCTGCTTCCTGGATGTGGACACCTGCTTCAAGGCTCTGTACATGCTTCAAGGATCTGTGGATGCTTCATGCTTCTGCACACAGAGTGTGTCAAAGGGTTGGTCAAATAGTGAGCCTGAGGGCGGTGACCTCAATAAAAGATAAGATCCACAACTGAGGGAGAGAAAAGCACCCCCTCAAGCTCTGAAGTGCATGTGATCAGCTGGTTGAGCTAAACGAAAACGAGAGGCATGTAAGTCAACAGCGCTGCCCTGAGGCACCTACAGCAGATGGATGGGCCGTTATTCAATGTAACCCTTTCAGCCTCACACGGCCTAGCCTTGACAAAAATGCAGTTACCATCTACGTCAGCTTCTAAAAGTCACTGCTGACCCATGTGAGCCTTATTTATTCAGCAAAACGCCTCCTCACACAGCGCCTCCCCCACCAGCAGTGAGTGTTTGTCGGGCTCACTGAGCACCAAGCTGTTGAGAGAGTGCTTGTCAGAGCGCAGGGAGTTGATGGAGACACGACTGTAGTTGACAATGCGGTCCAGCAGGCTGAGTCTCGGGGAGGGACGACGCATCTCGCCCATGCCGATGTGGACGCTGACATCGGACAGGCTGCCCTTCCGCCTGCCGTTACCCAGTCTGGCCTCCAACTGCTCAGCACTGGGCTTAGTGTAACTAAACAAAGACAAGAAGAAAGACAAAGAGGAATATGGAAAGTCATTGGGAAAAATGGTTTTAGATGAAGATAATCAAAAGGGAGAAAAACTAAGCACAAAGATAAAACGGCCTTAACAAAGCTTTAAATATCTCATTACCATTTGAGGAGAAGGGACGATAAAACCACAGAGACGGACGACAGCGCCATAGCAGCAGAGCCCATCCACGGCTGTAACACCACACCAATGGGCATGAATACACCTGTGGACAAACACGATTCATATTAGTGCTGTGGTGAAGTATAATGCAATGATTGCGGTCATGACATCATTTAAGTACATTTTTGCTGTCACCCACCAGCAGCAATAGGAATGCCAACCAGGTTGTAGATGAGAGCAAATACAAAGTTGATCCTGATCCTCCTGACAGTCTTTTTAGAGAGGTCGATGCTGCCCACCACATCCAGGAGGTCATTCTGCAGATAAGACGACGACGACAGCAGCAGCAGCAGCAGAAGGGAAATGAAAAGGGTAGTCATATCAGATCAGTTGTGCTTAGTAATATAATTAAAACCACATTCCAAGTACTATCTGCAGAGAGGGGAACCACGTTTGAGATAATAAGGCAACACCTTTGTTCAGCGTTTTATAGGTTGACGTTTTAAAACAGTGGTAAAAAAAAAAAGAAATAGACTGGAATATTGTTGGGGGGAAAAACAACAACCAAACCTTTGATCAATCTAGAAGCATTATTGTGACACTGTATACATACCAAAGTAGTATCAATTCAAAATGCTACACATTGCTGACTTTCATACAACTAAAATGTAACTAAATATTAAGCATTTCACAATCCAGTGAATAAATATAATTACATAAGAACTTCTGTATTTATCAGTTACAGTACTTCTAAAATGGGAATGAATGTTTTTCTCTCCAGTTGCACAAATATTGTGTATTACACTTTTGGTATCATGATACATTGTTTTATACTGTGCGTGTTCTGTGACACTGCGTTGTGCCAGAGACATCGGTTTCACGCTGCGTCTGTGCCGCAGGGCAGAAATATCATGTCTGATGATTTCATGTTATCAAAACAGCCGATCTGTAGGCCAGAGCCATGAATTCATGACAGACTTTTTCAAAATCCACAAAGCACAAATTCTCACCCTAATCAACACCACATCTGCTGCCTCTATGGCCACATCTGTCCCAGTTCCTATGGCGATGCCCACGTCAGCCATGGCTAGAGCAGGTGAGTCGTTGACACCGTCGCCCACCATGGCTACTCTCTTCCCAGCCTGCTGCAGCTGTTCCACCTTAGCCACCTTGTGGGAGGGCAGCACCTCGGCAAACACCTTCCTGATACCGACCTGTGGGAGAGGCAGGGAGATCAACAGACTCAGAAACACACAACATACAAAATGGTAGACCTGGGCAATATGGCTTGCTTGCTTATATATATATATATATATATATATATATATATATATATATATATATATATATATATATATATATATATATACACACACACACACAAACACACTAACATACAAGACTTGATATTTAAGAATTTAGTTTCTGCAATATTGTGGTAATATCTTGGTTTGTATGTTGTTTTTTGGTTATAAATGCAACATTGCAGTTTTATAATAATTATGCTTTCTTTTCACAAATAAGTCTTCACATCACCTAGCTCTATATCCACTCTCTGTCCATACCTGAGCAGCAATGGCTCGTGCTGTCTTGCTGTTGTCTCCGGTCATCAGCACAACTTCCAGACCCATGCTGGTCAGAGTGCGGACTGCCAGCTCAGCCTCTGGTTTCACTGTGTCTGCTATGGCTATCATCGCACACAGCAGATCTACGCACAAATAAAAATGCTTCACAATAAGAATACAAGTAGTTTTAGACAAGGACAAAACAGTTTGCAGTCAGTCAGATGGCAAAGGGCAAAAGTCTAAATTTCATGTTAAAAACAGTACTACTCACTGTCTACAGCTACTAGAACAGCCGTGCATCCTCTGCGCTCATGCTCCATCATTGCCTCATCTATGTCTGGTCTGATCTGCAGGCAATTCCTCCTCATCCACTCTCTATTGCCAATCAGGACAACATAGGAGGCTGACTGGACAAGGCCTATACATGGAGATCAAATTAGACAACAGCAAGTAAAACAAACATTTACTGCAACTGTATCACTTAACTACCTAAATTCAGAATTTAAGGACTAAATAAAAATGTTTCAGTATTTCTGCTGAATACACAACAACAAAAATGTGTTTCCCAACATACTTAGTGGCTGTGGGTCCATGATAAGTGGATGGGAGCTGGTGGACATCCGGGTATCACTGATCTGGACCAGAACACTGTTGTGCTGGTCGTTGTCCTCGCTGTCGCTGTCTGCCTGTTTCAGCATGGTCTCAGTGTTGCTGACCTGACATCGGATGCCACAGCCCGGCACTGCCTGAAAGTCGGTGCATGCGCCAAGAGACTCTGTGCCAAGCTCCTTCACACAGAGAGTAATGGATGTTTAACATATTTCTGGAGCATTTCGAGGATCATGTGGAGGATCTGAGATTTTCCCCAAAGTGCAGTGCTGGGTTGAATTTGAGGTACAGACCAACCTGTTTGCAGTATTTGGTGATAGCTGCTCCCAGAGGGTGTTCACTGTTGTTCTCAGCGGTGCCCACAATGGCCAGCAGTCGGGAACGAGGCATCTTGTTCCCCTCCACAACTATCTTGACTTGGACAACCGTCGGAGCACCATACGTGATGGTCCCAGTCTTATCAAACACCACCGTCTGGATCTGCCAATAAAAGGAGATATGATCAAATCAAAAACAGAAATACTACCAGGCTGTATTTAATCAAAATAATATCTAGACTAATGTGGTTTTGTAAACCCAGGAAACCAGAGCCATTTCATAATGTCCGTGTGTTACATAATTGGCTGACTACATAGGGGTGTCAGAACATCATCATCAACACACCTTATGCGCCATCTCAAGTGGCTCTCCTCCCTTAATCAGGATGCCATTTTGGGCTCCAACCCCTGTGCCCACCATGACAGCTGTCGGGGTTGCCAAGCCAAGGGAACAGGGACATGCGATGCATAACACAGTTATGGAGGCCTGGAAGGCGAAGCGAATCACTGCCTCTGCCCTGGAAATGCTCTTGTCGTATCCCTGCAGGGAGGAAATGGGGCTGTTAGCTTTGCTTTTATCATCACTAAAGAAAATCAAGTTCAATAGTAATTAGGAAGAATATCAGATGCAGTGCCATTTAGTCATTTCTGTTTTATAATCAGTATAGAGGAAAAGATGTCATTTCCTGATGCTATACTGAGGAGCTTGGTACAGTCAATATATCAAGATTGAAAAGAAGACTCACAGGAAAGTACTTCTCCACTAGAGAGAAGTCTAAAAACCCAATGATGATCCAGGCGATCAGCGTGAGGAGGGATATGCCAACTATGAATGGTACAAAGTAGCCACTGATCTTATCTGCATACTGCTGGATGGGAGCCTAAAAAATAAATGGCAGGAATTAAACACCTGAGCAATTACCATTAAAGCAGGTAGACACTGTGCAGATCTCACCACACGTTATTTACCTTTGAAGTCTGAGCCTCCTCTACTAGTTTGACAATCTGAGACAGCGTGGTGTCCATGCCAACGTGTGTAGCACTGACGAGCAGAGAGCCATTCTGGTTAATGGAGCCTGCAATCACAGAGCTCCCGGGCTTCTTAGTCACTGGCATGGCCTCACCTGGAGTCACAAAGCAACAGCTGGTCAGAAAACACAACAGTCAGAGGCAGTAAGAAACAGAGCAGGACATCTGGAGCAAATACTGCAGTTTTGGCAGAAACCACCGCTCAAATAATAACCAAACAATACATGTGCATTAGAACTGGCAATTTAGCTGATTGAATACTGGTACCAACGATGTGACAAATTAAGGCTAATTATTGTTTTGTGGTACACTGTCCATTGGCTCACTTAAGCTGAATAGTTACATTTTAGTAGATTATTGCCATCAATATGATCAATACTATAGATCCTTCATTCGCTGCGACCAACCTGTGATCAGAGACTCGTCAGCCATGGAGTGTCCCTCGATGACCCTCCCATCTACTGGAAACTTCCCTCCAGGAACCACTTTGACCACATCGCCCCTCTGCACCAGTTCAACATCCACCTGCTCCTCACTGGAACACACCAGTGTCAAACAATGTGAATTATGTAAAACACTACAGTGGTGAAACAATACTAGATTATTACTATACTATTGCTGTTATTATATTTTACAATACAGTAAAAACAGTATGCCTAATTTTATTAAGCCAGATTTCTCAGCAGGATTTCTGAAATCTGAGTACCAGATCAAACTGACCAGTGGCACTGGGTAATGCTGACAAATCTAACTAAGATATTTTAGGGATGTCTACTGTAGTGGTGTTATTAGACGACACAAAAGATGAAAACTGGGTATTAAATTTGAATCCCAGTTTGAATTGATATATCTGTGCTAATTTTACTGTGGAAAATCACTTGCAGTCTTTGTTATATCCTGTTAAACCTTTTACTGACATTTCAAGTGCAAACATTAAGATATGTTGTAATCTAAAACCAACTGAAGATATAAAAGGGTTCAACAAAAGGAGCACAGAGAGCAACGAGTACCTGAGAAGGGACTTGTCACTGTTGAGAGTGACCACTGTGGCCTCAGTCGCTTGTAGAGACATCAGCTTGGACAAAGCCTCAGATGTCTTGCTCTGGATTGAAGCAGATTTCCAAGTGACTAATACATTCAATTACATTTCATGTCATAGATATCAATAATGATAATGAGTGAAACCTTGGCTATCTGCTCCAGCCAGCGCCCCAGGGAGATGAAGACAAAGAGCATAGGCGGTGTGTCGAAGAAGGTGATGGGGTTGACTTTTGCCTTCTCCACCATGGCCACTATAAGGACGACCAGTGAGTAGGTGAAGGCAATGGTGGTAGCCAGAACTATTAGCACATCCATGTTGGCAGATCGGTGTTTGACTGCTTTGTAGGCTTGAATGTAGAAGTAGCGACCTCCAATAAACTAAAGAGAGGAAAAACAGAAAAGCTTGTATTCACTCAAACTTTTCACCCAGAGTCCCTCCCCTCTCCTGAATGAGTGCCTCTGTCCAAATCTAAATTTGCATGTGCTGCTGAAATTTCTATATATTATATATATTTCCTGGAAGTGCAGTCAATCCCTCGGATTTACCTGTACAGGCACACAAAAGAGGAAGGAGAGGAGGTTCATGATGGAGAGGCCATGGAGCAGCTGTCTCTCCAGGAACATGGTGGCGTGGTAATGGTTGCGGTCCTCCACTGTGGCGTTGTGTTGATGTGAAACATTCATGTGGTGGTCCATGATAATCATGTAGGTCATCATGCCCATTACAGGCACACAGAAAATCAAGCTCACCAGGAAAGATTTCCTCCACCTTAGAGAGCAGAGACAGTTAAAAGAAATGTAATTATTTTATTCTGTGAGCTAGGTTTTAACTCTCCTTACATGTCCATGGAGATTCTTCATCCTCATTTTATTTTATTTTATTTTTTACCTTTTATTTATCCAGGTAAGTCGATCGAGAACGATTTCTCATTTGCAACGACGACCTGTCACATTCACACAGTTCCACATTCATACCTGGAAGTTGCCCAGTACAACCACAGTCTGATCTGCTGGCCACTGAGCAGCTCCACTGGAGCGGTTGGGGTTACAGGCCTTGCTCAAGGGCACCTCACTTGCTTCCTTAAGCCTCTAGGCCACCACTGCCCCCCCCTATTCTAAGCATCGACCCACAAACCCTGCATATACTAAGTACCATGTACATAATGCTGAACAAACCAACATCACCACAGAAATGATATAACATGCCCCCCCTTCCCATCCCCACATATATTTACATGTTTCAAAACATTATCACCCATCTACAGTTCACCAAGTTGACATTAAACTCTCCAAAGCCTTAAACAAGGCTTCATTTCTATTTTCCCTGGCAGTAATGGTCCAAGCTATTTGTAGTTCTAGAGAAGCTGTGTGTTTTATTAACAGAATCCATTGAGTAATGTTAAGTGGGGGCGTTTTCTCCTCTGTACAACCATTTTAGCAGCTGCCTGGCTTAAAAACAGAACTGTTTTCTGCGAAAAAGTTGTTGAGGTATCATTTAAAAAAAACAAAAGACATTTGAGTTGGAGAGTTGGATTACAATTGATAAACAGACATAAATTGAGGGCTTTTGCATGTTCTTGATGTACAAAAACACAATGCTACTTACTGTCGTATCTCTTTGCTGTGGTCCAGGTGACTGGCAGTGCGGTCTCGTTTTACCAAAGATGCTTCAAACCCCAGATTCTACAAACAACAAAGTCAAACTACTGATCAGATTAACCCTTATGATTCAGCACTTCACATAAAGTAGATAAGTATTACAACTTCTCTGGTTTGCATGAATATCAATTGGTGTTAACATGCAAAATAAGGAACATTAAAAATAACTGAACAAATGCTTAAATAACCGACAGAAATAATACCTCGATCAGCTTGATGATGTCTCGCGGCCCTTTAATTTCTGAGTCGTACTTAATGTGTGCTTTGTTGGTTGCCAAGGCAACAGAGGCATATATAATCCCTTTTTCTCTCATGAGGCTGGATTCGATTTTGTGAACACAAGAGGCACACGTCATTCCCCTGACCTGAAAGAAGGTAAGGAGGAGCAGTCAAGTAGAAAGGGATAAATATATTAAAAAGAGTATGAAGTGAGGAACAGACATTATTCATTACATCTACTGAAAAGGAGGTCGCCTGTATTAGACAGTCTTCTAAACCAGTGATTGAAATGTTTATTTATGGATTTCATATTGTGGAAATAAACGACTGTGATGAACGTATCTTGTCTTCTTCATGCAACACAAACATAATACACCTTATGTTTACTCACCACTAGTTCTAGGTTTCCATCTGAACCTTCATAGTTCTCCATAACAGAGGCAGTGAAGCCCAGCTCTTTCACACATTCGGCTATCTTCCCAGGGTCCATGAGCTCAGGGTTATAACGCACCTCTGCTTTACTAGCCATTAGTGCTACCAGAACCGAGTAGATACCTGCACAACATTAAAGATTTTCTCTTTAGCTCCTGCTGAAAGCAATCAGATACGATCACTGAAATAAAAATGTAATACTTCGATGTTTTTACAAACCATGTTCATTCTTGAGGTTTCTCTCGATGTTTGCCACACAGGAAGCACAGGTCATCCCTCCAATTTGGATGAAGCATTTAGAGTGCGCGTCTCCGTTGCGTCCCTGTGGGGTTTCTTTGTGTAGGTCACCGTCCAGCTCATTATCTTTCGAATGTGCTAGACTCGAAGACTTTAAGAGACTGGAATTTGGTGCAGGCAGTAGAGAATTGGTCTCTGTAGACAACAAATTATAGTTTTTAAAAGACAAATGTGCAGTTAGCTCTGATGTCTCAACCTCACAGCTCAACTACCTCCACTTGCTGACGAGCATCCAGTGGCAACAAAGAGAAGCTTTAGACTATCTGCAGACAATTCTTTAGTCAAAACACCAAGAAATTAGCCGACTCAACAACCACACCATCTATCCTCTTACCAGGCAGGAAGGCATCAAATCCCATGTCCTCTACAGCCTCCCTCAGCTCCTCTGGTGTGGTCAGGAGGGGATCATACTCAAAGGACCCATGGTGATCAGCAAAAGAAACCTGGGCTGACATCACCCCCTTCCTTTGGGAGATCATGCCTTCGATGGACTGGACACAGGAGTTGCATGTCATGCCCTCGATGTGAATATTAACTACAGATGCTAGAGGCTGGGTAAAACAAGGCTGGGAGGCAGCAGGTTTGGCCTGGGTTGCACGTGCAGGCCGAGGTGGCGATAAGGCAGGCGTGGGTGATATGGAAACAGGACTGAGAGCCCCAGAGGAGTCCCAGGGTTGAATCTTAAAGTTTCCCGGAGGCAGCGCCTCAATGGCCTGCTGCAACTGAGTCACAGTGGCCTTTAGAGGATCGTAGCAGATGGAGGCCTTCTCCTTCTCCAGAGAGACCTCCACAGAAGAGACACCAGGCAGCTTAGAGATACTGTCTTGGATATTCACCACGCACGAACGGCAGTGCATGCCTTTCACCCCGAGCGTGATAAGTGTTGTGTCTATGAAGATTTCGGTCTCCTCTGATGTCTCTGATGGCGAAGAGACAGTTCGTTTTTGAGAATCAACAAGACGTTCGATTTCGCTGGGTGACAGCTGCAGAGGGCGAGGCTTAGACTTGACAAACGCCTTGAAGCCGGCCACAGCAATCTGGTCGGTGATGGTTTGGACAGTGATGAGGTAAGGCAAGTACACGATTGTAGCTTCCTGAGTCTCTAAAACAACTGTGGAGAATAAAAGGCATGACAAAGTTAAAAATACCATCGTAAAGCATAAAGGACTTTATATAAAAAAATAAATAAAAAAAAAGATTATTTCACTAGAACAGGAAGTGCATTTAGAGATGACAAAGATTTGAAATGAATGAGGTATACAAAATATAACTTAAAATTAGAGGTGTGAATCTTCACTGATCTCCCGATTCGATTACGATTATCATGTCAGCGATTCGATATCTCGATACATCAAATACATTTTTCTATTAAAGCCATATAGGATATTTAATTCAAAGCTTTTTAAGCTTCAAAAACAAAACATTCTGCAGTGCTCTAATACTAAATAAATTGGATACATAAAACTACAGCACTGAGTAACACATACATACACACATATATATATATATATATATATATATATATATATGTCGAATATGTAAACAGAAGGGTTGTTAGGCATACATTAAATTGTAAATACAGAAATAATCGATTATGGCCCGGCCGATTATCGATGCAGCGTCATCCATGTCCACGATTCGATGCATCGATTATTTGATTAATTTCAACACCTCTACTTAAAATCCACTAAAACAACATTCATGTTCATATTTGCATACATGAGATGTATGTACATGAAGTGTTCAATCACAGTAAAACAATCATTTAGTACGAGTCTGTTATTTTGAGATCCTCGGGCAGGGGTCTTTTAAAGCTTTTAATTAGAGAGGACAGAGCCTTTGGACCTGCCTGAGGAAATCAGGCTGGCTGAGGCCATAACATCTTTTAAAGCTCTTCTTAAAACATACTTTCATTGGAGATAATTCAAGTATTGATTTTCTTTTTATTTCTGTTTTAATAAGGGAATTTAGAATCTAATGCTTTTATAATTCATTATTAATGTGCTGCATGTGTGAAGCACTTTGTAACTTGGATTTTGAAAAGTGCTCTATAAAATAAGACTATTATTATTATCATCATCATCATCATCATCATCATCATCATCATTATTGTTAAACAGTCATGAAGATATCATTTTGTGCATTGGAAATGTTACATTTCATTTGGGACAATGTATCTAGAATTTACAGCATACAACGGGCAGCATATACAATCAGTTCATTCTTTAATCCGCATAACATAATCTTGTCTGTCTACATGTCACTCCTTACAACAATACCAGTGGAAGGATTTCTTGCAAACACTTGGGGAAACCCTGGAGAGCCTGACATACACAACGATAGGACACTGATGATGCATGATGTGCATTCCTGTATAGTGCAGCAACTGTGTTCCAACATACATCGCGTCTCGCTCAGGCAGTGAGGCAACACATGACTACAAGCGTGAACAGTTCAAGTACATCACCTTTGATCTTTTCAATCCCTTTCAGTTTTCCAATCTTCCCTTCAATAGTGGTGGTGCAGGAGTGACAGGTCATTCCTTCAATGCTCAACTTAAGGAGTGCAACCCCTCCTCCCGTGGTGTGAGATGGAGACAAAGTTGGGCCTTTTTGCATTTGGCTGCTGGGTGTGGGGACCTCCAGAGGCTTTATGCTGGCCACCACCTCACTCAGCTGCTGCGAAGAAGTCAGGGAAGGAACAAAGGTAACAGTGAAACCCATAAGAGCTGGGCTCTCTCTGACATCCAACACTCCCTGAATCTGGGATAGCTTCTCCAAAGCCTCCTGTTGGGTTGCGGGTGTCAGGCCGCAGGTGGGGATCAGCTGGGTATCTGTAGAGACGGGTGTGGCTGTGCTGGAGTCTGATAGACTTGATTCAAAGCCCATGTCCTCGATGGCCTCTGACAGAGACTCTGGGCCCTGTTGGCTGTGGTCAAATATGACAGTGGCATTCTTCTGCTCTAAAGACACCTACAAAAAAAAAAAAGTGAAGGTATGGGTTAACAAAGAGTATATTTATAAAATGTAAAAGAAATCAGGCTAAGCTAAATCAGTTTAGCTATCACTAGCTTCATTTGACTAGAGTCTTTCATTCTACCAATACTGTAGGGTTAATAACTTTCAAAACTAAGGAGCCACAGGTGGCTCTCGTTCTTCAAATGAATACCAACATATGTTGGTGGGCATTGGAATGTGCCGGCCAGTAGTTCTCTATCCGTGAATCTGGGGGGTGGAGCTTATAAAGGGGAGGTGGGGGGGTTGTATTTGTTTGCACAGAATCACTAACTGCACCTTTAATGCATGTTTGTTTGAGCTGGATTAAGTATGTAATTATTTCTGGTAGAATGCTTATTTCAATAATTTATTCTGGAGTCATCAATCTTAATGATTTACTTTAGATGGTGTTCAAAGAAACTTCTTGCCTCATGTGACCATACCCACGTTCTTCAATGGCATTGCTGTTTAACAGCAGTTTTACAGCCATACCGTTTTATATATAAAGAAAGAGTGGTAAAGATGAGTTCATGGCCTCGGTAAGCTCACAGCATGTTCTGGCAGCCCTTACTCTTCTTCTTCTTTTGCAAGAAGGAAACATGTGACACAGTGAAAGGGATCACTTGACTGAACCATAAGTTACAAACCACAGTGGGGGTTTATTTGTAAGTCAGCATGCCTGCCTGTGGATTAACATTTCTTCTTCTGAGAATGAGGGGGAGAGCAAAGAATGAGACTGACTGCAAAAATCTATTTACTCCTCCCAAATCATGTCTATATAAATTCACTTGAAAGACCCAGAAACTTAATTCTCTTAAGACATAAATGACAAAACTTAAATGACATTTCCTGTGGGTACAGGCTGCATATCGACCTGCTGTCACAGCCCTGCAAAGGGCAGAGCTCTATTGGGAACACACAATTACATTAGCTCTCATTTAACCCCACCCTGAGGGGTAAAAACACAATAAACAAAAACAGCAGAACACAGCTATTACAATTTAGCTGTCTCTCATGGCTACATCGATGTTACTTAGTTGTAAATCAGACCAGCTAATCCTGAGGAAGTAAGACTGTGGGATTAATCAAACTGCATTACTCTAAAATGGGCAGGAACCTTTAGTTAATATAATAATGTGTACATATATGCCCTTTCCACAAGGTTATAATAATCTATTTTTAAATAGAGATTAAATGTTACAACATCCATGGTCATTTTGGATCCTCTTTTCGAACTGGAAGTGTCAGCAAAAATGTTAACTCAGCAAATCTTAAGAACTGCACCAACATGGAAAAAAGGCTGAATGACACTAAATGTAAAAATAAATAAAAAATAAAAAAAAAGAAGTTCTTATATCTTTGCAAAGACTGCATTTACCTTTACATGCATCACTCCAGGCAGCGACCCGATGCGCTGCTCTATGGACTGGACACAGGAGCCACAAGTCATACCCTCCACTCCAAGGGAAACTGAACACAGATTGACTTTCTGTGTCATGATTGCTTTCTCTAAAAAAAAGGACACAAGTAGGGCAGAATTCATTGTCTAACATAATTGGCTTTCTAACAAGAACATAGAGGGAACACAACACAAAGAAAGAGATAACACATTAACTTATTTATACATTTGTAATATGGTTATATGCCACTACGCATTAATATAAAATCAAATTTGTTATTTAAATTCAAATTTAAAGAGGCAGTTATAAATTAAAGAGAACTGCGGGACGTGATAGCTGTGAGAAGATAAAGGGTTTCACTAAAAGCATATAAGATGTGTTGTACCTACAACTATAGCCTCATAACCAAAACGAGATATGAAAAACACTTCACAAGACTAATTATTTTAAAAGGTGAATTGAATTTGTATTGCCATTTCTAGCAGGAAGGTTCAGAGGAAAGAAACAAAAAAAGCTTGAAGCTGCACCAGTGCTGTCAAATTAGACCAATGTATATAACCTGTAACCAATATTACAAAAGGCGGAAGTAAAACAACGCTTTTTTGTAGGAGAATGTAAAAAATGTAAAACCACAAGGGAAAGTTATTACATAATATGTGTAATCATATAATATAACATTATGTCTCTTTCACTAAAACAATCAACTCCATTTAAATGATACACTGACAGAGAACAGACCATTTTCGGGGATAATGAAAGCTGTCCTACTGTAACTACTGGTGCCAACTCAGCTGTCACTTTGCTGCCAAGTCAATGTTTACCTGAAATACTTGTCAGCTTCTCCTCAGTTTTTGAAAGACACCTGCCACACCATTACAAGGTCATCTTAGTTCTCAAGTTTGGTCATATGGACGAATAGTCATTGCGGTTGTAATGACAGCCTTCTTTTCACAAACTGATGAGTCTCATAGTCAAACACCTCTCAGATTTGAGACTAGTTTATATCGTTTAAGTCTGAGAAACAGATACAATACAAACGACGGAATGACAGGACAGAAAGTCAGCAAGGCACCGGATCTCGATGACAAATGCAATTTACTCATTAATACTGCAAAAAGAGTAAACATAAACCTGTACGTGATGCTCCTCAAGACTAAAGGCAGTTACCCATCAAATATAAATCGCTACAAACGGACATAATGGTATACACATAATTTGTAACAACTCTGTGACTTTTGTTGACGGCGACTGAGTGAGTAAGATGCTCATACATTTAATTTAGCTAAGGAAAGCAGCTAACAGTAGCTAAGCTAGCTTAGCTAAATAATAAGTTAAACTTCACGTTCGATGCTTGTTCCTAAACTCACAAAACAATGCATAGTCAGCTGAGGTGTCAAAAAAGGAAATGTCTTTTCTAAACCTATTAAACAAAATGTTTCATCTGTTAAAACAGCTAATTTTAGCATGAAAATAAACTCTTACCTTACTTAAAGGGAAGTAACCAGTTAGCGACAGGCTAATGACGTTGGCTCTCAGACAGCGTGGCTAAGCTAGCTAGCTTCTCCTCTTCATCTTACAAACAACAAAACGGGCTACTCGTGGCATCGTCCTGCCTGCGAGGAATAACGAAGAGTGCTGGAACAATTATTTTCCTCCCCTGTTATCACAAAACTCAGCTCTGTGAGTGGGGTACCGTTTCTCTTTCTTCTTCTCATGCAGACGTAACTGACGTCTCTCCACACTGCTGCGTCACTGTCAAGGGGCGGAGGCATTTACTGTAAATAATATTTACAGTAAATAAATATTCACTGTAAATATAATATAAATGTAATATTTACTATTTCTCTAGGTGAATAATGCCCTAAATTTGCCCTGTCAGGGTACATTTACGCCCATGTAGTTTACAGCCGTTATCACTAACAATAATTAGCTATTATATGAACTGTGTTAGGATTTATTAATGGAGACTTTATAAGCCATGATTTTGGTAGGTTTACGGCAATGTGTTTGCTAAGTGCACGGCCTGAGATGAAGTGTGAGCCTAACAGGTGAAATTCAGGGTGTAAACAGATGGGATTTGTTAAAGGAGAAATACACCCATTTTCAAAATTCATACATGTTTGACTGTAAAAATAAAATAATGGAAGTAGCAACATAATGGATACGTCCATTATTTATCCCATTAGTTTGTAGGGCGCCATCTTGGTATTTTGGAGCCAGAAGTGGCCATATTTGGACAAGAGGGCGGAGCTGGGGAGGCCAGTGTTGTGTAATGTTATGTTTCAGCTGCGCTAAACTCTAATAAGGACAAATCGCTGATTTTAAACTAACTGCATCCAGCAGAGTTTTGCCGGTGGGTAAACTGGGACCTCTGGGTAGCCTACTGGCGCCATCCATCTGCATGTACGGCCGTACACAGAAAATCAGCAATCTTTACTTTAAGTTACCAGCTAACACTAGCACTACTAGCCTTGGTTTAGCAAGGTGCTACCAAAGATTTTCTAATAAGGGAAGAAGTTCCACTCTCGTTACTTCCGGCTTCTGAACTGGTTGCAGTTCCACCAGAGTTCCATATAGGGGGCGCTCACAGGCCAGTGCAGAATGAATGGGACTCTATGGAGCTATACCCCTCAAAATCCACTTTTCTCAGGATATCATTTTTTGTCTAGTAATTTGAATGTTGCATTCGAAAGGGGAGGTTAAGAAAATACACACTGCTGGGTGTTAGATTTTTTTAAAGTGGCTTTTTTGTTCTAAAAAGCCTTTTAAAATGTCAATGACGTCATACACATATACGGCCAGAGACAGTGCTTTACGGCAAGCTCTGAGTCGCTTCCTTTGTTCTCTCGAAGCATCGACAACACAGCTGACAGGTTAGCCTCTCCCTGTCAATACACGTGCTAGAAAGAGGTTTGCTAATGTTTTAAAGACCACGCCGAAATATTCACTCTGACATTCTGGTTCTGCTTTGGATGCCGTCAAGTGGGATCTCCGATCGTAATCAGTCCTTCACTGACCAATCAGCATTCATTAGCAGAATGCTAGCGTGTTATGGGCAACAACGACTCAACCTGTAAGAAATCGAAAGGACACAAGTACTCGTTCAGTCAACTTTTGACCTATAATCCATGTTGAACTTGCAAAAACTACAATCAAATCTGAGATTTCTCAACGACAATCAGGCGAAAGAGACAAATTTAGCCGTCTAGCTCCATAGAGTCCCATTCATTTAGCACTGGACCGCGATCAACCCCCAGTGGAACTCTGGTGGAACTGCAACCAAATTCGGTACAATTCGGCTGAATAGGAAGTGGAACGGCTTTCCGTAGATAGGCTTTGGTGCTACTGAACAAGACATTTTTAGGCGACCAAAATGCCCAGGCCAGAGATATAGACAGTATATAAGAAGGCCAGAGCCTATCACTCTGTGCAAGGCTATTTAATGTACACCCCTGACACTTTCCTGATTGACAGGTCGGTGTGTAGCCACGCCCTAAATCATGCCCTGCTTTGTTGTCCATTTTAAAATAAATTATAGGCTAATTTTCAAAATAATTATGCTGTATTGAAAAAGACTTGAAACTAGTGAATGAGAAACTAGCTAGGAAAATGTTTACTAATGTAATAAATCAAGTGAGAAGTAGGGTCATTGTCTCATAGACTACTCTTTGTAATCCGACTTCTTTTTGGAGCCAGTGGAGTTCATAGACAGTAAAATAGTGGTGGACTTGCCCCCTGCTGGAAATTAGAGTGCAGGGAATGGTGGTCCATATAAACAAAACACCCTCTTAAAATTAGCCTACTGTATTGGATGAGTCAGTTATATTACTATTTGAGCCACAACTGGTAAAGATGCAGATGGGAAACTAGAATGACTGGCGTGAAACACATTTAACACATCCTCACTTTTGCATTCCTTATTATGGCTTACCAAATCCCAATAGCTTTTCTGTCACCATGCATCTGGGAGTTTGATTCGGTGATGCCAAAACTACATAGTAAACATTTTCCATATACAAGGGTAAGCAAAAATCACAACACATCAGGGTTGCCAAGTCAGTAAAAGTACCATAATCTTAATGAAGTCTTTGCCACCGGTTGACAGTGAGAGCAAATGCATTACGGGAACCTGCTGTCATACAAGCTAAAACCTGTCCATAGAGGTAAGAACAGGATGACTACCATTATGTGTGTATGAATGCTAAACAACAATCATAAATGCATACACATACATGCAATCTTACAAAAAAAAACAATGAGCCTGTATGGCAGCCAAGCAATGACTGATTTACTCCTCCAGCCATCCCCCAGGTCAATGTGCAGGATCCACTAGACACAAAGACATTGATCAAGAAAATAGGCAAGTGTGGCAAAGATCTAGCCTGACTTCTAGGCTAGCAAAGGTCACCAATAAGGGGGAATTTAAAGGGGAAAAAATGACACCACCTAGGGAATTGCACCCTAGGAAATACTATGTGAACATTGATTAATTGAAACTGGAGAGAAAGGCACACAGGTCCTTTACTGATGAGGCAGAGGCATGTTTCAAAATATATCAAATGTTTTTATTTCCAATGACAAATCAAAATAGGCAGAGGCTTAAACTGCTGAAAGGGTTAAACACACTTACTAAAATGGTGGGGTGGATATAATTGTGATTTATTGCAATACTGTTAGATAGCAATCTTTAAAAGAATGTTTAAGAATTAAGCCCAAAATAACCCATAAACTAACCAAGTAGATGCCACTTGTGGAGAGGCAGTGTTCCGGTGTGCCACCGCTACTCACCTCAAGTGCAACACAGCAAATCACAGGAATCCCCACAGCAAAACGGTGCAGTCTATATCCTGTCCCTGTGCAATTACTCACAAAACAGTGAAGGAACCTCACCACGGGTGCCTAGCCTCCAAACAAGATGGCAACCTGCTCTGAAATAAATAAACTAAATACAAAAATAATCAAAACAAATATACAGTAACCCACTTAGTTAAAGAAAACTCACAAAAAGCCAATTTAGGGGCAGTACAATAAAAAGGCAAATTAAACCTAAATGAACAAGCTAAAAGACAAAAAAATAAGAACCGAAGGGCAAAACAATACACAATTAGGGCAAAACAGAACTTAACCAAACATCAAAACTAAGAAATGGACAAAACACCATATGGGCAAAACAGCAGTAATTAAAAGGAAAGAGGAACCTGGAAAGGAGGGGAAAAGTATAATTCACCAGGCTCAACTTCACTATATTAAAATGCCATTAAAAAACATTAACTTACTCACCACCACTAAGATGGGACATTAAAGGGAACAAAATCACTTTCCCAGGGCAGGAGCAACAAGAGTCTCCTGGTAGCCGTTTTTAATTTTTGTTTTATATCAGAAAAAAATGGGACGTAGAAATAAGCGCTGAAAATATGTAGAAGAAAAATTTTACAATTTAAAACGTTGGAAAAAGCAAAAACAAACTGTAAAAAAAAGGCGTCAAAAACGTTGAAAAAGAAAGTGTTTTTTTCAAGATTGACGGTACACAATACAATACATGGATTTGACATAGAAATGTGCCTTTCACATAGATGAGGGCAACAAACACTAGCCTACGGCCACAGCAGGGACACATCTGGAAGCAGAGAGAGGAGAAAGGAGCACAGGTGACTAGCCTAGCCCTGATTAGGGGGTTGGCCATGGGAGGGGTCAGGCCAAGGCTGCATTCAGGTCCACACAGGGAAGTCTTCGCAACTACACAAGCATCAATAGAAGCACATACAATAGCCTTACTATTATAACTAACCTTATTTTAGGTGAAATTAACAATCCTCCAAAAATGTTGCCTGGTTCTAGCCACAACATAAGAGTTTAGATATACAACTGGGACCCTCAGGTTGTCATACACTTTTAAAAATCAATGAATAGCTCAAATATGCTGATGCATAGAGATTTCTACTGTTTGCTTTTAAACTTTAACCAATTCCTCATCTCATGATCCCACTGTGTGCTGATTTGTTTCAGAATGAAACAAGGAAGGACAGGTCTCAAATCAAGGTACCAGCGCTTCCCTTCCCATGAGGAGAGGGCTAACAATACCAAAGTGGGAGATGTCCAGCTTTGAGCAGAGGACTGGGGTAACCTGCCTTCAAGGTAAGAGCTAGCCCCTCCCTGCTGTCCTCTCCTTTCACCTCCACCTCCTCCATTTCCATGTGTGGCCTTCCAAACCTTAATTCAAACCATCATGACGCATTAACTGCTTTAGGATTAGTGTGTTTAACACATCTGAGCTGAGATTATTCTTACAGTACACCGTCATCTTTCCATTCTTCATTTTTGTATGTTTTATTTTTTATTTTTACTTAAATGGTAAATCACTGTTTGTAAATCAGGTGGACAGCTGCACTGAATCTGCAGAGGCTGCCTGTGACATTTAGTCCCAGCTGGTGAACTGTACCATTAAAACCCTGGGGCTTATTTCCACAGCACGGCCCAGCTTCATGCAATGTGTCTCAGTTAAGAGACTGTCTGTGTTTCATAAGAACATCTCAACACTTTTACTGCTGCCCTGTTTGTTATAACAAAGAGCTGAATTAGTCACAATATGTCCCGCCAACTCTCACCTGAAACGAGTCCGACTTACTGCCGAGAACCCGGACACAGCTCTCGCTTTGGTCGTACAGAGATTGGATGGCCCTGAGAAGGGACCCCCTCACCCTGTACTCCCGCAGCACCTCCCACAGTATCTCCCGGGGCACCCGGTCATACGCCTTCTCCAGATCCACAAAATACATGTAGACTGGTTGGGCATACTCCGCCAGGGCTGCGCTTTGTCACCAATCCTGTTTGTAGTATTTATGGACAGGGTATCGAGGCGTAGTCGGGGTGGAGAGGGGTTGCAGTTCGGTGGGCTGGGGATCTCATCGCTGCTTTTTACAGATGATGTGGTCCTGATGGCATCATCGGCCTGTGACCTTCAGCACTCACTGGATCGGTTCGCAGCCGAGTGTGAAGTGGCTGGGATGAGGATCAGCACCTCTAAATCGGAGGCCATGGTTCTCAGCAGGAAACCGATGGAGTGCCTTCTCCAGGTAGGGAATGAGTCCTTACCCCAAGTGAAGGAGTTCAAGTACCTTGGGGTCTTGTTCGCGAGTGAGGGGACAATGGGGCGGGAGATTGGTCGGAGAATCGGCACAGCAGGTGCGGTATTACATTCAATTTATCGCACCGTTGTGACGAAAAGAGAGCTGAGCCAGAAGGCAAAGCTCTCAATCTACCGGTCAGTTTTTGTTCCTACCCTCACCTATGGTCATGAAGGCTGGGTCATGACCGAAAGAACAAGATCCAGGGTACAAGCGGCCGAAATGGGTTTCCTCAGGAGGGTAGCTGGCGTCTCCCTTAGAGATAGGGTGAGAAGCTCAGTTATCCGTGAGGAGCTCGGAGTAGAGCCGCTGCTCCTTTGCGTCGAAAGGAGCCAGTTGAGGTGGTTCGGGCATCTGGTAAGGATGCCCCCTGGGCGCCTCCCTAGGGAGGTGTTCCAGGCACGTCCAGCTGGGAGGAGGCCTCGGGGGAGACCCAGGACTAGGTGGAGGGATTATATCTCCAACCTGGCCTGGGAACGCCTCGGGATCCCCCAGTCGGAGCTGGTTAATGTGGCCCGGGAAAGGGAAGTTTGGGGTCCCCTGCTGGAGCTGCTACCCCCGCGACCCGACCCCGGATAAACGGATGAAGATGGATGGATGGATGGATGTCCCGCCAGTTGAAGAATAATCTACCTCACAACAAGTAACTGTACAGCGATTTTAGTTTGGTAAAAATATCCCTAATGTAGCGACTTCTTTGCAACCTCCATAAGCCGCCGAGAGGCTGAGTCAGGGAACAATCACCTGTATGACACGGCGTTTGAATAATTCAGATCCACTCCGTGATATGCTTTCAAAGATTTATTGTTCATTTGAAAGTTGGAAAAATATTAAGAAACAAAATCCAGTTGCCTGAAAAATACTGCATAAAGGTGAACGTGGATGTGGTGAAACTTGCGATGAAACTGCGATAAAACTTGCGGTCAACAGAAAATGCAAAAACACAAACTCACCCCCTCTATAGCCTCAGCCATGCAGGTGCACAGGTGCATAAATAGACTGATTATTGTCAGATCAACCCCCATGACGTCCTACATTACATATTAGGTGAAAACTATAAACCATAAACAAACATAATATACATGGCTCCTATACCTAATGTTTGCACTTTTTTGCAAAAAATGCTGCACATTTATTTGGTATTAGGAGTTTTGGTTTAATCAGCATTGTTGTTCCTCCTTATGCCCACTTTGTGTCTGCACTGACAGCTCCAAGTCCCTGTCCCCTATCAAGATTGATCATACGCCAGTGGACGACCCGTCCCTGAAGGTGCAACACCATGAAGTTACTGAAGATGAGCAGCTGTCCTCATGTCTCTCCAGCAGGTCAATGTACTATTTTGGGAATTTTCTTGTTTTGCTTTTATTAGTCAGCACAGTAGAGAGTGGAGCAGAAATGGTGTGCAAGTACAAGTACATGGTCAGTGTATCATATTCCTAAGCCACCAGGATGATCTATGTTGCTTTACTTTGTGACTATCTTACAGATCGATATATAGATGATAGATATTTTAGTGTACTTTGTACTTTGGCCGACTGAACGTAATCACCATCCCAAGAACCACGCTGATTATTTGTCTTTTCTTTTAAAAGGATCTCTTCCCATTCAGAAGTTCTGACTTCTCTTTCTGTCCTCAGGTATCCTGTGTGTTGCAGACCAGTGCCATGGACTCAGTTAGCTGGCGTTGAGCTACTATCTCCTGAGTGATGAGCTCCTGCTTGCCCTCTCCTCTGAAAAACACATCCACTTAGAGCACCTACGCATTGCAGACACACTTTCACACCATCAAACCATCAAAAGAACCAGCTGGGAGGCTTTGGTCCGACACTCACCCAAGGTCAACATCGTCATTTATTTCTTCCTTATATGAGGAGTTTGAGCAATTATTCTGCCAGGAGACTCCCGTCACCTACCTGTACTTTGGCCGGGCAGTTACTAAAGAGATGCTGGGCCGTGTTGGACTGAACTGCCTTTGGCCTTCAGCTTACTAGAAGGTGGGTAATTTCTAAAGCTGTCACTTCTATTTTTACCTAAATTTGATGTAAGACTGAAAATGTTTTCTCACTTAAAACATTGGCAGATTGATTTCTGTCTGGCTATCTTGTGAGCACTCAGCTTTCTCTCTATGCATTGATATTGTGATGTGAAATCTTTGATGTAGTAGGTTCCTTCCATCTGTGAAGGACAGTCTGAATTTACCGTCACTCACTGCAACCTTTCAACCATTGTGTGTAAAGGATGTGGATCTGCCATCTGCTGGTTGCTTATTTTAAAAGCATCACACTTCATCATTTTTTTCTGAACAGCATCTCCCACAATATCATCAGTGTACGTTGTTCAGTGAATTCCAAGTTTTATTTTGTGCTGAAATGTTGTTCTTTATCTTATTGCTATCCCTCTTCCCAGGATACAGCTTGAGAGGCAGAGACCCCGTCTGGAGTCGGGGCATCCTGTCACTAGCACTAACAATAGTGGTACTAATGCAGTACAGGAGAGAACAAGAGTTTACAGTTGAGTCAGAGAGAGTTGCACCTTCATGTAAACACACAATAGAACACACAATGGGTATTTTGTATTCTTGTCGATTTATCTGTGTGTCATTGGAGACTTTAATATTTCATCCTAAACTACAACATTTTAAGTTGGTTATTTTTGGACATCCCTGTTGATCTAGGAGCACTGACTAAAACTGATGAAGGTTTCCACACCGGATTTCTTTACCATGTTAATAATAGAGGCCTTTGTGCCAAACATCTGGTTGTTAGAGTTTCATTTTTTACCGTGATATCTTTTTTGTTTTACCGCATGGTACACATTTGTTTTGTGCAAAATATTTCTGGTGCATTAAACACAATAGTATTCAGTGTCATACTGTAACACATGTAAAGCTCTCCCTTGTATTTGTTAATTTGTCATATATCACATATGTTTGTATGTATGTGTAACAGTGACAGGGTAGCTCAGGTCTGGAAGAAATCTGATTCATTGTAACTGCTATATGCTTCATTTAAATCTCAATAAAAATATGTTTAATTCATTTAAATACTGCATGTTCTTGTGGCTGTAATACCATCAAGCCTCATCTGTTTTTCTGACTTTGTCCCTTTTGACCTTTCTGCAGCTTTTACTTTTTAACACTAGAGAGCAGCAATGATCTAACTGGAGGCAGTGGGACCTTATATAAGCAGAGCTGCTACTGTATAATGAAGTATGCCAATGATAACTCAGCCCTTTTTACAAGTGGATTCGGCTTGTGCACACTCCATTTCCATAAAAAAGCATCAGACTTTGTAGCTTAGAAGCGTTTTCTTCTGATTCTTCTGAATTTACCTTTTGGCGTGTTTGATCTAGATGCTGCATCTGAAATAACATGACACACACACACACACACACACACACACACACACACACACATACACACACACACTTGGCATAAACTAAATTAGATTGTTCTTACGTGTGTTCACAGAAAATTTGACAGACAAAAACACATAACTATCACAGGCCCAGCCTATAAACACATTCATTTCTCTTTAAAGGCAAATTACTGTAAAAGGAAAATCTGTAAACAACACACGTGTGTTTGCCTAAGTGACAGGATGCATTGTGACTGTTTAGGATATCTAGGTGAGAGGAATATATTAAACCAGCTAAGCATTTTGTTCTGGAAAAGTGCCACGTTTTGGAGGGGTGGGTGGCATGACTAATTGGGTTACCACTGTGCTCTGAAAACCCATCAGGAAAGTAACAGGCTTATGTGTTCACTATGGCAGCTTGTTATGAGGAGAGTAAGGAGAAGAGGGCCTACATACTTTTTGTTACTCATCACCCCAATCGATGATTTGTCACATGTCAGAGAGGAAGAGTATTTCTTCCTGATTGCATTTATTGAATAAATAATCATCTTATTCCTTCAAGTTGCCAACAAATCTCAGTTTCTCATGTGTGTACAGGCCTCTGATAGTTTTCAGTGATGACGTTCATCCCACATGATATCGAAGGTGGTGGGAGAGTGGGGATGAATGTCCACAGGGGTCTCCAGGGTGGGAGAGGGTGGGGTAGACAGCCTGGAGGGTTTGACCTGCGCTATGCCCCTGAAACTCCTCCACTCCTTCATGCACTGGTCCCTTGTGGAGGGGTCCAGTCGGTCCAGATGCCTGGCTTTCACGAGCGGGGAGGGGGCGATAGAGTTCCTCAGCACGTGAAACATGTACCTGGGGGAGAGAGTGTGGTGGTGAGAAAGTAGGCCAGTGAAAAATATGCGGCCCTTTGATGTAAATCAGAGCATTCCCTCTAAATATCAACGCTTTCAGATGCATCAGCAACGAGGCGGAAGACCGAGCCGTGGTGCAGATCGTTTCCTGGACTTCACAATTAACGTTATTTGATTGCAAATCAGCTGAGGCTGTCTATGTACCATAACGTAATGAGAGCTTTTACTACGTAAAAGTAGCAATACCACAGTAAAAGTAAAAGTCATGCAGACTAGATAGATAAATAGATAAATAGATAGATAGATAGATAGATAGATAGATAGATAGATAGATAGATTTTATTTATCATACGTTGTTTTGAGGAAAAACAGAGCAAACTTTTATTTTACATCCTCCTGACTGTTAATTACCTACTACTACCAGGACAGCTGCATAGTACAATAAGTGATAAGAAAGTTCCTTTAATTTGTTTCTTGTTTTAGTTATTGTAGATGTCAATGTAAAAATTGTAGATATTTCCCCATTTAAAAAAAAAAAAAAATGTAATTGTCCATAACAGGAGATAAAAGTAGGGAGGAAATTATGGAAATGGGAGGGATGGTCACAATCTGCTCTCTCCCCCCCCTCTGTGTGACAGACACAAGGAGGATAACAGTGATGGTACCTGGGCAGCAGAGCCACCACAGTAGTGATGATGCAGAGAAGGTAGAACATGGGGTCGGCCATCTGTCTTTGGAGGATCCAGTACGTTTTGGATGGAGGGTTACAGGTGACGCAGATGGCACTGTAGGCAAGCGTCACAATGAAGTACAATGCCACACTGCCCAGCATGATTACCCAGTGAACCACCGTCTGCAAGACAGATGCATAAAACAGCAATTAGATATACCGATAACAACCCCACTTGTCAAAATATAGTTGTTAATGTAAATAATGTTACACATACATGCTACGTTATATTAACATAGTATTACTATCATATTAGTTTCAAATGCAGACCTGACTGAAACTATTTCATGATAAGAGTTTTGGCTCACTGGGAGTATATACTTTGATAATATCTAGAAATAGATATCCATCAGTTCAGCACTCACCCAGGCTTTGATCTCTATTGACAGATGCAGCAGTATGGTAAAAAAAGAAATTGTGTTCAAAGGAGTTCCAAAGGTAAAAACATCAATGTCTGAATCCTGATAAGCCTGGAGGGGAGAAAACACATGTAGTCAAATTTTAGGCAAAAAGTAGTAAACCAGTAAAATAACTGTTAACTCAGAGGACGCACCATGACAGATGCTTTGCATCTTTGCACAATGTTTAATGAAAAACAGAGAATTCAAATGTTTCTCTTACCAAGTATGGAATAAAGAAGCACACCAGACTCTGATAGAAGGCATCGAGCATGGAAATCCAAAAAGTTTTAAATGTGTATTCCTAAACAAGCACACACAGAGATTTAAATACATAAACTAATAAAAGTATTTTGTGCATCAAGACCCAACTCTGTAAACACGTAGCTAGTATTGAATGGGGGTGTCACTGACCCCTGCGCCCTGTCCGGTCCTGTACAGTTCAGGAACACCCAGCAGCATCTCTGCAGAAACGTCTTTGTCCATTATCCCAAACATGATTGGCGGTACAGAGGTGAAGAAGAGGTTGAAGAAAATCATCAGCCAGTAGTCGATCATGGCAGTGCCAGAGAAGCCGCAGAGGAACTGATGCCAGAACAGCAGGTTCACGTAGGCCTGGGGAACACATTAGAGTGGAGATGATTAGATGGGAAATCCAGGCAAGATGTTGATTCAGACAACAGAGCATTCTAACGTAGATATACGGGACTCACCACATTCTTATAGAAGAAGTAAATGATCATGCTGGCCAGTCGAGTGTAGCACCAGTGTCCGTGAACCAGGAGAAGTCTTTTCAGGTGTTTGAAGCGAGATATAGTGAAATCACTCGCCATGACCACCTGCAGATGATATTGAGTTTTGGACAGTGAGAGTAGCAGAAGAAACAAACAAGATTTTCGAAACTAATGACTTCAGTTCAGACCTGCATGCCCTCCTGACCAGATATCCCAATGCCGACATCAGCTGCTTGGATCATGCTGACATCATTTGCACCATCCCCTAAAACCACAGAGTGAAAATCACTTTAACAACAGTAGCCTGTTGAAGAAGAAAATGTATTAAAAGCCACTGACTTTGTGGGTCTTAATACATTATTACAAATAAAATGCATTTATTATTGTAAGTTTATTGCAAAACACCCCATATTTTTGATATTTTTCCTGTAACATACACAACATCAATTTCTCAAGACCTGAATTAACTCAAATTCCCATCCTTATAGAACCTACTAAAGGGACTTGGTGTCTCAGCAGGACACACATTTAAAATATAAAGTCTGCCACGAAAAACAAACTTCAGCATCAGTCTATACAGCATATTTAGTCTATGATATGAATTTGTTTTTATTGAGGATAGATGAGGATCTCCACACGTTCAATGAATTTCTCAGGAGGTTCAATGACTCAGAACAGGATACGATCCAGAGCCTTATAAAACCTGAAAGAATTACCTTTCCTGCAACACTCTTTGCATTCTCTCACAAAACTATTTCTTTCCCATACAGTGCTTGTTGTTTTCCTTCACAAAGGTCTTCTACACAGCAGACATTTTGACTTGGCAAAGCAGGAACAGCTCAGGTGTTATTTATAACATTAAAGATGGCTCTGTTTCTATTTAAGTGTCCCAGTAAGTTATGACAGTAAGACGGCATGAACGATACCAGGACCCTAAGCCTATGTTGTATCCAAGAATTACAGTATCCCAGCAGTATGCAAAAGTAATCAAATTATTCATTTTCTGTTGAAAATTGGTGTTCAAAATAATACTCTCAGGGGCCCACTATAATCTTAAAGTGAAATCCAAGTAACATTAAGTGTGGTAATAAGCTCATACAAAAACTTGCAACACCAGATTTCTTTATCACTTTAGTTTTGTTTCTATTGTTTACTGTATTTATACAACAGCTTTCTTCTGTTTTTCATAGAACTCGGATTAAAAGTCCCAGATAAATGCGTTTGGAATTACGTGAGTAGCTCAAGAAAAGCTTCTAAATTGTAATTTAATTAAAAATGATTATAAATTAAATTATAAATTAAATTACCAACAGCAAGGGTCATGACGTTGAGTTTCTCCCTGACCACCGTCACCACTCTGCTCTTCTGTAAGGGCGTGACTCTACAGCAGAGCACGGTGCGGCAGCGCTTCGCCAGGTCCACAAAGCGCTTCTGCAGGTCTGACGACAGAGCCAGGGTCAGGGTGCGTCCGTCGATCACCAGAGAGATGTTCTGGGTTGTGTTCACATTACGAGGGTCTTTGCTGTACCTCCTCACCTCTTCCAGTGTGCTGTCCAACATGGATTTGCATGCAAACTGGAAAACAACATCTGCTTATTTCGCTGATCCCATTGTTGTTTTAATTTTTATGAAGCGTTCCAAAAGAGAGCTGAAACACTTAGTTGTGGAAAAAACAAACGGCAACTATTTTGATAACCAATAAGTCATTTTCAAAAATCAAAATTGTTGAAACGTGCTAGTTCAAGCATCTCAAGTGTGAAGATGTCCTGCTTTTCTTTGTGCTTATGTGATAGTAAAATAAATTACTTTCGGTTTTGGATGTTTGCTCGGATAAAATAAATAATTTGAAGATGTCATCTTCAGTAGCCTATATTTTATACACACACATTTATTTTCATGGTGAAAATACAAAATTATCTTGTCTTCCATTGTTCTGCTATGATCACTTTCCTACACAATTAAAACATATAATAAAAAAACATAAAAACACAAAGCAAGCAAGCAACTTTGAGTCCTTGAAAAGCGCTATACAAATTCAATTTATTATTATTATTAAAATTAAAGCGGATAAGTTGAAACTTGAATGTGAAATCTCTATAATCCAAACAAAAGGCACAATGCACAATTTAACAAGGCACACCATTAAAGGCAAGACTATTCCTCTGTGCTACAGTACAGAGTACAGATTATGGTAGTGCTGGTAAAAGAAACATCACTCTGCTGTTGAGTCATGTTCATGATGTCTGACTATAAGCCATTACGAGGCTCTGGTCCCATCAGACTCATCATTGTTGTCTGTAAATAACTCCAGCCTCTTAGCCAAAAGGAAAAGCGACAAGATGAAAACAAATTGGGTCACATCCTATTTTTATATCATCTATCTAATGCTGGTTAAATTCCATTAGGTGTGGTAGGGTGATGACTGTGGGAATGCATCCCTCAGGTGGTCATCAAGTTACAGTGGTAAAAAAAAAGAAGAAGTTCATTAACAATATGAGCAAAGGGGTATTTCCCCTGAGGGTTGAATATTAGACTGGTAATTAGATATGAAAGCAGTAGATATTGTATTGGGGCTATCTCACATTCATCATCTATGACTAGTCCCGTCTGAGAGGTGCGCGGCAGTCCCTTGTTCCAGAAAGCTCCCCATGTATCCGTTAGAGCCGACGGGTAATTTTGGTCTATTTGAGGCCGGGGATGATTAGACATGGTCAGGTTGTTATGAAGGGCTCATTCATGTGTTACCAGATCTTTAATGACCTCAGAGAAGCAGCGCCCACACCTGACACTTTCTCTTTCTCTGATGAAAATGTAAGGGTTTGACCTTTAGTTAAAATGTTAAAGTGGTTCAAAAGGTTTGGCCATTTAAATTGGAGGGAGAAAGCTCACAGGTAAAACCTCCTGAACTTTCTGCTTGAAAAACACACGACTTGTCCTGAATGGCCATCAACAAAAGTCAATGTTGCCCTCGGAAACAAGCTGTATGTGATAATTATAAATTATGTAAAAGGCCGATGTTCAGTAATAGTTTGTTATTAGCTCCTGATGCTCTAGGTCTTTACTATTTTTATTTTTTTTTAACTTTTGATTCATTCATTTGAAACGTCATTCACCTTTTACTCAAAAATCAATGTTGTCATTCAACTGTGTTGTTTTCAAATAAGTGTTACTAACACTAGTGTAACACTGTTACACTATCATTGCCTATTTTGGGAAATACAATTTTATTTCAACATCCCCCGTTTGTCTGTGTAATGTTTCTATGCTTGACACCAACCAATCAAGATTGTGAATCTATCACAGTAAAAAACTAAATAATGCTTAACTTAGCTTAGCAGTTTTCCAGTCTTTATGCTAAGCTAAGTTATCTTATTTTCCAACATGTCACTTTTAGTACATCAACATTTTCATTTCATGTTTGATTTACCAACACAAATACTAATTGTGGTGCGAGAAATGAATCAGAGATGTGCCACCATTTATCATTTCACATAAGCAGTAAAGCAAAGCAGCGCTGAGTCAAACAGCCAACCTTCAGTGAGGCAGAGAGCGGCCTCCTCACCTTGTTTCCGCAGCTCATGTTAATCACCAAGTCTTCCTCTTCCAGTAGCCTGCAGGCATAGCCAATGTTGACAGCTGTCTCGGTCTTGTCACCAGTCAGCACCCACACCTGGATCCCTGCCTCCCGCAGTGCCATGATTGTTTCTGGGACACTCTCCTGCAGACGGTCCTCAATGCCCGTCGCCCCTGCCGTAGAACACATATCCAAAAATCAGGCATGATTTAAACACAGAGCTTATCACACAGATAACACAGTGTTCATTATGAATGGTGTGCGTTGGGCTGATATGTATGTATGTATGATATGTAGTATGTTACCTAGCAGGGAGAGGTCTGTCTCTAGCTGCACAGCAGTGTCCATAACAAGCTCCTCTCTGTTGTCTATAGCAGCCAGAGCTCTCTGTCTGTTCACTGACCAGCTTTCATACGCCTTGTCACTCACAACCTGCAGCACACGCAGAAAAAAGATGAAACAGAGCTCCTCTATGTTAGAAAGTGATGCTGGTAAATAATAATATATCTGATTGGGCACCTTCTTTGTAAAGCAAAGTGTACGCAGCCCTTCTTTAGCATAGCAGTCAAGGTGATGCTGAGTATCTGCTGCTATATTCTTCTGCTTCCCACTCAGATGTTCTGAAAATAATATGACACAGATGTATTTAAATAGTTTAATTTTGAATTATGAAATGACCCAGGGTATCACACTGTTGACTAGTAAATCATTTAAAAAAAAGGGCAATAATGTGTGTAAATGTACTTTCACCTGCACATACCTGCGTATGGTGTACCGAGGAGCTCCATGATGGCATGGTCTGCACCTTTAGTGTACAACACATACTCTTTGGTGATTGGATGTCGCACCAAAACAGACATTCTCTTCCTGTTGTAGTCAAAAGTCAAGGTGTCCAGCACCTCAAACACCAGGTCCTCCCCAGACGGGAGCCTCACTGTCACGCTGTCAGGGGTGCGGGCCAGCAGGGTGAAGCCATATGCCTTGGCTGCATACACCAGGGCGGCCTCATCTGGACTCTCTGTCTCATAGCTCAGATTATCTGGGGTTGTTGCAGACTTGTCGCACTGGGATGGAGCGTGGAGCGAACATGTATGGAGCTTATTGGTGTCTCCAGACCCCTCTATTTTTACAGGGGGCTTAACATGGTCTTCCTCTTCAACTGAGTCCTCTGAGATGGTGCGATTTTTCTTGGGCTTGTGCTGCCAGGAGGTAAAAATATGCTGACGAGAGCCAGACTTTTTCACCAGGCTGGACAAATTATCTAGTGGGTTGCTTGTCTGATCGGAGCGTGAAAACCCACTCACCTGAAAAAGTGAAAGAAATTTCTATGTTATATAGTTTTTATTTCGCAGATTTTGTTCAAACACCCATATGGTGAGAGCACAAAAACACTCCTTGTCATCCATTTCCACTCTTTTTGTGCTTTCATATTTTACTACAAACTCAAGGGAAAATCCACATATTTCTCCCATCTGCCAGACCTGAACATCACAGTCAAGAGCAGAGAGTACTACAATTAATGAAGGCAACCCTGATTGCCCCTGCAAATCTCCCTTTACTATGTGGTTAATTTAGTGAGGACTCAGAATCATTACAACTGGGGCTTTAAAGATGAAGGAAAATTAGTACTGACCACCGATAAAAGAACAGAAACTTGCAGCTAAACAATTGAAGAGAACATTCAAAATTAAACTAAATCTTTGAGGTTAATAAGGAGACTTTAAACTTGATTGGTGTGTGTGCTTGTGATTAAATTATGAAGATTTTGCGACAGTAGCCCTACTGCAGCCAAATGTCTGGACACCAGGTTTCTATATTAAATAATGAATGAGACAATTAATAGATTCTCCACAATGATTTCTAGATGAAAAGTTTGCCATGTTTTGTAGGTTTGCATACTGGGAGTTTCAAGAGAACAAATCATTCGTCCATCTTTCCTCTGCTGCCTGTGCCCTCCATCTCTACTTCCCATCCACAGTGGCAGTAAACGGAGCGCTCACCCTCTGTCTCTGAGCTGTTGCCATGGAAACCACCACAGTGTTGCAAATGGCGAGACCCAGAAAAAAGTCCAGGTACGGATCTATGTTCCTGCTGCTGCTGCTGCTCTCTGCCCTGCTAATCTGCTGAAGCAACGTCCTGTCTGGAATCACCTCAGCTTCCTGTTGGAGTAAAAGTTAATCAGTTTTTTTTTATTAAAAGCTCATATTGATAAACTGTTTCTTGCTTACACTCAGCTTTTTTTTTTCAACTTTTTTACCATGACAGGATTGGAAAAAGGTTTTAGCTTTTAACATTTTCATCCAGTTTTGTTTGCTCATGTACAAGGAAAGATTACAGGAAGGACAAAGGGACAGAAGGAGGGGAGGTAGTTTTCATTCATACAAACATTCAGCTCTGTTAGTATGACACAGCATGGAAAACCAAGCAGCACGGGCTCTGTGCTGCCTTGCTGGAAAAAACACAAGACTTTTTCTGTTTCAGCCTGTATCTCCAGGCTTCTGCTCTTTGCCATGTGGACAAAAATAGACACAAAGCTACTGTATATCAAGATGACGATGACTAATCTATAGTGCACGTTTACAGTTTATGTGACATCACTGGTCTGTGCCAAATGGTGCCCAGCATGACCATATGTCCCTTCACAGACACAGGGGCAACTTTGAGCCAAAATTGATGTGTTTATCACTGACACCGCAGCTTGGCCATCTGCAGTGGAGACTGGGACCATGAGGCCTTTTGACACAAGGATGGGTGAGATTTGTCTTAACAAATGACACTTTGAGGTCTTTTGAGTGTGTATTTAGACACATTTAGTTCACATTTCTATATCTTAGCAACATGTATGACGTATACATTTATTTATAGAAGATAATTACCCAATTAGACAGCAAATAAAATGAAAAGAAGCAGTACATACTTAAGCTTCAGTATTATATTAATTTTGTATACGCCTATAATAATGACCTAAACTGAATCCACCAAGTTATTACCCTTATTTATTTTTATCATAAGAATGTTAGAATGGAATAAACTTTAGTGCTGAGTGGCAAGACAAGACGTCTCAGTTGCCATCCCAGCTCCCTACGCTGGGTTTGATTATAGTGGGCCAGTTCACACTATATAAATGCACTGTCCTGTTTTGAGCCGTTTATTTGTGCTACTGATTATAACTGCAAGGACACTTGTTAATCAAGAAGAATGAGTCTAATTTGTAGGCCCCTCCGGGTGGCCTTGAGTCAACTATCTGACAGCTATGCCTCCTGCATGAGCAAACAAAATACTGATGACCATTTCCCCATGGTGGCTTCCTGTGACTCTGCATTATAATATCAAGACAGCCAAAACTCACAACCTGACCCTCTGAATTATGTGCCTTTTCTTCCTGACTGAGCGATCATCTTACCAGCAGACTGCTGAAGGCCGCATCGCTCTGGGCATTTCCCGTGACCTTACTCTTGCATCGGTTGTCATGGTGATGCCGCGTGTCTTCAGGGTTGGAGTCCTCAGTATCTAGGGACCATCCAATCCGTGGGGGTCGTGGCTGCTGGTTGAAGATGACCTCCTCCTCTGACTCTAGTACATCAAGGACAGCTAGGCGGATGGCTGCAAATCCCAAAAAACATGTTGATACATACAGTATGAGCTGTATATTATATGTACTATATGTCAGGTCAAGTCATGTTTAAATGCTGAGCCCTTAACCAGGATTGTAAAGACCTGGATTAGACAAATGCTTTAACTAAAACCCTTCAATTAACCAAAATAAATGAACTTCAGGAAGCATTATATAGGAGGGAACTCAACTTCAGGATACATAGATCAGTAATACATTAGACAGTATGGCAAATCAGATTGAAGCTTGGCAGCACAAATATGGAAGCAAAAAATGAATGTGTTAGTCTCTGATTAGGACACAACACAATAAACAAGTGAAAAAGGGGATAACATATATTGATAAGAGTCTCCAAACCTTTGTATCCTAACATGTATTCTGTCTGATTACATTTCAACATAAAAAAGAATCTTGGATTCACACGCGCAAGACAGAGTAACAAATGCAGATCAAGATCATAGTATTGTCGTGATCTAGGCCTATATCATTACACTTGTTTGTCATGGAGGCTTGTGGGTAAAGCTATGCCACGACAACGATAATCCAGTTCAGGTGAGTTTACTGTAGGAACTGCAGGATACAGCACTCGCCAAACACATGAACAATGAAGAGCAATACAGGCAAATGTGATAACTTGCTATAAGATCAGGTTGTCAATCCGTTGTCCCGGTCAAAGATGGAGGGGATTCACTCAGACGTCGATGCACTTTGGGATGTGGAAAACAACTAAGAAAAGATTGGGGGCTAAACAGAGCTACATGTGTCTGGGAGCCAATATGAATTAAGTAAACCCAGTAAACTTAATGGCAATAGGCGGAATTTCTACCCAGGAAGTGCATTTCAACTGAACAGCTGACAAACAGCTCAGAATCAAACTCCCAGAAAACTGTAGGTCTGCCGCAACTCTCACTTCTTTTAAATCAAGGCTGAAGACCTTTCTTTTTGATGCTGCCTTTCTTTAAATAATTGTTTAATAATTTCTTATACTGCACTGTAACTTTTATTCTATTTATTTTATCTGTTTTTATATTTTTAGTGGTTTTTAAACTGCACTTTGAAATGTGCTATACAATTAAAGCTGCCTTGCCTAACATGCTTGTGAGTATGCCAATGTGTTACATGCTAATATTGGTATATGTCAGTTATATTGCTATGTATGATGTTAACATTAGTCAAAATGTTAAATTGAGTGTAATTCAGTAATACATTTTTGTCAGGTTTATTGTGATCAACTGCAGTGTTTAACAAATGGAAAGTAGATGGGTCCATCCAGACCTTTTTGTGTTAGGCTAATGACCAAAGTAAGGATTTATTGGTTGGCTACCAATCAGAAGGTGTTTCGATCCCAGGCCCCTGCAGTCTACATGTTGAAGTGTCTTTGGGCAACCAAATTGCTGTGAATGTGCGTGAATGGCACCTTGTATGGTAGGCTCAGCCACCAGTGTATGAATGTGTGTGTGAATGGTACCTGTAGTGTAAAGTGCTTTGAGTGGTCGCTAAGACTAGAAAAGCGCAAATGCGGTCCATTACAATGAAAAGTAGTGCTGCAACTGCTCTTTTTGGTTACAGAAAATGTCTCAATATGAAGGTTTACCATTCTCTTTGTGTGCATACTCAGTGCCCATGATGGAGCATCTGCGAAACACCATCTTGTTCTCAGTGAGGGTGCCAGTCTTGTCTGAAAAGATGTATTCAATCTGTCCCAGGTCCTCCGTGATGTTCAGTGCCTTACACTGCACGCGGCTGTCCGTCCCTTCATCGTGCAGATCAATGTCATTAGTGATGAAGAAGATCTGACCAATCTTCACCAACTCAATGGAAACGTAGAGGGAGATTGGAATCAATATCTGGGGAGAGGAGAGGAGAGGAGAGGAGAGGAGAGGAGAGGAGAGGAGAGGAGAGGGGTGGGGTGGGGTGAGGTGGTGTGGGGAGAAAAATGAAATATAGACAAGAGAGACAGGGGAGAATGAGAAAAAAGTAATCAGAAAGAAAAGAAAAGAAAATGACAAAATGGGATGACAAGTGCAAAAGAGGAGTGATGGAAAATGAAAAGACGAGGGTAAAGTGGACAACAGACAGTGGAAAGAGTAGATATTAGAGGAGAATGAGGAGAAAGGTGACAAGACAAGAGGAGAGTTTAAGAAAATGAAGAAATTAAGAAAAAACACACTAAAAACTCTCATACACACAGTCAGGGTCCTTCACCTGCAGCAAGAGGATCATGGTGAAGAACATGTAGAAGCCAGACAGACTGGGACTGTCCAGGTGACCGCTGCCGTCGGGGACCAGGTAAGGGGGAACACCGGGCAGCGCCTGCAGCCATAAGAAGTGACCTGCATGTGTGAGGACAGGGGAATTAATCACACCAACTGTCGCACAGGGAGGAAAGCTATTTTTGGCACGACACCCTCCCCTGTCTTCTCCCTCTTCTCCTGGTATGGGCCTGTGGTCAAAGTGACTGAGTTTTTTTTTTTATTGGAAATTAAACATCCCCTCATAAATGTTAAATCATTTATCATGAACCAGTCTGTGTAGTGATTTTATGGGTAAGTTATGTAATTCATTACTGACCTAGTGCTCCGATGAGACACATGGTGAAGAGGAGAATGACGCAGAAGATGACGTCTGTGTTCAGCTTACGCTCTAGTTTGCTGCGCTTGTATCTTGGCCCTTTGTTGTTGAGCATGGCCTTGGTTTCATGGCCTTAAAGGGGGTATCAGAAGGTGTTGATTCAGTTATCAACAGGCACTCCATATGGTCATTGAACACCAAAGAAAATTGATTATGAACATGCTTATTCTGGGTCAGCTAATGCAAGGGCAGAAAACATTAGGACACAGAGGTCATGTCCTCTGTAATACTGTATTTCAGGAAATTTGGGGGTTTATTATTACGCACATTAACACAAGACTTATTCTGATGTTTTAAACCATGCTAGCGGCATTGATCTAGGCATTGCAATGTCAGTCTGTTTTTGGTTTGGTCGGTCCACCATTTTTATGCAGACTGTAATATCTCAACAGCTATTAGATGAATTGCCATGCAACTTTGCACAGACATTCATGGCCCCTTGAGGATGAATCCTCATGACTTTGATGATCCTCTGACGTGTCCTCTAACAACAACAGCAGGTCAAACTTTTCACTTATCCTGTGAAATAATTCAAAAGCTACTTGATGGGTTGCCACAAAATTGTCCCAGATGGTGCATCATTGTAATAACTTGATCCTTTAAGTTTTTATATAGAGTCATTATCAGGTGAAAATTGTTTAAAAGTTGTCAAATACTTTTGTTTATGACTAAATACTTTCATTCCCATCAGCCTCAGCTGTCCTTTGTGTTTAGTGCTAATTAGCAAATGTTAGCATGCTAACATGCCAAACTAAGATGATGAACATGGTAAACATTGTTGTATACTGTAAATGTTAAACTTCTGCATGTTGCATGCTGGCATTAACATTTACCTCACAAAAACCGCTGTGCCTAATTACAGCCTCACAGAGCCGCTAGCATGGCAGTGCACATTTATCCTAGTCTGGCTAAACTTGACAGTTACAGTTTTTCTCATTTGCTAAAACACTAAAACCCATTGGCTGAACAAAGTTCTCAGATGCCTGAACTCATTTAGCTAATTGTGCAGTCTGTTGTCAATACAACCATAAACCATAAACCATTTCACATGGTCAAACACAATTTGCAGATCTCACTTAGACTTTTCAGCAAATCTCTAAACACATTCTCATTCTCAAAACACATTCTGCACTCTAATGCACATGTCATCCATACTGGTAAACACAAGTAGCAACAATCAAATACAAATAGAGAACACATGTCATTGATTGAACACAACCACTCAAAATTGATTTCACTTGTTTCAAATGATGTGACACAACCAATATACAGTTTTTCTCAATTGCTAAAACACCATTACTGAAAATTGCTCCATTTTTTGAAAAAATTAAACACAAAACCTCATCTTCAAGCACTATTTACAAAACCTCTGACTCCTCTTGCAAAATGAAACTTTCGCCTCAAAACACTTTTACCTGTGTTCAAAATCAAACACTGCTCTGAAATCATAAACAAAGTGATCAAAATGATATACACTATCAAGCAGTCAGTAAACAATACACCAAAAAAAATAGAAAACACATTGTTCAAAACATATAGTTCTCAGGGAGAAGTACATTTTTAATCTCAAAACAAATTTCATATTTTTCCATCATTGTCTTTAGACGAACAAAAACACGTTCTATCGTAGTAGCTCAAAATTGATCAGAAATTACTACTCTGCTTTGCTCTTTGCAATTTGTTTTGTTTTTCCTCCTCCTATTTGTACCCCTATGTTTACAGTACTGTACCCTACATCTCACAAACTTGTCCTTTGTCTCTGTGATACTGTAATTCTTGTTCTTTGTTGATATGAACCTGCAACCACTCAAAATCTATTGAGCAGTCAGTACTGTACAGTAACAAATGGAAAGCACAATGTTCAGGGCCATACAATTTGTTCATTGTACAGTATACAGCCTACATGCACTGTACTACAATATACAATACTAAAAATGACATCAATCAAAAGAGTAAACATGTGATCAATGTGCTTCTTCTTGTCTTTGGGCTGGGTCAGGCCAGAACACTTCGTCGACATCACAAGCAATATTGTCCCTCCTGAGGCAATGGGGGAAGAAGCCTCTTGTGTGCTGTATCCAGCCCTGACACCTCGCATACGCATACGCACTCGTCCTCCTCTCACATTGTTTCTTCTATCCATTCTCAGACTTTCTCCTTCCCACCTTCAACAACCTGTTTGCTCTCTGAACTGGCTTATATTGGTTGTGTCACATCATTTGAAACAAGTGAAATCAATTTTGAGTGGTTGTGTTCAATCAATGACATGTGTTCTCTATTTGTATTTGATTGTTGCTACTTGTGTTTACCAGTATGGATGACATGTGCATTAGAGTGCAGAATGTGTTTTGAGAATGAGAATGTGTTTAGAGATTTGCTGAAAAGTCTAAGTGAGATCTGCAAATTGTGTTTGACCATGTGAAATGGTTTATGGTTTATGGTTGTATTGACAACAGACTGCACAATTAGCTAAATGAGTTCAGGCATCTGAGAACTTTGTTCAGCCAATGGGTTTTAGTGTTTTAGCAATTCAGAAAAACTGTAATCCAGTTCAGAGAGCAAACAGGTTGTTGAAGGTGGGAAGGAGAAAGTCTGAGAATGGATAGAAGAAACAATGTGAGAGGAGAATGAGTGCGTATGCGTATGCAAGGTGTCAGGGCTGGATACAGCACACAAGAGGCTTCTTCCCCCATTGCCTCAGGAGGGACAATATTGCTTGTGATGTCGACGAAGTGTTCTGGCCTGACCCAGCCCAAAGACAAGAAGAAGCACATTGATCACATGTTTACTCCTTTGATTGTTGTCCCTTATTGTATACTGTAGTACAGTGCATTGTAGGCTGTATACTGTACAATGAACAAATTGTATGGCCCTGAACATTGTGCTTTCCATTTGGTACTGTACAGTACTGACTGCTCAATAGATTTTGAGTGGTTGCAGGTTCATATCAACAAAGAACAAGAATTACAGTATCACAGAGACAAAGGACAAGTTTGTGAGATGTAGGGTACAGTACTGTAAACATAGGGGTACAAGGAGGAGGAAAAACAAAACAAATTGCAAAGAGCAAAGCAGAGTAGTAATTTCTGATTAATTTTGAGCTACTACGATAGAACGTGTTTTTGTTCGTCTAAAGACAATGATGGAAAAATATGAAATTTGTTTTGAGATTAAAAATGTACTTCTCCCTGAGAACTATATGTTTTGAACAATGTGTTTTCTATTTTTTTTGGTGTATTGTTTACTGACTGCTTGATAGTGTATATCATTTTGATCACTTTGTTTATGATTTCAGAGCAGTGTTTGATTTTGAACACAGGTAAAAGTGTTTTGAGGCGAAAGTTTCATTTTGGGAGAGGAGTCAGAGGTTTTGTAAATAGTGCTTGAAGATGAGGTTTTGTTTTTACAGTTTTTTCCAACTGCTTACACACGTTTTCACGTCTCCTTTTTTCAAAACTCTACACACAATTCCCAAAACTGCACACACAAAATGCAAAATGCCTCACATCTCCTTCAAAATGAAACACTGCATTCAAAATACCATAAACACATCTCAAAATGAAGCATTTGCATCAAATGGCAAACACTTTTTTCATAATAGTAAATTTTTGGATATACCATGTACACACTGTTGTTCTAAATCTAAAGCTCTTTTGTCTTTCATAGGCTTATATCTACATTTACAATGTTCTAGAGAGAAAGTTATCTGCTGAGAGGGGTTGAAAAGTGCACTGTGAACAACAATGCAATGTTACAGTAAAAATATTTATTGGACAAAACATCACGTTTGTAAGATTAGCACAGTGTTGTATACAGTAGCATGAAACAAGAAAACAAAATATGTAAACCAAAGGTATCATTTTTAGAAATTGTAAAGCTACTCAAGATGGGCTTTTCTCATGGTCAATCCGTGGTTGATCACATCATCAGAGATGGCTCTCCTTTATCTTCTTCCCTCCTCCTCCTCCACCTAGTTGTCATCCCCTGTCTGTCCCTCCTCCTCTTCTTGCTCTCTGTCTATTGTTGGCATCCGTTGTTCAAAACAGGTAATGTGACCTTTGACCTATGTATAGGCCTATACTAAAGCAGTGATTGGTTAGTTAGTTAGTTCAGTTATGACATAATGTGTTTGCACATGTGAGGAGTGTGTGTGTGCCCTGGTAAATGAGTGTAGCATTTTGATTGGTTGTGTTTAGAAAAGGAAAGCAAGTCACTTCCTGCTAGATTTTTGTGTCTTAGGTAGGAAATTGTGTGTAATGTTTTGAAAAAAGTGTTTTATGTAATTGAAAACTGAGTGAAAGGCTGAGAAATAGCTTATGGTTTTGGAGATTTGCTGTGTAATTTTGCACTTTGAGTGAGAGGTTTCAAAAACCGTGTGACATGAAAAGATTTTGTGTGTAAGCAGTTGGAAAAAACTCTAATGTTTTCAGAAAAAGGAGCAAGGTTTCAGAAATTGTGTTTTAGCAATTGAGAAAGACTGTATTAGGCAAAAAAAGTGTTCTGCACCATAATTAAACACCTGCAGCAGATCATAATGTAGGGCGACAAAATGTACAGAAAGTATAACTACACATTGATTTGGCTAAATATGCAAAAGTACTTTCTATCACAATTTTTTGTACAGTTGGTTGGTAGTGAGTCAAACATTTGGGTGGTGTTGTGATGGGGAAATTTGGACTCAGGACCTCAGTACTTTTAAAGTCCTGGCTATGGCCCTGGACAAAAACACTAAAAGCTCAAGATCAAAGCAGTGAAGCAGCTGAGAAAATAGAGAATATACCTGCATACACCACAAAGCCAACAGCGTGGTCCGTGTTCCTCACTGTGCAGCCTCGCAGCAGCAGACTCTCTATTCCAGCGCCCACCTTTTCCTTATTAGGTTTCTCTCTGCAGCAGGAGAAAGTGAGGAACATCCTTTGTACTGTCAGATCCTGTTAGATATTCATTACTGGTTATGTATTCCCCATTAGCAATTCCCCTTGCTTTACAGCCATAGCTGGACAGCATGGGTGGACCAGCTGTAAGATCTGTGGTGCCCAAGGAAATTGATTATAGTCTATTACAGCCCCAATAATGCCTTTGGAAGCATCACAAAGTGCAGCGAGTGGGTTGGAATTAGTTTTGCTCGGCTGCTCTGAAAGCCAAAAAGGATCTGTTTGGGGATACACGTGATCTATGTATTTGATACTCACACATAACACTTGAAATGATTCAGATTGTTGTTAGGCTTTTCGCACACCACGGCACTGTTGAAGCTTTCAGGTTCAAATTCAGAATCCTGGGAAATGAGAGGAGGTATAACGTTACTATGGTGTGAATGGACACTTTTTAAATGTAACTTAACATGTACTTCCAGAGTGGCATAATGACATAATACACAGGAAAGATAACTGTGGTCCAAAAATATGTATTTAGGTATGTAACCCTGCAGCACAGAGGGCTTGGGTATAGAAACTGAAAAAAAACACAATAGAGAAATGAAACCAAGAAGTACTCCTCACCGAGATGCAGACACCAGACATCATCTTCCTCTGCTTTAGGTTGGTCTCTCCATCCAGGTTGGATGTCTCTATGTGACACACGCCGTTGGGGTCTGATGTATGTAGGAGCAGGAGGTCTGCAGGGATGATCTCATTGCAAACCACCTTCACAAAATCTCCCACTCGCACATCCTTCCAATGCTTCTTTATAAACTGTTTCTCTTTCCTGAAATCAGATGTCAGATAGCAACAGTCATTAGAATTTCTTTTTATATTTTATTTTATAAGCCCCTGGGTGGCTTTTATATATATTTTTGTCACATTTATTAACAATATTGGTGTAGTGGGTGTGTTTTGTATGTTTATGCAATCAAATGAAATATTGACTCACTCCTTATGGATAAAATCAATCACAGCAGCTGCTTAAGTGAGGGAATAAACACTACAACCAAATGAAAAATCAATGCTGTTGTTTTTGGAGAGCGATGTTTTGTGTGCTTTAGAATAAGGAAACTTTTACAGGTAGACACACTTCAGTACAAATTATGAGGCTATTCCCAGGGTTTGAGGCTTCCCAGGGAGCTTTATGGTTTAAACCTGCACGTCAAGCTGGCTAACCACCAGTGACAGAGAGCTGCAGGCATGCTGCCCTGCATGTAGGACCTGATTGGTTAGCTGCCACATAACACCACACCTCGCCTCAAACAAAGCCAGGAGGGGGGGAGGTATGTATTCAAGTATGTTTTGTTTAAATTATACTTACAGTTTTTTATAGTCGCTAGGATACATTTCTCAATACTTAGGTCACTTTTTCAAAACTCTTAACACTCTTAACCAACTTTCAGCTCGGCACAGCAGTTCATTTCACATTCAAAATGCACTACACTACCAAATCACTTCATACATGTCTCAAATCAACTCCTTCTCCCATAACACTAGCAAAGGTTGACAGCCAACAAACACACTTTGTCACCCACAAAACAATGACCTAAAATAAACTAACAACAGGTATCATTATACAAAGTTTTCTTATGTAAAACAAGGACACCTCTCTACTGTTTAGAATTCACTGCAATATATGTTACTGGAATGAATCAGACATGATGCAGTACACTTCAATATATTGTATGTCTTTTATTTGAACTGAGTAATTCCAAAATACAAGAATTTGTATACACACCATCCACTGATACAGATACAATAGGAATGCTAATCTACTCAGTCTTCTGCATTTGGCCACAGGTTCTCATCCACATCACATCTTATAACATCTAGGGCAATACACCTAGGAAAGAATCTTCTGGCATGCCTGATCCATCTCTGGCAATCTTCTGCTGATATGTCCAGGCGTCCAGCATTCATTGCTTCCAGGAGGGACATTTGATTATGTGGATGGTGGTCATAAACCTTCCACCTCCATGAGGAAAATGGAGAGGTCCAATTGTCCATTTGTTTTCATAGCATTTCATTTTTTGATTCGAAATATATTTCATTACAATATTACTGTAGAAATGTAGCAAATTGCTGTCTCATTCAGTTTTTTTATTATATTATTGTTTTGAACTTAAGTTTAACAGTTTTGAAAACAGTTAGCATGTGCTACATTGGTCTGTAGGTACATAGAGTTTTGGCGGTTGTTGTGTTGAAGTGAGAAAAGAATGAATGTCATGTGAAAGATGTAGTCATTGAATGCATTTCGTGCCAAAGCAATGATAAATGATCCACAGTTTAGCCCACATATACTTATGTTGTGCTCACTGTGTGAAGAGTTTTGAAAAAGTGACCCAAGTATTGAGAAATGCGTCCTAGCAACTGTAAAAAAAACTGTAAAAGGTTGCACAAATATTCCCTCCTGTCAGAAAAGCTTTATGTTATGTATGCTTTCTATGTCAGGCAACGTAATTTCCAGTTTATTTATTTATTTCAGGTTTATTTAACAGGGAAAATGCACACTAATAATACATATGAAAATGTAAAATGTGCCAGAATTAGCCAAAAGGCTATTTTACATCTGCTGTCCCTGGACAGATCGTACAATGTCACACCTAAAAAGACAAAAGGATTATAATAGTACATATAGGTTTAGCCCAATACAAGTAAAATTTACTATAAAAATAAAAATTAAAAAAATGACAAGATCAACATATAAACAAGAACAGATTGTCATTATCAACATCAATTCCAGCACACACATACACACACAAGCTAAACGTTTAGTCCATGTAACCGACAACTTCGTAGGCATAGCACAAGTGGCACAAACAGGCAGGACAGGAAAGACAAAGTAGCAGCAAGATTTAGTGTCGACAGTCCTGATTACCTGTTAGCCACTTCTTTAAGTTAAATTTAAAAGAAACGTATGTTTTAAAATTTCTAATGTGAGTTGGAATAAGGTTCCATTCACGAACAGCGCTGACTGAAAAAGCTGTTTCACCGAATGCACTTTTCCTCAACGGGACAATTCAGTCACCTCTTGCTGCACTCCTTGTAGATCTGTAAGTGTTTGGTACTGTGTTTCCATGTAGAATTGTGTACATAAGACAGAGATCTGTATATCTAATCAAATTTTTGAAACTTATGGAAAGTCCATTTCTCAAGTGTATTGTGTGTTGTCACATTCAGGTCATTTAATCCTAGACGTGATCAGATAGTTTTAAAATGTAGATGTTTGATACCCCTCTCATGTCTATACAGTAAATATGAAAATAAAGCCAGAAGCCTGTTAGCTTAGCTTAGCACTTAGGTAAGACTGGAAACAGAGGGAAACTGCTGGCCTGGCTCTGTCAAATGGAAACAAAATCCCCCTACCAACATCTCAAAAGCTCACTAATTAGTATGTTATATTTAATTATATTGATCTGTACAAAAGTAAAAGTTTACTAATAATAATAATTTGCAGTTTTACGGGAAGCTGTGTTAGACTTTTTCTTGCCTGTGACTGGTAAACTCCTTGAGTTTCCGGTAGTTGAGTCTAAATATAGTCTTGTACGTATAACCCCCAGTAAAATGTTGAATTGTCATTTTTACACTTTAGTTTTATGGATTAAACAAACGTGTTTCGTTACTATTTGAAAGATCCAGGCTAGCTGTTTCCCCCTGTTTTCCAATCTTCATGCTAAGTTAAGCTGACCGGCTGTTGGCTGTAGCTTCATGTAACAGACAAACGTGAGAGTGGTATCAATGTTCTCATCTAACTCTCCGCCATAAATTAATGTATTTCCAACAATATCTTACTGTTGCCTTAAAGATCTCACATGCATTGCCAAACAACCGTTTATCTGTCTAGTCATCCAATTTTGTGGCTCTTGGGAATATGGCTTTCTGATGTGTGTGTGTGTGTGTGTGTGTGTGTGTGTGTGTGTGTGTGTGTGTGTAGTATTTAAAAAAAATTAGTAGATGAACTCTCAGGACTCTTAAACAACAGACAGGAACAGTCTGGGAGGTGTGGTGACTGGTTTAGATGTTCTGCAGTGAGCAGACGATAAAATTAGACATGTTAAACAATATAATAGGAGTTAGCAGTCAATCAGCATGATTAATAGCCCATGTGGAGCGCATGTGGATTGACAAGAGTTTGAGATAGAGAAGAAAGATAGAATGATGATAAGGCACGTCATGCTCAACACATCCACTTCACACCTCTGTGAAAACAACATGCGGTTGAAGTGTGATGGGAAATAGAGATGTGCATTTGAGAAGGTCTGATGAATTAAAGTATAAATCCCTCTCATCTGACAGCCTCCCATATGGACCTTTAGCCACTTCAATGTGTGTTCCTCTGTGCTGTCAGATGAATAAACTTTACCTAGATAGAGAAAAAGAGGAAGTGTGTGGAAGCCTAAAATTTATTCTTGAGCTTCTTCTGGAGCCATTTGTACACTTCAAAGAAATCCCAGCCAATCGATGCTGTTCTAATCTTTACAAGCCCAAAATGGAGCTTTAGGATCTCCACCCAGCGAGCAATAAGAGACCCACAAGAGCCCGCTCGCCATGACTCAACTGCTATTTATCTGATTACGTGAGGCGGAGACGACTAGTGTCTACTAACAGGCCCAGACAAGTGTCCGTACATCTGGGGTCTGCACTTCGGCCACCTGGATCCTATCACGACACACACACACACACACACACACACACACACACACACACACACACACACACACACACACACACACACACACACACACACACACACACTCACACACACGAGGATGCAGGCTTTTCCAGCTGAGGCTGCACTTCCCAACAGACTGTTCTTGGGAAATTTGAAAGCAAGCAAGTGCTGTTTAATAATAAACCCTTCTAGCGGTTGAATGTGTAAGCATCCATCATTGGAGTTGCTTACAGGCTCACATCACATCCAGAGGAAATCCACATCCCCTCCTCCTCCTCCCACTCTATAAAATCACAGCAGCGAAAGAGTTGAAAATGACATTGTTTATCCTCCTTTGTGAATTATTAATTTTTCACCAGTAAAAAAAAAAATAGATAACCGCTAACATTACTGTCTTTGCACCCAGATGAGGATTTCATCAAATGTACACAGTGCGATGGTGAGAGATATTGTTGTGAGGCTCTTCAAAAGAGGAATAATCTCCCACACATTTTCTATTTCTAAGTCAAAAAATGCAGAGGAGGTAAACAAACATACACACAGCACACAATCACACAGATCTACACACACTCACACAGACATCAACACGCATGATATAAATCATAAGCACAGATGTGAAGGTGCCGGTAATGCACCATAAGTGTTTCCACTTGCCACATCATGCATAAACAGCATAACTGTGCTGTTTCTATATTTAGGACCTGATTCAGTCAGTACCTGCTGTAGATGAGGCATGGCGTGTTGTTGAGCTTCCTGTCTGACTGGTACCTCCTGAAGTCCTCCGAGGCGTCCTTCAAGGCCGTCAGAGACAAGATGACACAGATGGGGATCAGAGCTACCTCGGGCTGGAAGGCGCTCACTATGGGGACAAAGTTCAGAATAGCCAGGCCGACAAAGTAGATGTTGGCCAGACGGTGAAACTGCTCAAAGAGGTTCATGGGGATGAAGAGGAGGAGGGTGTATTTGGTGGTCTTGATGGCGTTGCCAGGGAAGTAGCAGTTGGGTTGCTTCTCCTTCTCCAGGCCCTCGTAAGGCAGATTGGACGCCAAGTTGCGGAGGTCCTTCTCCTGTGCTCTCTGACTTCTCAGAGCATCCCTCACCAGGGCCAGAGGGCTCCTCCATGTCATGGCTGCTCCGTCTGTTTTTCTTTAACTCTTCTCACAAACCTTTCCATCTCATCCTCTCAATATTTACAGCTCCTATTAGTTAAAAAGTCTCCCTAGAACCATCCTCTCCTTGAATAAGTCTTTCTGGGTGTATGCCAGTATACCTAGTCCTCCTCTGAGTCCGCCCTTTGCATTAACAGGTCTGTTTGCATTCCTTATAGTTGAGCTGTTTAAATCTCACAGAGAGGGGAAATAAGGTGGCTGATTACAGTCAGAAATGTAGCTGAGGGTGCTCCAATGACTCAGCTGATTTTAGAGCTGTCAATAATCTGAATGATTGAACCAGTTTTCAACTCTTTGTTTGAATTCCTTCACACAGCAGAATTATGAGTCAGTGGCCTGCATAGTATAGTAGTCTTTACCACCATTAATACTTTACACATTGATGTGGTCCTTGAAACTTACACACACACAAAAAAAAAAAAAAAAACACTAATAAGGAATGAATAACTACAATGAGCAGCTGACAATCTAATATTTGCAGAGCATAACATTGGTCTAGTGGGTCATAAGGAGATTTGAATTGACAACACAACACCGAACAGAGCGCAACGACTGCTCGGGGCAAACATACGTATATGAAGAGTCTGCAGAGTGTGAATGAACACAGCAGAGGGAACTTACACACCACATTCAGGACTACACAGATGGAGAATACAGTCAACAATGTTTAAAGACACTGAGAACCTCTTTATTGCTCTTAATTAGTCTGAAGATAATAATGAGCATGATTCTTCATTGGTGCATGTAAGAAGATTGAGTTAAGATGTCAGCTACAGAAGCCTGGAATATTTCTTGCTGATAGAAGACACCATTTAGTTGAGGGCTGAAAGTTGGATCATGATTATACATAATTAGGTGAAAGAATCTGTTTACATGTATATGTGAGACTCTCACGTATGATGGACTACAACAAAGCAGCTTCTTGCACAGATGGCATGCATGTAGGATGCCTTCCACTTCCTCATGTTGACGTATGTTGTCTTTTCCAGAGCAGGCTACAGCTGAAACAGTTTAAACAGACCAAATTTACACTGGCTCACTCATTTATTATACTTAAACACAGCCATAATGCAACTATATGTAGCTGATTAGTATTTGATACACAGCATATAGAGGCATTATTGGAAAATTGCCTCCAAATGGAGAAAGATGGACCTTTATTGTCTCTTTTTAGAGGATGCCATGCTCAACATTGCAGGTGATTTATTATCGATTGAAACATTTAAACGATTTCCTGTTTTGTCCTTAAACAGCTGACACAGGAGGGTTAATCTCTGCTGGGTAGCTCGGCGTGTTTTTCCATCCAAGTCGTGTCGAGCAGGGGAGTAGTGTGACGCGAATGTGCCAAACTCACCCTCTCACCCGTCTCAGTCAGCTCAGGCTGGGTTTGGCTTGGCTGGCATGACGACCGCACAGTGGCGCAGCTGTGAGAACACACAGCACACACACAGAAACAAAACACACTCTTGGAAACAAAACACACAAACACACACACACACACACACACACACACACACACACACACACACACACACACACACACACACACACGCATGATTCCACAGAGCAGAGGTCTGTGCATTCCTAATTACTCCAGTGACATGGAAACACTACAAAGTAGAAAGCATCTGCCTTTTCCCCTCTCTCTTACATGTCAACACTAATTCCCTTTTTGAAAAGAGGAAAAGAGAGAGAAAGAGAGAGAGAGAGAGAGAGAGAGAGAGAGAGAGAGAGAGAGAGAGAGAGAGAGAGAGAGAGAGAGGGCCAATTTAGCACAAACCATCTGTCTACTGTAGTGAGATAATACATCTGTTATATTGAGGGGGAACAGTGATGTAGAGCTGATTTTTACTGATGCATAGATGAAAGTGGAACAAGTTTACATGTCACGTTACATCACTTTTTTTGGTAATTTGGAGTTTTTAACACTCAGCATCTGACACACACAAACACACACACAGGCCACGTGCAGTCCACTACAGTATATTTAGTTTTTTTTCAGCTTTGTGTTGGAAGTTGGACTGAACCATTTAACAATCTCACAATCCTCAATTCCTGCTTTTGTCCTTATTTCTGTCACAATGTTCATCATATATTTCTTCAGTTAAAACATCCTCCATCCGTTGGTTTCTCATTGTGTTCTTCTGGTCCTCTAAGTTCAATATCAAACATTAGCTGCACATTAGTCCCTACTAGAACAAAATCCCTTTTTAAATATTAAAAATTCAGTGTTTTTCACCATCAAATATTCAATAGCATCTATTTAAGGGCTGTAACAGTGGTCAGGTCAGGACGAAAATGCAAGGCAGAGTGCAATTGGTTTGCTGAGTGAGGGGAGGATGCACGGAGAGGTCAGGAGAGGCATGGATGGATGGATGGCTCTCTTTCTTGCCCTTTATTTTCTTTCTCTTCCTGCCTTTTTTTGTAGCAGGCGCCCCTGCAGCCAGCGAGCCGCAGTTGAGTCCACAGAGTGCTTCCATATCTATGGCTCTCTACGTTAATGTCCCCTGAGGCCGGGGCCAGCGCTCAGCCCTGCTAAGACCCCAGCCGAGCCCATCTCAGCCCAGATCACAACCGCAGCCTCTCACTCCGACTCCTCTGCCTCTATATCCATTATGCAGCCAATAGTCCCCAGCTGCAGCCCTTACATCTCTCTATTCACCCCTACGTTTGCTTCTCTTGCTTGCTCACTCACTCTCTGTCGGGTTTAGTTCATTCAGACACTCAATCAGCCATGAGCCTGGCAATCAGTCATCATGAACAGCCGCATATTCATCCAGGACACATAAAACCGCCACCCGTGTACTCTGTTATTGAAGTGATAGACTGAATTGAGTTTTAATTGAATTTAGATACATCTTCATAATTGCTGACAATCATTACACAAGATATTTACAGTCATTATGAAATATTACAATTGGAATTTACAGAAACTTTGTACAAAATATGCCTGACTTCAATGCCTGGATAGTGGGGTCCTTGTTTAGTCATTTCTGGAGAACAAAACATTGACCCAAAAGTCACTGGTGTCTGGAAGTGCTTTAGTTTCAGCAAGTAGATGCTTTTAGAGTCCATTAAAAAGAAAGAAAAGAGAGAAAAGTCCAAAAAGTAGAGTCAGCAAAGTTGTGAATCGTGTTTTTCTTTTTCCTCAGTTAAATTGCTCTTTTCTTTTTTTGACTGAATGGAACATTTGATCTGTAATTCAACTGCAAAAACAACAACAGAGACCCATTTAAATAGAATAAATCCATAATATTTACACAATAATGTGAGTATTGATTTATAAAATTGAATCATCTCTTTTTCTTTAAACATGATTTATGTTTATCTACAGTTTTTCAAAACAGAAATCTAATCACAATGAAACGCATCATACTTCTATCATTCAATTCTACTGATAATGATGATTGTGGATTGCCATATTTATGCAGCAACTCTGGTTGCAATGAAACTCAGCTCATCTATCAGCAAAGTTCTTACACCAGCTTAAATCGTGTTAAAGCCATTCTCCGCCTCTGAAGCTCCTCACATGATGGCAGAAAGTAAGAAGGAGTCAAATGTTCTCTTTAAAAAAAAAAATTAAAAAAAAACAGGTGGTGAAATGGACTTGATTCTGTCAGCACAGCAAAAGCAAAACAAAAACTTGGCCAAAGCATCAGTGTTCAACAGTCCCGCTCTTTTTACCGAATAACATGAGACCTTCAACATACTGAGAAAGCTGTTTCTGTTCAGCATTGGCACCATTAAAGCCCCACAAGGATGTCCAGAGAAAAGAGCGTCCCCTGCTGTCCACCTGTTGTCATCCAGCGATGCTCAAACCATCCGCCCAGCTGGGCCGTGCTAAGCCAAAGCTGCAAAATGGTAACTGACAGACTAACCTCAACTAGTGAAACTAAAATACTTTGCGCTCCATCATTTCATGACTGAGATGCAAATGAAATCAAACATAAGCATGCTTTTAAAGGATGTTTTTGATACACAGTAATTATAGGAAAATAGACTATCAAGGATGACTCCTTTAAAATCATTTAGAAAGCTTTCCTGGATGCAGACAGCTCGGCTACGAAGTAAATAGATACTAAACAAAACAAATCCTTAAAGTATATGCAAACACAAGCATAAATATTTGATCCACAGAGAGTAGGCTACGAATGACAAATATTAGTGATATATTGAAATTCTGGAACAGGCACCATTTCTGTCTTTTTAAAACTTGCTCTTCTTTTTCAAATGTTTGTCAGACTTTTTAAGGTGTTTCCCAAATTCCTAAAAGAGTCACTGCTGACTGAAGTGCTGGGTGCTGCTGCAGTCCATCCAAAAGTCTTTCTCTTCATCTTTTCAAAAATGAACCAGCTAAAAAAAGTTGGTGCACTGTTTATCTCTCATTCTCTCTTTCACATCATCTCTCTCTCTTGATTTCTCATATCTTCCCTAAATCCCCCTCTCCCTCCCCCCTCCATCTTTGCATGCCCTCCAAAAGCTGGCCACCGGATGCCGCCGGGTTTAATGGACGTAGTAGAGCCAGTAGACGACGTTGAAGAAGGAGAAGACGGTGGGGAAGATCATCCTGGACCACTTATCGATAGAGTTCACGTCAGACAGGTCTGGGATATTCACCTTAAGCTGGGAGGCCCGTCTTCGTAGGCGCGACTTCTTCTGGGCGTGGCGTTCCAAGGCGCTATGGCCATAGTTCTGGCGGGCCATGGCTGCCCTGCGGTACTGCAGTGTCGAGCTATCATAGGCCAGCATGGTGTTGCGGGGGTCTCCAGGTGCTCCCAGGCCCCGGGACAGATCACCACCACCACCCATCTCATTCTTCATCTCCAGGGTGCTGAACAGGATGTTGTCGTCGGGAGTCATCTGTGTCAGGGTGTAAAAACAGGTGGAGCCATGAGAAGTTACTGCCACGGGGAAATATAAAAGTGTTTTTAACTTCAGTCTAGTTAAATTATTTTTAGCTACAATAATCATTAAGTCATTCACTGTGTAAAAAATACTGATGACGTGCTAGAATGGGTAATGCAAATGAGTCAAAATTGTGTTACTTACAGTGAAGACATTTTTTTTAAGCACTTTCAATTGTTATTATTGATCATCTGTCAATCAGTATCTGAGTGATAATACGACCACAAGACTATGAGGAACATTCCTGGAAGAGCACAATGCACTCCACAAACTAATTCTCATGGAGAAATCTTCATTGTCATCTCAGAATTTCAACCAGAGTGTGGTTAAAATTCTGTCGATTCACAAGACAAACAAAAAAGAGAAAGCAAAGGAAAAAATGTGACAGGTTGAGAGAAATAGTAAGGACTTTGCAAAGATGGAGGAGAGGCTAAAAAGGTTCGGGGGCAGGTCAGGAAAGACGTTTGTGGGAAGTGAATTCGGATCAACATTTCTTCATCCATAGCCTGACTTCTGAGGAAAAACGTCCCTACAATCCAATCCTGTCCCGCTGTAAATGGAGCTTGTTGTATTTTGTTGTTTATGTGTAACTCACTTTGAAAGCGAAGCCACTTAGTTGGCACTATTTATCAAACTGCAACTGATCTCTTTCTCTTATATGATGTTCCATTTTTTTCAATTGCTTTACCTAGAGCTATCAATTGCCTTTGAAATTGTAAATTATTTGTATCTGAATTATATTATCTTAAGAGAAGCTACTGATGTTTTCTTCTCTCTTGCCATATTTGTCATTTCCCATCAAATTAGATGTACAGCCCAAGTTAAGATTAAATTAATGCCTGCAGAAATCAAACTGCTAAGCCATGTTTGTCAGGAAAATGCATGAAGAGCAAACCAAGAGAGGGAAAAAAACACAATGGTGGGAGTGATGATCAAAGTTGCCTTAAAAATCTATAGAAATCAAAGAAATGCACAACAACTACAGCATTTTCCTCTGATCTGGATTGATTCAGATTGATGACATTGTTAGTTTTGACTTTCAAAACCTCCAGTACCTTATTTCTTTGCTCGCCTAGTCCTAATGCGGCATCGTCCACAAAGATGGGATCCCACATCGAGTCATATGCGTCAATTTCCCTCTGTTTCATTCTGGCATACAGAGCATCATCTCTCTGAACTACATTTCCCACCAGCCACTGCAAGCATACAAAATCAGCACTGTTACTTCGGGGAAATCGTAGCTTGCCACACTCAGAAGGAAAGGGTGTTTTATTTTTTATGTTGCTGTTGTTCCTGCTGACTTTAGCAGCTGAATAGAATTTAAAGAGAAGGCTTTGGCACCACAGCCAGTGTTTTTATCAAGGCGCCTTGCCCTTTGAGAGACACAGAAATATGGAGATAAAGTATAAGCCAATCATTGCTTCTGCATTCACTCTTTCAGATGCTAGTATGAGTAATAAAGTTGATACACAAGGCTAAACCAGTGAGAAACGGAGAGCTGAAGCAGGAGTAAAGAGTGCTGGTAAAGGACATCAAGCATTGATCACAGCATCACATTTACCTTGAGAGGAGAAGAAGTCATTTGCTCCCACAGAAACAAACACACACATTAGCCGACAGCACATATACCTCTGGAGGAAGTTTGCCTGCACATGTACCTTGTTGGGGTCGGGTCTCAGCTTCTCGTTATTGGCCGTGGCTGCTTTCTCAGCCGCCTTCTTCTGTCGCTGGGGGCCCTGGCCGAAGAAGATGTAGTTGACGAAGGCGTACTCCAGCAGGGCCAGGAAGACAAACACAAAGCAGCCCATCAGGTACATGTCAATAGCCTTCACGTAGGGAATCTTTGGGAGTGTCTCTCGCAAGTGGGTGTTGATGGTGGTCATGGTCAGCACCGTAGTGATCCCTGGATACCACAGGTCACACGTTTAGAAAGAAAGTGAAGTCTTTAGACGCTGTAAGACATTTTTACCATCATCTGTACAGTAAAAAATATATGGTTGTCAATTTGACTAATGGTTATGTTAAATTTTTAGGCATGCAAGCTGCATGGCTCAAGGAATGGAACTGTCCATCTGTCGGTCCAACACTTTGATCCAGACTGAAATATCTCTACTCAACTACTGGATGGATTAAGATGACATTTTGTACAAACATTCATGATGAATCCTGACTTTGGTGATCCCGACTTCCCCTGACATTTGTGGTTTTGAGTGTTGGTTTGATGGCCTTGAAATTTGCTGAATTTCCACTGCATGGCACAGCTCGACTCGCTTTTGGTACCAGGTACTTTTCTTGATTTCTTTTTCCACTGCAGATAGTACCCTCTCAATGTTGGCGGGATTCTTAGCTGATCGTCATAGCGCTGCCGTGTGAAACTGCCTTGACATCATCTTCAATGCAACACAAACACACACAACGGTAGCTTGGTTATTTAAAAATGGTGGGCTTGTGCAGATTGTCCCATGTCCCAAGTCACGATTCTCTCCGACCAGTTAGTGGTCTGCAGTGTTTTAACTCCACCTTGTAGTATGGGCTCAGCTCGCTCGGAACTGCAACCGAGGTGATACCAAGAAAAATACCAGTTACTATCCACAACCTTTGCTAATGGAAAACCAAAAAAGAGCAGTTCCAAGCGAGCCGAGTCAAGCCGTGCCGTGCCATGCAGTGGAAATGCGTCCTGTGCCCCTTAGGATGAATCATATTCATTTTTTTATATTTTTTTTTTTACTTTGTGTTTAGTAATCAGAAAATGTTAGCATGCTAACATGCTAAAATAAGTTGGGGAACATAAACATTATACCTGCTAAAGTCAGGATGCATTATCCATGAAATGCAGTATGTGTCCGAAACCTACATTTACTGCTCACTATTCAGTAAACGATTGGGTGTCCATTATAGAGGCAGTATGGAGTGAACAAGGGTGTCTTGTTTCATTAGAATTTGCCAAACATTGAAATGACTGAGATCAGGTGCTCATCTTCAAAGGACTTGTGAACATAAACATTCCTGTTTATCACATACATTATAGGCTATAGCATTTATTTATAGCAATCAGACAGGCCTGAATTAATGTGAACCCATTTGAATATAAAGATCCCTCGAAACCTCCTGAGACTGAAACTGTGTGTGTGTGTTTGTGTGTGTGTGTGTGTGTGTGTGTGTGTGTGTGTGTGTGTGTGTGTGTGTGTGTGTGTGTGTGTGTGTGTGTGTGTGTTTCATAAGGTTTATATCCAATCATGTACTCAAATGGCCATGGAACAAACGCTATATAAAAGCACACTGTAAACATTTGCTATTAGTCACAGAACAATTCACCTGCTTTTTTTTTTACATACCCACTCTGTGTTTGATACATTAGTCATCTGCATGCACAATCTGCATTTGGTCAGATTCACACGTATTATAAATAACCCAGGAGCCAGCAGTGTCACCGTAGCATGGAGCCTCATCTCTCATTGGCTGTGCTCGCTCACTGTACGTTCTCAGGACGCTGAGCAGAGGCAGATCTTTAAATAACGTTACCCTCTGAATGCACCGTCTGGGGCTCCAACCCGCATGTGTCCCACTCCAGAAAACAAATGTTTGTGACAAGAACTGCACACATAAAGCTCAAAGCCATTTCCTCTGCTGCTCTGACCTGTCAGACTCAAGTTTAACACTAAAGGGAGCTTTCATGGCAGTGTCAGTGGTAGTTTGATATTGGTGTAAAAACATTAAAATGTGTAAGGCAAATTTAAGCAAATGTTGCCACCTCTTGTTCGGCTGAAATTTAGCCGTGATCTGGCTCTGATAAGCTGGGATCTCCGACCAATGTGAGGCTCCGATAGACAGACAAGCAGAGAGAAAGACAGCACGCTTCAAGGTCGAGCTGCAGCGCATCTCGCTCTGCATGAGTCATGCATATAGTCATCTCTGAACAACAGACATTTAGCCAGGCAGCCTATCACACACTGCTATCACTCACATGCTTAGAGCTAATGAGAAAACAAGTAAATGCTGGGAAAATAAAGAGTCAAAACAGAGATCAGGCAGACGCAATTATGTATAGATCTAAAGCAAGGCGCAATGTATGTTAATTGGCTCTTTTTATGCTCTGTTATCATTTAGCTTTGGGTTATATCCCAGGGTCACTGTTCAGCAGTGGCGAGGCAATCCTACCCAGGGCCACTCTGGCAGCTGAGGCGTCGTAGTTGATCCAGAAGGAGACCCAGGAGAGGATGGTAATCAGGATGGAAGGCATGTATGTCTGCAGGATGAAGTAACCAATGTTCCTCTTCAGTTTGAAGCTGAGGGACAGGCGGGGGTAGGAACCTGAAGGAGGCACAGGGAGAGAGGAAGTGAGATAGAAATAGACTTCCCTCAATGACGCTTTTCATTTACAGTAAATGTCCTTTTCCCTAATAACCTGTTTTCAGCTCAACGTAGCAGCCAGTGCATGTGAAAATCTCAAAGAAAAAGTCAAAGAACCTAAGGCAAAGTTGACTGTTGTGTACCTGTAGAGAAGACCACGTTTTTAGAGATGAGTTTATAGTCGACAATAGAGAACTGTGGCAGTTCTATTCTGTCGACCCCGGACACAGCGCCTTCTCCACCCCGCCAGTAAAACTCAATATCATCTGTGGTGTAGCCATCTGCAGAGGAGAAAAAGATGATCATCACCCAGTTATGCTCTATAATACATCATAATGTAGTGCAGTAATGCCAATGTCAGTGGTTTTGTGTGTTTAAGCTCATTCACAAATACCACGCACCATTAATTAGAGCAGTAGTTCCCAACCTGGGGGTCAAGACCCCCACAAGGGGTCACACAGTACATTTAAGGGACACAAGATTTATTTATTGTGAATTAGGATAGTTTTATCACTTCAGCCTCTAAAAAATATTTAAGAATAAGTGAATTAGTGAAGTAGAAATATGTAAACTTTAAAGAGGTGTCACAAGTTGACTTTGCTTTGTTTTAAAGTGTTACACGACAAAAAGGTTATGAAATCATTGTTCTAAAGCATACACACATTTAAAGATTGATTGGTTTACATTTATTTCAGTTCACAAAAAAATATGACTTGACACCTGCTTTAGATTTGTGATCCATCACAGGAAATATTTAGCTAACTTTATTTTTTGTCAGAGATAAACTATAAATATGCATGTCAGCACAGTAGCAAGCAGGTAATTATTGGTGGTGTGTTCAAATGCTTGCTGGAAGTTCCAGAAAAATCACTTGCTTGGCCAAAAAGAAATCTTTCAATGCAAAAAAAAAAAAAAAATACTTTTTCAACATTCATGTTGTCTTATTGTGTGTTTTAACCCTGAGTTCCCAACAACATAGCTCATGAATACAATATTGTTCAACAAACTTATAAATCATGTATGTTGGAGCTTCCTTGAGCACTTCAACTAGGAACTGTTATTAAAAAGGCCTCTGTCCTCCTCAAGTGCAATACAAAGGTTCACAAATAAATGTAGCTAGATGATTATGTGATGGATTACCATCTCAAGCAGGTTTGTTTTCATAACCTACTTTCATCAACTTGAAACAATGGCTGTAACTGCAAGGTAGGACATCGGTTTTTAAAAATGTTTTGTATGCTTCGGAGAATGATCCTTAAAAAAACATTAAAAATTGAAAAGTGATGCTGAGTCACTTCAATGTAAAAAGCTTCAAAACGTCCCTGAGGCAGTTACAATTTCTACAGAACGGCATACGGGGATCTACTATAGTAGAGAAAATTAAGCTACATAACACAGCAGAGATTTGGAGATTGATATGTTTGTTGCACATGGATGCAAACTGTTGCAGTTACAGTCGGGGGACTCCAGTGTTGCAGACCGTCTCTGACAGTGACGTGGGCAAACAGGGAGCAGCACTATTCTCCCTCACATCGCTCTGAGTTCTACTTTGTCTGCCTCACACTCAAAATAGAGGCAGTGACCTATTCAGATGTGATGAATAATTAAACTGTGAGTCTTTGATTTTTAAAAATGTACACACAATTATTTGTTGCTGTGGCACTGACATTCAAGGTGAAGTTAGTCATGGTGTTTGTGTTGGCTTGTTATTGGTAGGACAGGCAGCTAACTTCACCCATAGGCCTTTTTCCCAGCAGACATTTTGACTTGTCATAGTAGGCTATGCACAGGTGTTACCAACAATATTATCAACAATGGCTGCATTCTACATAAACCTGCATGCAAAACACCAGGACCCTGAAACTAAAGACTGAACAGCCATTATTAATCTCACTATTTACACCTGTGTAATTCCTACTGAGACATGTAAAAATGTCTGCTGTGAAAAAGTTCATTTCACATTCACATTATTCTATATTTCCAACAAATCCCATGAAAAAAACAAAACCTTTCTTTACAAATTCTAACTTACTTATCCTGTCTGTGGCGCTTTCCTACTAAAGATGTAATGTTGAAATACATGTCAAAAATACATAGTGTTCTTTAAAAAAAAGTTTAATGATTTCCTAAAACAGCTGGGCAGTGTAGCCTTTAGCAAATGTTACTCAAACAGGAATACATTCTGTATTTGTTGGGGACTATTTTCAGCTGTGGATTAATCCACATTTGGTGGTCTAGTGAGTATTTACAGCAACAGGACGGTGTATGTGGGATTGACTCAAAGTTAAGCGTGCATTCATAATAGCTGCGGCCACGTATTTACATGCATCCACGTGTTCATGCATTTAACACACACACACACACACACACACACACACACACACACACACACACACACACACACACACACACACACACAACCTCATTAACACTTGACCTCCATGCCAAATTTTGGACCGACAGAGCGTCACTGATGTGGCTCACTGATGTGTTTTAATAGTTTTTGGACAACAATAGAGGTCTATGACACAGAATAATTAACTACACTTTGGCTAAACTAACAACTTGTTGGTAGAATCAATTACTTGTTTTTGGCCTTTAATGGGATTTGTTGAAAATAACAAAAGTATAGATTATCGACAGCCTTATTCTTTAATTGTTGCAGACATGAATGCATCCCATGCTTCAGTGCAGTTTGGAAGCATAATGTGGTTGATGCTTAAATTGTACACCATCAGATACAGTAAGCTCTCCCTCCACAGCTGCATTATCATCATAACCGCCTTGTGAAACCCTGCATCACCCCAATTAGGTCCGAGTCCACCATGCTGCTGTTTTGATGTGCAGCCCAGTTTAATTCTGATCAGCCATGACAGGCTGCGATCAGGAGGGTGTAGAGGAGTTTGTGAAAGGGAGGTTTTGGCACGAAGAAAGATCGTAAGGGAGCATTTTAAGGCGTGTACATAACTGGTCAGTCAGTTTGTAGCACCATTTGTTCTGGACCATTGTCTCTGTTTGGAAAGATGTCAATGCATTACATTAATGTATTCATCCTGGGCTGTCAGGTGAGAAAGACCACGTAGTATGAGATCTACAGTAAGATATGACTATATACACATGATATGTGGGTGTGTATTTGCATGCACTATAGATCTTTATTGTTGGAGGGATTGAAATCAATAATTGCTCAGTGCAGTCCAGTATGTCAGACCAGTGGTCTGAGCCACAGTAGTGAGCTGCTGATGTATCAGGGGATCTGGGGTTTTAAGACTAGTGTCTGTTAAAAATGCATCAAGTTTATCAAGGGAAGTAAGAGTTCTCTGGGCTCATTAGTCTGAATAAAATAGCATGCTCTTGCATGAAGCGATTCCAACGTTAAAACCATTGCCAGTTAATCCATATGAGAGCAGATACTGCCTGGTGATCAAAACTGGAGCTGTGTGTGTGTGTGTGTGTGTGTGTGTGTGTGTGTGTGTGTGTGTGTGTGTGTGTGTGTGTGTGTGTGTGTATTTTGTGCTGGGCTGCCTGTGAGAGGAGGAGGAGAAAAAAAAGATAGCATGAGTGATGGAGAGAGAGATAAAAAGGCTGGAAGAAAAAAAAAGATGAGGATGAGACTGTGCAAAGAAAGGAGATGAGAAACGGAAAGAGAGAGTGATGAGGAGAAAGATGGCAAGCATAATGGGAGAGGAGCGGCGAGAGGCGGTTCTGACCCGGCGCTGTTTTTGTGCTGCTTAACGCTGCTGGCAATAGTGTGATCAAACCCGGAAAGACTGAGCCCTACACCACATCCCAGCCCCATAATCCTTTTCTCCGGGGACCAAGATAAAACACGCAGAGGACCTTGTCTTTCCCTCTCATGTTCCTCCACACTCCCTCCCTCCCTCGAATCGAGAACGCCAGATCACGTACAATTACAAACTCCATGTGAAATGAACTCTTTGTACTGTACAAACATGGAGGCAGTTTCGGGAGGAAGCTACACATTAACATCCACTATCAGCACACTCCTGAAACACTGGACCTAATCAGTCTCCTCCATGCCTTGGGAAGCCACTGCAGCTGGAGTTGAATTAATTAGGCTGGATGTTATCAGTCAGTGAGCCATTAGTGATGTTCCTCTTCTCGATGCGTATCTCTTGGTATCTCATCAGCCTTTCTCAGCATTTTACATGCAGTCTTATCAACCTTCCTTCTACCTTGCTGCCACCAGGCCCGGCAGACAGTTATCAAACCAGATTTCAGAGCTGCATGTGTACGTGGGAACTGTTTAATTCTACGTCTACGTGTGGGTGTGAGAGCTGGTTGTCAGGGACAATGGTACTTACAGCTTTCAATCTCCAGGGTGCAGTTTTGCTCATCTAGAGGGTAGCGGCGCAGGTCCATCATGCAGGCTGCAGTTGTGGTGATCCTACACACAGAGTGGGATGGAAAATATAGGATTCATCAAAGAGCCGGCCGAGGCAGCCAGGTTCATTTGACCTTCAACACAGAGTACGATGAACACGTCAAAGCAGGGATGATGATAAATCGGTATATTTGAGGAGCACCTGATATAGAATCATTCCTCCTAAAAACAACATGTTCAAAGGGAAAATGTTATCAAATAGGTGAACCAAGATTAAAGGTGGAATCTGTAATTCTGGAGAGAGATTGTTGATATTTGAACTCAACAAAAACACCCCTCCCTTCAGTGCTCCTTCATAATGTTAGCATGTGCCAGATTTACAATCCCTCTCACTCGCACTGCCTTTCTCTCAAGCATCCATGTCCTTTCCCTTCCTGACCTGTGCACGAGCACGACTGGAATAGTGTTGTGTGGCTTGGTCCGAGCCACGTAGGTTGTTACCCATTTACAGAGCCAAGGTTGTGTATATTATTTTCAGCACACACAGAACGGACCGCTGGCGGAGCGTGAGGTGATTTGCGCTGAATTTGACAAGCAGTGTATTGGATCAGAATCGCAGACTTCACCCAAAACTCAAAAAACCCAAATCTGAGAAAGTCATGCTAGCAGAAGTTTGTTGAAAAAAATATAAGTAAATAAAATAATAAACTTCTGCTCGCCAGAGATGAGCCCAAATCATTTCCACAATCAGCGGGTGAATCCACTGGTCTAGCTGAGCAGTACTGTAGGTTGGCTCTGTCTGCCCTTTTAATATGTATTTCCTGTTTTAAGGGTCCTTTAAAGAAACCTCCTGCTGACTAAGTCACAGTGCTTCTCTATCAACCATTTCCACCCTGGTATGTTTTAACCCTTCTGACCCTGGTGCTGGCCTACGAAGCAACAAAAACGGTCCTGTTCTCTCAGCCCAATGCAAAAGAGAGCAAACTGCTCTCACTGGACCACCCTCTATAAATAAAGGTTGAATGAATAAATTAATTAATTTTGTGGCAATGGATTTACCAAGTGAAAACCTTTTTCCTTCATCAGATGTCCACAGACATCGAGGGATCCTGGACTGTGACATTACATTAACATTAGCTTTCGAGTTGACAGCATTTAATAGCTCTTTAACAATTGAGCTACAGTATGTCCATAAGTTTATACTACATACTAATTAAAAGCCAGTTTTAAGTATGCACTGCGCTCACTGGCGAAGTGACAAAATGTAGTGTACAAAAAACCATGCACACAACGAAAATGTAGTATGCTGTTGATGTACACTATTGTCCCAATAATATACTATCAAAATTAGTACATACTGTATACAATTAGTACTGTATGTATATGTAATTGGGACACAACACTGGTTTTATTTTAAGTAGATAAAACAAGAACAGGGTTCAACCTGTGGTCACAAAATCCTGTAATAAAGAGTCGCTGAGTTTGAGCCAGCCGCGTCCCACAGGTTCACTCAGAGCAATGCACTTCCTGTTTTACACACGACAAGTTGGCCAGAGCTGAGATGGGCTGGCACCCGGCTGTGCCAAATCCCTGAGGCTGTCTGAGAGAGACTGGACACACAATTCAACTACAGGGACTAAATCTAGCATCCTAGACTAGTCAGACACACACACACACACACACACACACACACACACACACACACACACACACACACACACACACACACACACACACACACACACACACACACACACACACACACACACACACTGTGACACACTGATTGATATAACATGATAGCATTAACAATAATAGCAGCCTATGGGAGAATTCCCAGTATAAGTTGAAGTATTTGTCGTAACCTTGGGTTTCCCTTGTATTAGCTGGTTACTATCAATTCATCAATTTATTGCTTTAGTGGTCCATTCATTCAGAGTTGACAATGAAAATAGTCTGTGAGAGTAGTGAGTAGATTACAATTTACCTGATAATTTTTGTCTATTTTTGAATCCTAAAGTTTAATGTTCTTAATTCGAGTGACAAAAATCAGCCAGCATTACGAAATAATTACAACACGTTTCTAAAACAAATCAACTTTAAAGGACAATTCCGGCGCAAAACTAACCTAGGGGTTAATAACATGTGTGTATCCACTCGATCGCTCTCTGGGACATGTTTTCATGCTAATCGAATGTGTTTGTAGCTTGAAACAAGCAAGCGCGGACCGCCGATTAGCTTACAACGCTAGTATTCGGGGCACAGGGAAAGTAAAAACAAATCGCTATTTATACCACTAAAAAGACTCAAAATATCACCAAACTTCAACAGTAGCATAATGAGGATCCCTAAATGTTAACCGAAGCATTGAGAACATTGTAAGTGTACAGACAGGCAGTAGCTCCCAAGACGGCGGCCGCCTGTATACGAGAACGCGACTGTCTTTATAATCTATCTTTTTAATAAACTGTCTGTACACTTACAAAGTTCTCAATGCTTCAGTTAACATTTAGAGACCCTCATTATGCTACCGTTGAAGTTTGGTGATATTTTGAGCCTTTTAGCGGTGTAAGCTAATCAGCGGTCAGCGCTACTGTCGTTCAAGCTACAAACACATTGATTAGCATTAAAACATGTCCCAGAGAGCGACAGAGTGGGTACTCATCTGTTATTAACCCCTAGGTTCGTTTTGCGCCGGAATTGTCCTTTAAATAATATTAATTTTATTATGGGATTTGGCTTTATTCTGTCTTGTCTGAAGATGCTGACACTCAATTTTAGAAAATTATTGAAACAAGTTAGTTTGTGATGAGAACAGTTTAAAATGATTTTACTGGACTGGTAGATTTTTTCACGACAAAAAATGATTTGGTAATAAAAGGGTGATATGGATAAAATACTTACGGTATATGTAATTTTATAATGACATATATACAGTATATACATATATTATGATATAGCAAATTTTCTTGAAAATAAATGAGGAACCTTTTCATCAATACAACAACCAGGCAGGTGTCTGCTTTTGCTTAATTCTGTAAATAAAATACTTTACTTCATCATATTGTCGTAAAACTCGTATATAACGCCCAATATTGTCAGAAACCAGTCCTGCTAATTGATTTTCAACATTGCACACTGCTTATGAATAAACTGTTGTAGCAGTTCAAAATCACAATATCTTTCCTTTCTCAACTTCACCATAACTACACACTTAACTACACTTAAGAGTGCTTTGTCTTTAATAATTAAGAGCAAAAGTTTATTTGAAATCTGGCTACATAAGTCTTGCAGCTCCCCTGGGCCCAGCCTGGCAAGTTTAGGATTTCATTTTTTGAGATGTAGAGACGCACAGTCTTTCTCTCTCACACAGGCTTTCTGTCTCGCTCTCTCTGCCTTCTTTTTCTTGCTCTCTGGGCTCTTATGTAAGAGCCAGTTAGCAGGGCCATGGTGCACTGGGGGATTAACACAGGAGTCTTATATCTGTCCTATTTTACCCCTGCTATGGCCAAAACTTACTAGGATGTTGTGCTCACCATCATCACCACCACAAAATCATCACAGTGACAAAGGAAGCACAAGGGAAAAGCGGAAATGAGGCCAAAATGGCAGGGGTAAAAATAACAGCCTATTTTTAGCCCACCTACATCATCAGCAGAAGTCTTGAAGCTTTTTTGTCTGAGCAACTCCATCACTGATCAAGAGCTGCTTTTGCATCCCCTGGCCAGCTAGCATGTCAAATAGCCACGCTAACAATTAATAAACAGCTAAAAACGAGGGAGGAGGGGGGACGGATGAGGATTTCGCTGCAGGATTCCCTCTCCGTCTTCGCCTCTCCTCCTCCACCTCCTCGTCATCTCCGCAGCAGCGAGAGTCTGTCGAGGACCTCTGCAGCAGCAGCAGCAGCAGCAGCAGCAGCAGCAGCAGTGATCATGAAGCACAGGCTTGTTTGCGCTTCATCAACATCAGGGCTGGTCCATCTCTCTCATCCCAACCTGCCGGAGGAGAGGCCACGCTCTAACAGATTACGCAGATTCAAACACGCTACATTTGCACTATGCCGGAGCTAATAGGACATGGAGCTCTAAAAAAAGGCTGTTTGTTTTTTTTCTTCTGTGCATGTTCCCTCACACTCCAGCCTGTGTGTGTGTGTGTGTGTGTGTGTGTGTGTGTGTGTGTGTGTGTGTGTGTGTGTGTGTGTGTGTGTGTGTGTGTGTGTGTGTGTGTGTGCGTGCGTGTGTGGACCCCCCCTCAGGCTGCCTGTGCACCTTTATTCCAAATGACCTTGTTTACGGACATAACACAACCACCATGAATTCCCAGACAGAATATCATTTTGAGGGAGCGTCACAACAGAGGCCGAATGCAGAGAGAGATTTTTGCAAGCAGGTTACAAACCTGCGTGCCTTTAATTAAACTGGCATATTATTACATGGGCATTGTAATGAAGTTAGAAGTTGAATTAAGATGGAGAAGCTTCCTCCATTTTGGATAGAGAGCTGGGTTGGGCTGAGGAAACATGGCATGCAGGATTGTCTCTCCCTGACACAGTTGCCAAATAAAAAAAAAATATATGTATGCAGTGGCAACAAAACGAGTCCAGCGTGTGTCAAAGCATGCCAAAGCAAAGGAGAGGTTTCTTAATTTCAAAGTACAGGCACATCTGAACACATACAACATACAAACCACCCTGCCTGATCAATAGTTTGAGAGAGAGATGGATAACTTTGGTTGGTAAGGTGCTGCTAAGCCTGTATTGATGATATTGACAGCAAAAAAGGCTTATTTAAATCCCTCTCTTCCACCACTCAGCAGCTTTCTCCTCTTGGCCATGCGATGTCATCTATTGAGTTGCAGAGTGGAACACTCCTCTCGCCCAGACAAAAGAGGACGTCAGTCTCCATAGCACAAGGATATGTCCTCTCACAAAAGGAATTACAATATTCAGAGAGAGGAGAGAGAGAGGAAAGAGGAAAAAGGGGAGGGGGTGGGGTTGAGAGGGAGAATCCTAATAATTTCTCCATTTTGAGTCTGACCTTCATGTCTCTTTCTTTCTTTCTTTCTTTCTTTCTTTCTTTCTTTCTGGCTCTCCCTTTTTTCTCTCAATCCCTCTCTGTGAATTTTTAACGAAATGCATCAGGAGCCATGCACTGAATGTCTTTGGTCTTTCCTCCTTTCCTGCATAAAATGAGGTGGGAGTGTTTTTTTCTTTCTGTTGTGTGTGTGTGTGTGTGTGTGTGTGTGTGTGTGTGTGTTTCTTTTCTCGCAGCTATCTGTGTTATTGGCTGAGCCTTTTCATGGGCTGGGTAATTAGATCAGACTGCCTCTCCCCGAGAGTCAAACCGAGCTCTAAAGTGACAGTTGGGAGCACTGTTGTAATTTTCTGCTCCTGCTGGTAATTGAAGACCAGAATTTGGCAGGATTGGGATGCACTATATATCCAGGGAATAAGGAGTAAACAACACCCTCACCCTTCCTCCTCTGCACCCCAAAAATATCACTCGCCCACTCGCACACACCCACCCACAGACACAGATCCTACACTAATGCCTCCTGCAAACACTCTAATCTATTGGTGTTCCCATGCTAATTTCAGTGGGTTCAGCACAAATCCACGTTCACCTTTGAGGCCAATAATATGTTTACTTTTACCGCTTATTATGCAAGGATTTAGGCAACATTGCTTCTTATAGCGTGACATATTAGTGTTTGAGGTTAAAATGAAAGCAAACAAGCAATAAAATGATGCAAAATAATTTATTTTGAATATGTGTTAGTACTAATTTTAAAAATATAATACCAACAGTTTGCACATTGTTATTAGACCATTAGATTAGATGATTAGATGGTTGGATTTTGGGGTGCACAGTGTTGGACAAGAATATAGGAGGCATTATTTAGTATTTACTGTATTTTTCGGCACATTTGAAAGTCTAGGCTAAATATACTACAAAGCATCTCTAGCCTTTGTCTGAGATTAAAGGTATACACCAGTGATTTACAGTTTTTTTCCAATTGCTAACACCCTAAAATGACATGCATAGCATAATTATTTAAACTGACACACAGAGAGCAAAACCTCTTCTCAAGTCTCCAAAAGTCTAAACACATTTTCTGCTTTACACACATTTTGCAATTCAAAATGGCACTTTTTAAATGCACTGAACACGATTCTCTGCATAAGACACAACAATCTGACATAAAGTTACGTGTTTGCCATTTCAAAACACTGCCATTCAAAATGACACTACATGAGCTAATTGGCCAAACACCTCAATTGTTAATTGTTACCGCTTCAATCAGGAAGTAAGCGCTATGATGCCTCTTTTGTTTTCTATATATTTTTTCTGCAATTTTCTTTTTCAGTTTACTGTTTTTTTATGTGAGCATATTTTTGTTCAGTCCAATGTAAATACTGTATATCTGCTGTGCATATGTTACACTGACTTGTTTGGTGAAAAATACAAAAATAAATGTTTCAACAGCATGTGTGTGTATCTGCAAATATTTCTGTGCATGTGAACAATCTGAAGAATTTTCTACAATTTGAACTATTTTAGTATTATGGCAACGCATACTAAAAATGAGAGTGCTTTTCATTATGCCCAACAGTGCGTAGTTGGTTAGACAATAATCTGGTAATATGAATGACGTGTGTGCCATTTGGTGCAAAAGTTTGATTTTGATAATGCTATATTTAATTTTGGTTGCACTGTTTCATTTTGCAGGATATATGAGGTATTTTGCAGTTTGGGTGTGTGGTTTTGTGAATTGTGTTAAGTATTTTGATAAAACTGGCCTAGTTTGCAAAATTGTGTTTTAGCAATTGGAAAAAAACTGTAATATTACACTCCTATAAAGATAAAGGTACTCAAAGACACTAATTTAAAGAAGAATGGTCAAAATTGAAGCAGCGGAAGTCAACACATCCTGACGTTTATGGTGCTTTCACACCTGAGATGTGTGATGCGTTTCAACCAAACACTGGAGCGTTTTGACAGATTGTTCGGTCCGTTTGTGGTGGTGTGAAAGCTCCTTCTAAGCTCTGGTGCAGACCAATGAACCAAACTCTGGTCCGCTGAAAAACGGGGGTCTCGGTTCACTTCCAAGTGCAATAGAGTTTGATTCACTTTAGGTAAGAATGCGATCCGACCCAAATACAGAAGTGATTTCAAAAACAGTGCATTTACTAGCCTGCAATTTAAATTCAAATTAAATTAAATTCAACCTTGCACACAATTTACGGATTTATATTTGATTTATATATAGGATTTAAGGTATAACTTTCAAATCCATAACCTATTATGACCATACATCGTTTGTCGCACATCATAATCTCTCTTTCATCAGGAGCCCTCTCCTTCACTCGCTGTCTTGTCAGCTGCTCATATTGGTCGCCTTCTTCTAAAATATTAGAAACCCAAAGCCCAAGCCTACCTTGATGACATCACTATGAAATCATCAAAGTTGACGAATACATTTAATAAGATAAAGAAGTGCAAACGTGGATCTTTAAAGCAACACAAAAGAACGTTTCCCGCTTTGGTCCCCCTACAGGTTGGAAGCGGAATTGTCCATAACATTATATTATGCAACTTATGCAAGTTTGCCAGATCGGGTAGCGGATCTGTAGTTCGAATGAGACATAATGAGACAATTCCGCTTCCAACCCTTTAGTGCTTTAAAACTGAGATATTTTAATGCTTTCAATAGAAGTACAAGGATGGTGATAATTGTAACATAAACTGACCTTCGGCAGTTCCTTCCATTTCTACTCTACTTTAATATTACTACTAAAACTACTCTATCGTGTGCTAATATACACTCCACTACATTTCAAAGGGAAATATTGTGCTTTTCGCTCCACTACTATGTATTTGACAGCTGTATTTACTATTGTTACTTTCCAAATGACGATGTGATGCATTTCTATAGATACACTATGTAAAGTAGATTACTTTAGCGCCACATTGATCAAACACAGCAATAAAAGGTTGCTTACATGTTTATAATTCAGTAATAACAATTCAATGCTATAATGCACAATAACAATTCTCACAGCACGTCATACTGCAGCATGAGGAGTACTTTTTGAGAACATGTTACTGATAATGCAGGACTTCCAGTATTTTTACATTGTGGTATTGCTACTTTTACTTAACAAAGGTAACAACAAAGGATCTGAATACTTCTTACACCACTGTTGACCTTTATAAGGACTAAAATGAACAAATAGCCAAACAGATAATGACACAGTCATAAACTCAGACACCCTGGCCAGTCATGTTTTAACATACAACTTGTTTTCCCATCGAGGACTCTGGGTCTCCTCTCAGTTATCCATCCCATCCACATCCACTAAAGCCCTGCTGTTGCAACCAGCCGGCCCGTCTCTACTGGTATGTGTCAGCGTGCTCACAGCGCAAAGGCATCTGGCCGGGCTGACTCTGACAGAAGCTTGTGTCTGGACTTGCTAGCATCAAATAAAACCTGGACCAAACCCACGGACCAAATAATGGAGAAGCCGGGAGGCACCGGCACTGACAAGGACAACGTAACTGAGGTAACAACCACCTCGCTCTGCTGCACGCACACCCTTAAATTCAAAACAACCCTCTCCCAGCCTCCATGCTTTTTGACTGTTACACAGAAATATGTGTTTGGGCTTATATAATTGAGTCAGAGCATTTATAAATTACATTTCTCGACTGTTGAAGCAAAATGTAGCGCTGAATAATCTGGTGCAGTGCAGATACTTAAATTTTTAAGCAGTCTTTGCGCAAGAAGGGCATCTCAGTCTAGAAAGAATGACTGAATGCTGCAACATCTTGAATTAGCAACAATAATCTCATCTTTTAAACACGGACACTAATCTGATATCATTTGCACACACACACACACACACACACACACACACACACACACACACACACACACACACACACACACACATGAAGAGGCGACATATCAGAGGAGGCAGCAGCACAAAGATGGACGGGCTGTGCTAGCCTGTGAAGTCAGTACAAATACAGATTCAGTGTTTGTATTGAACTGCTACATTATTGATTATGAGTTATCAATTATGGATGAAATTCTCCTCAGGGGCGTCACAGTCCAACACCACAAAGAGACGTCTTGTAGACGGGTTGAACCATTCTGCAAAATCAGACTCAGTTTGGCTGTTTGCACCACCCTGTTTTATTATTGATCAGAACCAATCAATTATTGATATTGATGATCATCAGGGGATGGGAAAGGTTTAAACATGAACACATATACCTCCTCCTATACACAGCTCAAAGGATGATTCCGCTTTATTACAATTTAGGTCTTTTTTTTCATAGTAGTGGTCATCATTTCTATCAGATATGAATACATTGTGGTGAGATCTGGAAACGTGGCGACAATCCAACAAAACATGATGATCAGATACTTTACATTATGTAATCCACTGGTGTCTTATGACCATTTATAGGGGCCCCACACAGTCACAGTCTCTATTAGCTGTAACTAAAGCATGATGGTCTCCACACATTTTTAATAGTTTGAACAGTATTAGATGTCCCGAAGAGGTTCAATTAAACAGTATTTCAGAAGAAAACAGCCAAAATGTAAGATGTTTTTTTGTCTGTGTATAAAAACACAGTATTGTTCTTTTAAATAGATGTTTCAAACGTTTCTGTTTGCCACTGAATTGTATTAAGTTAAATATATGACTGTTTATTCATATGCACTGTAACAGTACTGTCATTTTAAGCTTTCTATCTTTCTCTTTTTGAAATCCTGTTCATATGTGTCTTTTTATATTGCTGTGTTTCTTTTATGCCTTGCCTTAATGCATTTTTATGTCATAAGCTAAACACTTCAATTGCCTTGCTGTTGAAAGGTGTTACACAAATAAACCCGCCTTGCCTTGTAGTATTTTCTTTGCAATCTTGTTAATCATGTCAAAATTACCTTGCAACCCCTTGGGCGGTCCCAACCTCCACCAGGTTGAAGATCTTAAACCACTTTTGTTTTTGAGTTGAGCACACCAAAAATGTCTAATTGTCCCTGACTGTGCGGGAAAACTGTGTGCCCTCACAACTACAATATTGGCCAGGCACTTAACTGTGATGGATGCATACAGTTTGGGTAATAGTTTAGCCGTTTATCTAACCTGCTGATATGTTTTATCTACATTTGACAGCTCGTGTTTCTTGCAACCATCTATTTTTAGCAATGTTCCATTGTAAGATTACATTCCAAGATCTCCGCTATTACCTTGGTTAGTAGAATATAATTATTACAGATATGAATGATGGCAAAACTAAAATAAGACCCAAGTTGAAAAAAATAAAGATCCTTTAACTGTATGTTGTGTCATGCTGAGCAGGAAATTGAAGTTTAAGTTCAAAGTTAGAGTCCATTAAAAAGGCTCAGTCAGACACAATGCATCTAATACAATCACATCACTTAATTATGCATCTTGATCAATTCACTAATATGATACGATAAGGAGGGCAGCTGTAAAAGGCTTACCTGAGTCCATAAAGCACCGTGCCATCAGGGTGGAGACGGATCATCCTGTTCTTGACGGTGACGCCATGAACGAAGGACTTCTTGTCGTTGAGGAAGTATGTGTCGGGGACCCACAGCTGATCTGCCACTCGGTTATCCAGAGTCAGGTTGTAGGCGATCTCAGAGTAGGACAGGCGCTTGTCCCGCCACGCTTGCTGGAAGTACATTGTCAAGGTGTAGTCCTGGAGGACAGAGGGGGGAGAGTCCATTTAATGAAGCTAGTGCAACACCTCAAGACAAACTCATGGTGAGAATCAATAATGCTGACGTTAATTCCACTATGGAGCCAAATAAAACACTTGATGAACACTAAATGGACTGACTAAATCTTTCAGGTGATACCCTAACTGTAGGAATATGTTTCCTTATCACTATCATCTCAACTTGGAAACATGTCAGGCACCAACAGCATGTCCCCCCCACGCTTACATCTGAACATGACGTGTCACGGCACGTTGTACAGACGCTGCATAGTGAGAAGGTCAGCCAAAAGGTTGTTGGTGGTCTGAAAGGCCAACGCCTGTACTAGGGGCCATGGTGGCTGGGGTTGGGGGGTTAATATTCAACTATCCTCACTTAATGCTGAGACCATAACCAGAGGGGAACTTTCTGGGCTAGCTGACTATTGTCTAACGCAAACAATATCTGCTTCCACTCAAAACAATTGAGGCCACCTTCTGATTGAGACAGTCCTCTGTTTAATGAAAATCAGTAGATTTCTGCAGTTAGGGGTTCATCCCAGTCTCTTTTTTTTGGCTTGGTTTTGCTTCTAATTCTGCATACTAAACAACCGAACTACTGAGACCTACATTTACACTATACAGTTTGTTTTTACACATGCTCAGAGATGTAGCAGTAAACTATCTCTCTCTCTCTCTCTCTCTCTCTCTCTCTCTCTCTCTCTCTCTCTCTCTCTCTCTCTTCTTTGCTTCTCACTTTTGAAAAAAAGACTCCCACACAGTCACAGTAAAACACAGTATTGCAGTTGGATCTGCTCTGTTACAGTGTATTGTAGTGCAATCGATGAGTAGGAAAACAAATAAAAAAATACGGTCCATGAAATGAGGCCCTTGAGCTTTTACTCCAAGCAGCCATCATCATTACTTATTGACGTGTTTCTATGTTTTCAAGTATTTTTTTCTTCTTCTTTTATCATCACACATTGGTGTGACTGCAAAGCAATTGCCATTTTCACTCCTAAACTGTTATTATTCATTGCGTGCAGTGTGCGCGAACAAAGCACTGCGTAAAAAGGGCATCTAAAAATACATGAGCTGCTGCCATGTTGATTTTTTCAGGAGTGAAAAGTCAAGCGAGGACGGCCGCATTCTTATCCTGTTTTACAAGAGTTCCCACTGAACCCTTCTCTCACACTCACTCCCTCTCTGTCTCGTTATCAGACTGTCGATCGGATAGCTCTATCACCTTTGGGATCTTTAGCTGCTGCCTACAGACTTGGTGTACATCACCCACTGAGGCAGCATCTCCTGCAATACGTCCCTGTCTTGACTGCCATCCTTCGTCATATTGATGAAGGAACACAGAAACACAAGCAGCTTGAATCCTCTGAGAGGAAGAAGTTGCTAGATATACAGTCATGTGAAAAAATTAGGACACCCATGCTAAAGTTGACTAAAAAGAGGAATAAAAAAAGTTTTTTCATGGATCCAGGATACTATGCATCCTGATAAAGTTCCCTTGGCCTTTGGAATTAAAATAGCCCCACATCATCACATACCCTTCACCATACCTAGAGATTGGCATGGGGTACTTTACATAAAATCATCTCTCAATGCAAATCAAACCAGCTATTAGGCTAACTGAAATAAAACCATGCCAGTCTCTAGGTATGGTGAAGGGTATGTGATGATGTGGGGCTATGTTAATTCCAAAGGCCAAGGGAACTTTATCAGGATGCATAGTATCCTGGATCCATGAAATAACTGGCCTTTAAAAATTAAAATCTGCCTGCATCTATGGGAATTTAACATAGGGGTGTACTTACTTATGCCCCCTGTATTTTAAGGAAGAACATTTATTTATTTACGATACATTATTCATTCACAAAGAAAATTGGTGTCCTTAAAGATTGGATTTTTCCTCATTTTTTTAATTAAGGCATTAAGATCAGTTTCCTAAAGATGATTTTTTTATTCCTCTTTTTAGTCAACTTTAGCATGGGTGTCCTAATTTGTTCACATGACTGTAGCTAAACCTGTCTCTGACTAAATTAGAGAACTGAAGCTAATAATATTAACCGGAGCCCTGTGGTAACAATCTTAACAACAACAAGCAGAAATCATTTATCAATATATAGTCACAAACTTTCAGCAACAATCTTTCTGTATTATTCTTTTTGCCTACCAGTTTTTTAATATACTGGAGTGAAACGTTTTGGTGGATATGGTAGCAAGGGAGCGCCAGGGTGTCTGTGGTGTCACATACCTTTGCATTCATAGCTCTTAATTTGTTTATTACAGTCAAATTAGTGCTACATCTAATAATTGTTATTATCAAATGAATATGTTTTTTGATTCATTGACAAATCTTTTAGTCTTTAAGATAACAGAACATTGGGAAAATGCCAATCACAATCAAAGGTTTGTCAAAATTCCATGTTTTGTCCTTTTGTCCAACCAACAATTCAAAACCAAAAAATATTCCAATCACATTGATATAAAACAGAGAAAAGCAGAAAATCCTCACATTTGAGAAGCTGAAACAAAAAATGTCTGCTTGATAAATGACTTCTACGAATGATTAATTATCTAAATTGTATGATAGTAATTGACTAATGATTTAAGCACCAGAAGGATTTTTAGTTATAGCTTGTGACCAAAATCATTTCCTTGTTCCCCTCACTGAAAAGTCAAGTCATTTATATTACTTAGTACGTAAAAAGTTACGTACTTATATTGCCTAATATTGCAAATCGCAAATTTGCCTCAAAGGGCTTTACAATCTGTACAGCATACGACATCCTCTATTCCTACACCCTCGAGTTGGATAAGGAAAAAATCTCCCGAAAAAACTCTTTAACAGGGAAAAAATGGAAGAAAGCTCAGGAAGAGCAACAGAGGAGGGATTCCTCTCCCAGGACGGACAGACACACAACAGATGTTGTGTGTACTGAATGGACGGAAATAGCAAAACTATGGAAAATCACTCACTACTCCCAATATAATAGACACTCAATGTTTTACACTATTAATAGCAGGCAGTAAAATGAGATTTCGGACACTTATAAGTCATTGTCATTTGTCAGGTCAATTTTCCACTCATAAAATGTGGAGCATTGCATTGTGGGATTTTTAGCAGAAAATTCACTCACGTGGGAATTTTTCAGGGCATGACATAGTGAATACAATTCACAATAGACAATCAAATAAAATGGTGGAGGGTAAATATAATGCACAATATAGTAAGTAACAAGTGATTTTGGACACAGCAAAGGGGTCTTTTTCACAGCAGCCATCATTCATTTTAGTATTTACACGTGCTTTTCCTGCTGTGACATGTCAAAATGTCTGCTGTGAAAAAGGCCTATTGAATACCAATCCTTTCAAAATGTGTTTCTTGTTAAGTTAACTGAGCTTAAATTCAAAGTGGGTGTGCATTAGTGTGTGTGTGGGGCCCCGTTGTGTACGTTTGGGGGGGGTTTAAAAGTGTAGAGACGCACAGCTCCAGCACAGAGAACACCTGGGCATGCACGCTGCCTCCTGGCTGTGCAGTAGAATGGCAGCGTATTACAGCCTCACAGATGGTGCTGTTTGCCTTTGCTCGGACATCACATGAGCTCAGAGAGGGCCACAAAATACAGCTGCCAACAGTCTCTCTCAGTACAGTCAAAGTTATTGTTAAAAGAAAATCTGCAACGTAAACTACTGTAGGCCTACTGTCGGGGAGTACTTTTTGTTTCTGTGATGGGGGTAAGGGTTGTACTATTCTGGCACTGTACCGAAACACAAAGCAGGAAAATCGTGTTGTTTTCATGCAAACAAAAGCACATCTTCTATATCTACATGTTAATGTCTAAGCATTTTTTTTCCAATAGTAGTTGTAGTTAGAGATCTAATGTAGAGGATTTATATCCTGTACCGGAAAATGTTCAATAAATTTCAATAAAAAATTAAGAAATCTGCACATGTGATATTCATGTGATGCAATATTAATCAAAACTCTGCGATACATTCATTTTATGTCAATATGGCGCAGCCCTAATACTGAACATGAGAAAAAACACACACACAAAGCACATTTTGACACAGAAGTCCCAATACAAGGCCCAATACAAGGCCTTTAAGTTGAGGAGTCTTCCTTCAGTTAGCATTTTGTCTCCTGGACTAGAAATAATTTAATAAACAAGACGTTTAATATGTTATGTGTTGAAAGCCTCTTCAGTCCACACACAAAAGATGGAGAACGAGAAGCAGGTGAGGAGGATTTTGCAGCATGCAGCATCCAATAAAAGCTGCAGATGAGTGAGAGATAGACCGTCCCATGCTGGAGCGTCGGTCTCCAAAGCGACCTTCAGTCTCCTTGTCACAAGCACTCCTTAGAAACTCCATTAACATCACACAGGCAGCCCAGTGAGCATCAGTGAGGGAGACATCTTGTGGAGAGCATCAACATAAAAAAAAAAAAAAAAAAAAACTGTGAGCAGTGAATATATTAGGACAATGACGATACAAACAAGGCTCGGCTAACTCAAAAAAACATCAAGGCTGGTTGCACAGTGACAGCGTCTCACTACAGATATGTTTCTGGGCTAACAAACTCCCATTAAGAATCTGACAGAGTGACAAGGAGTACATTTGTGTTTCCCTGAGAAATCTGACAGGCTACAGTTGTTAAAAGACCTCCATTACAACTACATCAGCTGTCACAACTGACATGGGAGGGAGCTGCTCATAGAACACAATACACACCACTCTGTTAATTTCAATTATGTGTAGTACTCCTTTCTGTTTGTTGTTGTTTATGAAAAGACATGTCCACCAATAAAGTCACTCTCATTTTTTTTTGTAGTCTACAAACGTAAATGACAGTAGTTCATTCTGATTTTCTGTACCCGATTAAAAAAAAACAGGATGTGCACGCTTTGTCTTCTCCCGCCCTCTACAACAACTCAAAAACCATATTGTTTTATCAGCTTGATACATCATGACTTTTCATGAATTTTGAACTGATGACATATTTCAGACACCTATTGCAGAAAATAGAGACTCTAGAAAACATGTTTGTAACACTATATGTAACTTTTAAATGTTTCTGAAACTGTGTAATTTTCCATCTGATGATCATAAATGACCTGTAACAGCAAACATCTGTAAACAGTGAAAAGAACGCTATTTTGATATAGTTTTTATCAATGACTTTGCCCAGGTCCGATTTTTCCCATAAAGTCACAAAATGATTTACTGTACGTCATGTAGTCGGCGCTACAGTAACACATTCTAATGGGTCACAGATTTTGGTGTAACACCGGAAAAACTTGCGTTTGAGTATCCAGTCAGGTAAAAGGTAGCAATTGAATTTTTATTTTATTTTAGAAGTTGTAGTTAGGGCTGATACCGGGTGCAGGGCCATAACAGAAAAAAAGGAAATTAAACGAAGAACAACTAACATTAAAAGCTAAAAGGTAGAGTGACCGACGTTGGTCAGGCTTTCTACAGATGGAGACAATTATGGGATTGTAAATTATTCAAAACCGAGCCTGAATTGGCCCTCTTCCTCCCTTAGGCTAAGTTACCGTATGCAACACTTGAAATGCAACGATGCATCGGTAACGTATTCTCTTATTGTAAATGATTTTCTGTCTGTGCAAAACATTCATCGCAACTATATGACCTCCCTGTAACGCTAACTCAGTAATACAGTGGGTAATACATGCTTTCCTCCCGTGGACATTACATTACGGCACCAGCCGGCACGCACTAGAAAAGATCTTTATGGCAGCAGGTGTGGTAAAAACACTAGCCTACCGCTTTTGTCCAAATGGGGCGCTAGAATCAACACAAACTGAAAGTTCCTCAGTCACTTTAAACATGGTTAAATACAACACATTTTCACATGTTCTTTTTAGTTTATTAGGATTTCTGTAATTGTAGTTTTAGAACACTTTGTTCATAAGAGGTCTAACAGGGAGTTGGACCTCTTCGGGGTCTAATTGACCCTAGTCTGGTAAAGCCCTATCTCCGCAGCACTGTGTCAGCCCTGGAGTATGGTCTGGCTATACCGACTTTCATTCTGGAATAGGGAAAAAAAAAAGCACTGGGATGTTTGTATTTCTATAAACCAATCACAATCATCTTGGCCAGCGCTAAATAGTGCTAAAAAGGCCATTGCAAAATAGATTCCAGAGATAGCGGAAGGGGAGGGACAGGCTTTATCCCAGCACTGGACATCCGGTAAGCCAGACTAAATTGACCTCAAACATCAGAAACCTCAGACTAACATGTATGTTTCTTTGTTTGTTAATTATTTTTTGGCAAACAAAATCAATATAAATTTGTTTATGTATAGCCCATACAAATCCTAAGCATCACCATGTTCATTTTATAGCAGTTGTAAATAGCTAATAAAGACATTTTGTTAAAACCTCTGCATATATTATATTTATACTACTAAAACAATGCTTTATGGTTTCTGATTTCTGTATTTTGCCATCAGATTTGCAGTTTGTTGCAAAGACAATAGTTACCACTCCCATAGGCTATTGTTGTGTTTTAATAAGGTCAAAAGAAAAGAAAAACATATTTAAGGGGGGGGGAATTATTGATTATGCAATTATTTAAAAAGAAAATACACATACAGCATTGTGGTCTGTGTGGAAAGACAATTTCAACAAAACGTAAAGGTTAAAAAACAAAGTCCATGAACTGCTGGTATGACAGCTGGTATGTGTGCTTCTCTCTCTCCTCTGCAGCTTTACGGGACCAGACAGACGTCCACCATATTGCTTAACGCTTTCATCTGCTGTGTCCTGCTGCAGAGTGCTCAGGCAGAAGCAGGGAAGAATCTGCTGATAATAACACTGTCTACTGTGCACAGCTACGAGGAGACGATTCAACGTTTGGGCAATAACAAGCTCGTCTGCAGACATCGCAGCCTCTTGTCTGTTTGCTTCCCATCTACAAGCTGGAAGAGATGCCACAGCACATCAACTGGTCAAGCTGTGTCCGGTTAAGTATGGGCTTAAAATGAAATATTAGGGGTCAAAGAGGGAGTTAGTGCATTCTGAATGAGTTGCATACACATCCTGAGGTAACTGACAACATGGACGCCTTCATGACTCTCTAACGGGTCTTTTTTCAGCTACTTAGCTCCAGTGGAGAAAGTGCCTGACAGAATCATTAAGGGAGTCATAAACACATTATTAAGGGCTTTTAATGGAGCTGGCTAACTTACTCCCTGTTTTATTAGGAAAATATATTATGACCAATTTAAACTTGGTGTAACTTTGCTCTTGCAGTGGGACTCTGCAAGGTTAAGTGTTTAAAACAAATAGGATTACTCTTTCAATTTTTTAAATCGGATTAACTTTCATAAAGTGCATTAGAAGAAATGCATTTCGGAAAGCCTCTATTCGGTTTACAAATGTACAGGGCAAATAAATTATGATTTAAGAAAATTACACAATCATTGAAAAGTATGACACCTAATGTTTAACATATGCATATTTTGGCACATTTTACAAACTTTTCTTTTACCAGGTTTTAATTTCAGATACACAAAATGTTTATTTTTCAAAGCTCATGGTCTCTTCTGACATCTTCAAATGAACCCAGTCTCCATGGACTAAACATTAAACACAGACCCCAGCGTGCATGTAAGACAGCTGCAGGATTAAGTGTTGTTCTTGTGCTGTAATTATGCTGCTGACCATATTAATCTGTTACTCATATTAATCTGTGTCCACTCAGCATAACTAATGACATTGTTCTGGACAACCTGCATTCTTGTCTTAAGCTTTTTGGAAAGCTCAGCAGAGCAAACAGAGCCGGCAGAATCAAAGCTGCACAAGACGAACAAAGAGACAAAAATCTGTCTTGTATTTAAAAAAAAATTTTTTATATATATCTGTGCATTGGTCATAGTTTTCATTAACATTTTTGCAGCAACCTCAGAAAAGCCACAGAAAAGAGGTGACACAGAATTAAGATTCCATAATATTTCCGATTAGAGCTGCAATTCTGATAATCGAATAATTGTAAAAGTCATTGATCATACAAAACTGTTAACCATTTGCTTGACCCAGCTTCTCAAATGTGAGAATCTTCTGCTTTTCTCTGTTTCATGGTCGAAGAAAACAAGCAATGTAAATGTGGCTCTGGTAAACTGTGATCTGCATTTTTTACTGTTTTCAGAAAAGAGTAAAAGATGAAATGATTAATTGAAAAAATAATCAACAGTTGATGATTGAATGAATGATCATCATTTGTTGAAGCCTTATCTAAGATACTACGATATAGCCATTAACACTGTGGGAAATATCCTGTAAATATCAACAAAATGCAAAAAAACAACAATCTGGCATCTTCAAAAACAGAATCACCTTAACCTGGATTATGATGTTGAAAACCTTGAAAAAGTCCCTAGAAAATGAGGCCTTTTTTGCTTTTCCTTGACTTCCCTAGATCCACCAAAAAAGAAGAAAGAGGCTGCGTTGTCATGGCAACACTGAGTAAAAATAACACAAGCTTATTTTCCACAAGCTGAAAATAAAATGGAACAGGATCAGTTTGGACAAACAAGATCAAAATGGTTGCTAATTCACAGACACAAGAAGCTGCATCCTTCACACAGATGTAGTGTAACATCGAGGCCCGCGTCGTGTTTTCTCTGGTCATTGGCTCTCCTGTTATCTTATGGCCAGATCCCCTAACTCTTGTAAAGAAACCAGCGCTTGTCAGGATAATGATCGTAATAAAGGGAAAGCTCACACCCCACTAATTCCTCCATCCCAGAAGCCACCACAGCTGGTTTGTTTAAATCTTTTAATTCACAGCCAGCTAATTAACATTCAGAGAACAGTATTATAGTACAGGCAGCGCCTCCTAACAACCACCAACCTCAGGTATTTTACATGTAATTAACAAGCGGGATGAAGAAAAATACTAATTTTCCTCTCGTTATTCCAGCCTCGGCGTGCATATTGTAGCTACTCAACATATAGATGGCATGCTGAAGACATTATGCAGCGCTTATGCATTGAGACAACAGACTCAACTTGTATTTAATCAGCTGCACTGCCTGTGTGCAGAACACTTTTTAATGCACCGTAACCAGGGTTCGGTTCCTGGATCTGTGATTCCAGCAAAAACAAACAGCATTATGCAAATGCAATTTAGGCTGCTAAGTGAGGGAGATGAGTGATGGAGCAGGATGCCAGCGCTGAACAGACAGACAGACAGACAGACAGAGATAAACAGGGGGTGGAGGGTTGAGGGGGGGATCTCGGCCATGATATCATATCTGTGCCATATTTTGCACTAACCCTAGTCAGTCAGCAAGGATGTGTGGTCACACCTCGGACTCGGAGGACACTTCCCTCTCAAAATAGCACATTTGTAATGTCATGCAGGCGAGGCTGCTACCACGGCGCTGACTGACCTGCACATTTTTATTGCCCGACAACGCGGCTGACCTTTGAGCCTCAACGGGCCATTGTTGTGGATCACAAGAGAATTCACCAAAAAAAGTGACTCCCCTATGGCACGTATAAACGTGAACGTCACAGAAAAGCAAAAACTACCTCAACTACCATCCTGCCCTTCATGTCAGCGGAGAAGAAAAAAATGCCACAATAGTTTTAATCTGCCCGGACCAAAATGCAGAGTTTGTTCTCCACCAGAGGCCTTTTTATCTTTAATTAGAAGAGCGAGCAGCTGTCTACAGCCCAGACCTGCTCACCGCCATGATGGCAGGCCTGCTAACAAACACTCATTTCCAACCCAATCATATTCTTTCATTTCTGACAGCAAATGACTCCATTTTCCGTCAGGTTCATATACTTTACATGCAAAATTCAGTGTAACTGACATGGTCTGATCATAAACAAGGGGTTCAGTTTTCTTTAGAAACAATTCAGTTAAAAACCGGTCAACATTTTAACAGATGTGCCTAACTGAATAAAGGCTTTTCATACAACTTTTCTCCATGCTCTGCATTTTTTCCAGTTTTAAGATCACCTTAAGGTTCCCTGCGATTAATATTAGTATGACACTGACTTTTTTGTAATTCTGAAGTAATTTTTATTTTTTTTAAATGGCAACACAAAAAAATTGCTTTTCAAGTTTGATTATTTTTTCTGGTTTTCTCTGGGTTTTACAGTAAACTAAAAATCAAGGGTTTTGGACTGTTGATTGAACAAGACACTCAAAGACCTCAACATGGGCTCTGTAGGAACTTATAATTGACAGTCCTTACTTTTTGCTGACATTTGTTAGACAACACAATTATCAAGTCATCAATTATCAAATGATCAATTAAATAATAAGCAGATTACTTGCAGCATCTGTAGAGTTGTGTTTATAACCCCTCACACCTCACTGAAGCACTGCTGGGACAGTCATTACAAACTCATGCTATACATCTAAATACTGCTCAAACTCCAGATTATTTTTTGATTATTATAGACACACTAACGTTTTCTAAAGCACCAAATATTTACGGCTTAAATTTGTGAAAAATTTATATTAAATGACGCACAAAAGATCTAGAATATCCATTTGATGATTGAACGTCATTTGGCTTCAATAAGGAGCTGGAACAAGATGCTAAAGGGTCAATATGTGACAGAGTCAGACAGTGTGGAATAAGATGGTTTTCCAACCTTAAAGCCACTCAAATAGAAAAAAGGAAAGTGTATGTTGAAGGGCTAATGAAGCACTGTCTGAAACTCTCTTGTGGTAACAGGGTCTGCTAGAAATGTTTCCCTGGCATCCACCAGGATGTAGATATCAATAGAGATGGTGAAACTGATCACAGTAACCTTCACTTCTCTCCCACCCTGTTCTTTACTGCCTTCTCTGGTTTCATCCTCGCCTCTCTGTGTTGTTTTCCCTCTCAGCACTTTAATCTTGAAAGCAGCTGCCCCTGATGAGGAGGATCAAAGCCGAGCACAGGTCACCAACTCCATCCTCGTGATCACGGTGCACGTGATATTATTGATTTCTCTGAGATCAATCTTGTCAGCTGCTGTTATCCTCTATTGTACCAAAGAGAGATGGACGTAAAGAAAGGATGAGGAGGAGAATCCGACCTGTTATGTAAGTTGCAGGGAGGATTTTTCAGAAGGTGACAACAATGTGTGGAACACAAGTCCGCTGAGGTCTTTGGATGTTATTTATTTAAACTTTTCGTCTAAATGTGTCCGCCGTGTCAAAGGGACGCCTGTGCAGATCTGGCAGGAAGAGCTTTTCTGAGAAATGGGCGAGATGAACGCTCTCTCATAGCCACAGGGAGTTGCATGACGTCAGCCGCCATTCACTGTTTGTGCACAGTTTTGTGTTTTGTTACACACTCACACGGATGTATGAAGCAGTGTTTTTTTCCAGATGAATGCTCGCATAGATGCCTAGTTCTTAAGTAAGATAACCCTTTGGAGCAAGGCAGAGGTGGATTACATGGCTACTGAGCCCAGAGTCACAGCCAGGGATCCAGTCAAAGTGGTGGGATGGGAAGGATGGAGGAGGAAGAGGGAGAAAGAAGGAGGCCAAAGCAAGTGAGGGGTTTCTATTTCAAATCTCCCTGGACCCCCAAGGCACATCCGTTCTGGCTGCATCCTCCACCAAAATAAATCATTTCCATCAAAGGAAAAGCTCTGACCATATTCAGTGTTTCCAACTCGCACATGCTGCTGTATTTATAAAAACGTATTCAGTGCAGTTTAAAATGACCACAGACATTTGACAGGCTGCCGAATCAAACTTAAAACTGACTCAATTAATAATAGAAAACACATCCTCTGACATTCCTACTGGCAAACTGGTTTTTCATGATCTTATATAACATCTCTGTTATGTTGCTCTACTAGACAGGCTGCTTTGTAAATGATCTTTTCTCACATTCTTTGCAAAGACTGCCTTTAATATTTTTCTCAAAGCATAAAAAAATCAAATGGGCAAAACCAGTAATATTACACTAGACACATAGTCTATTTAATGCAGCCGAGCTACACTGAAGTAATTGCCATCAGTTTCCTGTGGGTTGCTGTCTGTCTGTCTGTCTGTCTGTCTGTCTGTGTGTCTGTCTGTCAAAGGGATCAATAGGGGGTGCTCTTGCATGGGCTGCTGAACTTTTCCCCCTGTCCTCTCCAAGTCGCACATAACGTTCATCTTTGTGCACCAAAGCTCAAGCCCTTTCTTTCTTTTGTTGCAATGCTGTATGATTGAACATGAACATGTATTATTAACAAATTGCTTACGTCATCTGACAAGTAAGGGGGAAGATAATTTACGTAGTCGGTGATGATGTGATTGGTCGCCCGAATTAAAAGCCTTAAAGAACACCAAAGGAAGCCAGTTTGGAGACGAAGAGAGTGTTTTAATTCATTTTAAAGGTAACTGCATGGAGAGGACACAGGAGAGGGGATGAGGAGGGGTGGGTGCGTGTCAACAAAATTACACCACCGAGGCTTGACAACGTGAAGCAGTCAGGAACACACACACACACACACACACACACACACACACACACACACACACACACAGAGCTATCCGCGCGCGCTGCCGGGGCTGTGCGTCCGAGTGCGCCAGTGAGTGTGTGTTTTGAATTCAAATGCAGCAGCACACCAGAACTGCAAATGCGGAGACTGAGAGGAGGATGGCGATGATGTGTTTGGGAACGGAAGCCTTCACACTTCACAATTTTTTTTACACGAGTAAAAAAAATTATTCACAAGATGCCTCAGCCCGGCTCACATTATCCCAGCTCACAATCACACACACTGACCCGTGATAAGTAGCCCACTTCTGGGGTATTCCATCCGTGCCAGCCACAATTTGCTACATTAAGCGGGTTAATAATCATGAAGATGCACCTACCATATTGACTTCAGACACCATGTCTATACTGGCTATGTCTATATTCATTCCCACAGCCACCGGCGCACCTGTGAAGGAAAAGAGGCATTAATACAAGATGAATAATTCTCTCATCATGTAAATTTAACAAATTCGTGACGTGCGCTCAGGTTTCTCTCTGCTCCCATCCACCTACAGGAGACTTGTGCATCATCAGCCTCTTCAAAAAAGCTCATGTTTAACACGAAGATGAGCTTAAATGCGGTTAATTTAATCTTTTTAGTGGCATAATCAAACATTGATGAGCGGGATCGATCACGTTCAAAAGCCTGTCTTATCACCTCCATCAAATTAAATATAGGCTACACATCATTTCTCTCATAGCCTAATTGGAAAGGCCTATTTGGCTGTGAAGGAATGATTAATTAAAGCAGATTTTGCGATTCATTACACATGTATTGCACGTCAGGAAGGCGTGAAAACATGACATTCCGTTTCAATGTGCTCGTTACCTCCGAAATCTGGCCTCAACCGAATGTCGTATCCTTTCATCAGTCTGTCCACTGTTTCTTTTACCAGAGGCATATTGCTCGGATCTTTGAGATCCTTGACGCTGTGGGAGAAAAAAGTGGTGTAATGCAAAACAGCTTATTAATATCACACGCGAGGCACGCTTTAACAGAGGCTACATGGCATGCAAGACAGAGAGGACCAAAACAGGAAAACGAGATTACCTTTGAGCACAGACAAAAGTCACTATTAAAGAAAAAGTCAAAATCCCAAAGTGGTTTTTCCTGATCCTCCCCATCGCAACAGTATTGAGGCGGTTTCGGGATGCGAGTGAGAGCGCGCATCCAACTTACTCCAGACAGTGCAGAGGAGCCAATGAGAGGCGCATGCGTGCAGCCAGCCCAAGATCAAAGAGTGGAGACTGATGATGGTGGATGAGCAGTTTCCATTGCAGAGAAAAATATTAAAGGGACAAGTGGTTGTGCGTAATGAAGAAGCAAACATGTATGCCAGGAGTAAAATGAACAACAGCGGTGTTAATTTCAGGCATGTTTTATTTTTATGTTTATTACAGGGCAGGCGAGTTTGTCTATATCATGACAAGGTCAAACAATGGGACTGAAGGGTTAAAGTGGTCAAAATGAAAACTTAAGATTCCTATTCCTTCAGTGTTATGTTACTGCACATGCTAAGTGGCTAAAAAGAGAATAACACTCCATCCATTGCAAGTAGACACTTTATATGTAAACATCTGTGCCCAACAATCATGCAGCATCTGTACAAAAATAGAAAATGAATACCATCAACACTTATGGGTATTAAATCCTACTCTTCCCTGCAATGTTTAAAGAGGACCTGCAGTAGATCTGGAAATGCAGAGGGAGCAACAGAGCGCCAGAGCAGAAAGGTGGGATGAAAAACACAATCCCACAATTCATTTTCTCAGGTTTGAGTTGATTTTTGAAGCCGCGGGGAGGGATGCGAGGCTCCTGTAAATTGCCTTTGATCTTGTTGTAGTGGGAGCTATGCTTCTGTAGAGGGCAGGCTTCTGAAAGCATTGGTTCACTGTTGCATCACCACCAGTTACAGCCATCATAGATTATATCATCCACTTCTTTTTGATGTGTTTCTTGGTTTGTGTGTCTAAGTGTGCATCTGAGTGTCACGCGTACTGTGTGTGTGTGTGTGTGTGTGTGTGTGTGTGTGTGTGTGTGGCGTCTGTCTTAGTCCGGGGGCCCCGAGAAGTTGTTGTGTGTACGTGGTGGGCTTTAAAGTGATTGAGGCCCGTGAAGGGCAGCTCTTCAGCTACTGATCAGAACACAAGTGGGCAGTGGTCACAGCCTGTGAAATGAATAGATGTGCGGTAGGAGAATAAATGAGTTTCTGATTCATTTCCTCTGTCAGATGAGAGCAGAGAAACCGCTGAGAGTTTGTTCACACACACAGAGAGACAGGAGGGTGAGGCTGGCTGGCTGGCTGGCTGGATGCTGAAGGTCTCTCAGGCTGCACATGGCCTTTTCCAGGTCCTCTCAGTTTTTAAGAGACGCGTTCCTGCAAGACAAGAATACAGCAGAGCAAAAAATGTGAGAGGAGCATACAGAAACCTCTCTTCCCACATTTAGAGACTCTCTATCTGCAGTACACTGCACAGCCCAAACTGTAACTGTGCTCCCTGTACTCTCAGTGCCTTCTTCAAAAGTATCAAGCGAGGGGCGTGGCAAAAATATGTAAAGGGAATTGATGTGATGCAGCTGTTCTCATGCTCTCCATCTTGTCTCTCTCATTATTCTGCAGAACGTTATGAACAAAATAACCATACAATTCTCTGACAGGAACATGGGAAGCATGATGAGCAGATTTGCATTCCCCTGTGTTGCATAACACCTCTCTCTCTCTCTCATCCGTCTCTCTCACTCTTTCTCTGTTTTTTTTGCACTGTATCTCTCTCTTTCTTTCTTGGACATGGAGCTTTGTGTTGTATAGGTGGTTCACTTATAAGCGGGAAAGTGAATAGTCACTTTTTCATGTGCTTAATGTACAAAGCAAGCTCTGGTTTTCTTGCCCGGGAGACCTGCCCCCCATCGAGAAACCCTCAGGTAAAACTTATATAAAAGAGGAGAAAGCTTGATGCATCTTTTTCTTCTCAAATGAACTGAGCGCCCAGCCCTTTTTGTATTGTAATTCTATGATGATGATAAAAGCCACAGTGCTGGCAGTAATGCAGCAACAACGCCACCTAACATCATTCTCCTCTTTTTTCCCCCCTTCTACAACTCCCAGGGCTGTTTCAGCATTAGAAATTATTGATGCCTTTACTGCCTAGATAAAAGTCTTTGACAAAAACTGTGGGTAGTTATTGTTCCACTGAAGCTATCATAATTGGAGCAGAGTGAGACAGGGTTGTAGCTCTTTGAGATACAAAGTAAGTATGCATAAATATCCTTTTCGGATTTCCCCCTCTCCTTTTTTACCTCGTTTGTACAAGAATGCTTGTCACACAAGACTTAAAAGGTTAAAGGTTAAACTCCAAAGGGAAGCTTTCTTGTAAGATGTAATTCTGGGTAAAATCACCAGTAGTGTGTATGCTCATGTCAGTGGCTCATGGGGCTGGGACCGCCCCCAAACGGTCACAACATAAACCTTAAGGTTTGCAAAAATAAAAAGGCGCTCTGTTACTTAAAGTGCTCATATTATGCTTTTTTGGCTTTATTGTGTTATATATCTTTTTTTGTACATGTTATAGGTTTACAAAGTGAAAAAGGCCAAAGTCCACCCCAAAGGGACTTACCATCTCCAACAGAAAACACTGTTCACAAACTGCTCCAAACAGCTCTGTTGTAGTCCAGCCTTTTCCTTCCGTGACGAGCGTGCGTCACTTTGTAACACATTATAATGCTCGCCTAGCTGCTACCATGGCACGCCCTCATACTCTGCTTCTGACTGGGTAGTTGTCCTTACCTAGCTACTGCACATGTGCGACTCCCAACAAAGATTGAATAGAAGTGAGATGTCTCACTCTGTAGCTAAAACAGAGAGCTCAACACACAGGGTGAAAGAGTAGCTGCAGCAATGTGCAGTACAACAAAAATATGATGTTTTTTTGAAAATGAAACCATGTAAACCTATTCTGGCACAACCTCTAAATACAATTATGAACCTGAAAATGAGCATAACATGAGCACTTTAAATGATGGGTCTTTTTTCAGGCTTTTCTTATATTTAACTTTTCCTGTGAAATACCAGACAATTCTTCCTCTTCAATTCTCCAAGTAATAATCAGAGATAATCACTCTTTCATAACTGGTTAACATATTCAACCTTTTATATGAGGTTGCAGGTAGATATTGCTTTGTGTTAGGGGGGTCACAAGCCAAAATAGTTGGGACTAACTTGCAATTACCTACAGTGAAAGAACAATTTAAGGATAATGCTGATGTTTCATGTTTAATGTTTTTTCAACTCAAAGTAATATCGTAAAACATGTGGGTTCTGTAGTTTTTAGCTTTAAAGGTTACTCTACGGGAGTAAATTGTTTATTTATTGGGGACTATATTTTCAGGTGTGGATTAATACACATTTGGTGCTCAAGTGAGTATTTATGGCTCCAGGACAGTATACAGTATGTGTGATTGACTCATAATAAACTACAGTGTCCATGTTCATCAAAATAAAAAATATGTCACCCAGTGTAACAGCGTGACACATTGATGTGTTTTGAAGTTCCTGGAGCACTAAGTTATATCAGGCATTGGCTACACAGACAATTTAGTACAATCAACTCATTGTTGGATTTGGATTCGTTGATAATAAGAGAAATAGAGACTATCATCAGACCCTTATAGCTGAATGTGACTAGTGTACCTGGCGATCTCCATGGTGTCCTTGGCCAGGTAGATGTACCAGTAGACTAGGTTGAAGAGCGCAAAGGCCAGGGGGAAGAGGATGCGGGCGTACTTGTCGATGGGGCTGGTGCCAGCCAGCTGCGGGATTTGAGGAAAAGCTGAGCCCTGCTGGAGGAAAATCGGCACCCGTGAAGCTTCTCCTGGCTCACTGCGACACACTGAGTGGTTTCTTCTCTTCAGGTCTTCCTGATGGCTGCTGTCCAACTGGTGGGAGGGGGTGGTTTGGAGGAAAAGCAGGAAGAGATGAGTAAGTGTGTGTTTTGTGGGGTTTCTCCTCAGTGAGAGAAAAATGGTAGTTAGGGAATTTCAAGCCAGCAAGTACATGTATGGTGATTTAATTGTGCTGGATATAATGTACAGTATATAAGGCTGGCAGTTATGTGGGTTCCCACAGGAGCTTTCTCAATGGCGGCAGATAGTTAGCTGGATGCCCATAGGATGGTTAGGAGATTATGCAGGGAGGAGTGCTGGAGTTGTTCTCTGTTCTCACATTGAGGCTATTTTTAAAGAATCTAACCATGAGCCCCACACGTGAGACAGATCCCAGGAGGAAGCTGTGGTGGCTTACTATATTAGCATAAAGCATATAGGTAGAGATGAGAGCACTACAACAGCACATATTACTATTTAATGTGTGGTGTGCCCTGAATGAGGAGAATGGAAGAGGCAGGGTGACTACTTGGAAATGCATAGAAAAAGACCTCCGATCTGTGGCATGATTTCTTTTTCTCTACATCTGAGTCTGGAGCTGCTGCTGGCTTCCTGTTCATTATCAACATCACTGTATCATACTCTGCAACAGTGAGGATACTCTGTACCTCCACTCACCATTATTAGCTATAAATCCATTTGAGATGCCACGTGATATGAATCACGCCCCTTCTCTTCAAGTGATAGCATAAGCTAATGTTGCTGAGCAGGTTGCTATCATACCACGTTTAGGAACAAAACCTACTATCCTATACTCATTTCTTATGGTAGAAAATCTGGGTGGTAAGATGTATATTTATACCTGTTTATAACCAGGAACCCACTCAAATCATTGGTTTGTTTTTTCAAACTTCCTTTCACTGCAGACAATCGGGTTCTAATGAAATAATGTTTATTCTACTGATAAGAGATCTATTTACTCGCATATATTTTTTCCATTTTGAAGAAAGCATGTTGGGAAACACGCCTATTTGCTTTCTTGCTGAGCATTAAGCTTGATACCACTCTCGTGTCTGTATGCTAAATATTTTGCTAAAGCCAGCAGCCGGTTAGCTAAGCTTAGCATTACGACTGAAAACAGGGGCAAACAGCAACCAAAGCTGTTCTAAGGTAAGCTAACCGGCTGCTGGTCGGTATTTAACTATTTCTTTAACTTTTAAAATAGATCCATTATCGTGTTTTTTATGCTTTTGTTTTACTGAAATGTCAGAGTCTTACCTAAATAAATACGGTAATTTTCTGATATGTATTATATATATGTTACATTTCTACTCTTAAAGGATCTGAAAACCTATTTTTTTGATCAGCGTCTTACTATGAGCGATGGTGTCCTACATTAACACAAGAGTTTCTGCTGAAGTTACAACAATTTTGGTTATTTCACATTTCGTTATGAGATTTCAGTGTTCTGTGTGGTTTGTTGGAAAAACACGACGTCACACAGGAGTTTTGCTTCATTTAAATCTAAATGTAATGACCACATCCACACAGTCCGAAGAACATTTGCTGAGATTTTGACTGTTGAACTAATTGCTGCTTATTTAGTTATTAATATTCATGTTATAGAGACATACTAACAATTTAAACCATGTTTTAGGGGCCTTAAAATCTTAATATACCACTTTTCTACAGTTGTTGTTGTTTTATGTTTATATGAATTGAAACAGTTTTTTTTGGTATATTCTGGTTCTACATTCTGGTATAAAATTGGCACAGAAAGGTGCTGGGTAATCTGTTGCACTCAATTAAGGGATCACCATGTTTTAATGATGATATAAAGTCAGCTTCTCACCGAAATTGCGTTTTCATCATCGCTGCCGGTATCTAACACCTCAAGCTTTTCTCGTCTAGCTTTCTGCTTCTTCAGACGGTTGGCCTGGAGGGTGGCAAAGTAGTTTACAGCTGCAAACTCGACAAGAGCCGACGCCACAAAGGCAAAACACACAGCAATGAACCAATCCATGGCGGTGGCATAGGCTACTTTGGGAAGTGACTGACGGGCGCTGATGCTCAAGGTGGTCATGGTCAGCACTGTGGTGATGCCTGGAGGAAGACAAGCATTTATGAAACACACAAAGAGAAGTATTACTATAACAAACATGATTTGTTCACATTCATTGGTGGGAATAGGGGCATACCAGCAACTGTGCGTGCAGGAACAGACTCTTTGTTGATCCAAAAAGAGACTTGTGACAGCACAACAACCATTATAAGAGGAACGTAAGTCTGTATAAGGTAGTAGCCCAGCTTCCTCTTGAGGTGGAAATGGACCACCTGCACAGAGTAGTGACCTGCAAGATAAACAGCATGTGTGATGAGAGCAACCCCGAGGGACAGAGCAGAGTAGCGCAGAACGGATTCCTTAGCCCGCCCTTGAAACAGAATAGCTGCTGAAAGAAACATAAAGATCTATTGCTGCTGTTAGGATGGGAATAGCCCTCAAACTGAAAGACAGAATGTAAGAGACAAGAGGAAGGAAGAGAGGAAGGACTAAAAGGAGAACGGAAGGAGGAGGGAGCACAGCAGACATGGGATAAAGTCAAGAAGAAGGAGCAGGTGAGGAGGGGGCAGAAGGAGAGCATGCAGTGTCACTATCCTAACACTGCCCTGCTCTGTCTAAACACATGCATGCAGACATTTACAGACCAAAAACACGCTTCTGCTGCTGCTGCTGCTGCACACACACACACACACACACACACACACACACACACACACACACACACACACGGGTTTTCTCTCTCTCTCTGTTTTCCAAATGGGTATCCTCTCTACGTTTTGGAGCCTGCCTCATCCTTTTCTCTCTATTTCAGGAATCTGCTAGGTTCACAGCAGGGGAGCACGTCTCCTTCTTCTGGTGAAAAGAGAAAACGCGCGCGCGCGCACGCGCGCACACACACACACACACACACACACACACACACACACACACACGCTACTCCATCCTTCCTCCTCTCTATCGGTGCATTCACTGGGCTTTAAACCCCATAGTTCTTTTTAAAGGCACACTGTACGCATTAGGCCTGACCACTTAAGCATCTTACACTAGATGGCTGCTCAAGGAAGTCTTTGCTTTTATACCGGCTCTACTGTTGGGGAGTAATGGACACTAGTGCAGAGTTTAAAGAGACTCATCTGACCTCTTACTCTCAGATCCATCAGTTCATGAGATTTTTTTAGGGCTGTCAAAATAACGCGTTAATTTCGATTAATTAATCTGAGAAAAAATAACGCGTTAAAAAAATTAAAGCAGATTAATCCATTCCATATTGACGTTTGCACGAAAATCTGGTGCCACTGATATGTCTGCGCTTCTCTCTGCTGCTCTGAAACAGACGTTACAGGAAACACAAACCCCGCTGCATGTGGTCGCTAGTTAACACTATACTCAACAGCAGCTAACGTTAGCCTACCGCTAGCTAGTAGCTGGATTAAACACGGTTACAATGCTGACAGCTAACGCTAAACGGTGTAAAGTTTGACTGTGTTTCACTGTAGAGGATTCAACACCGGTATGTAACAATCTGCAGCTGCCGTCGGAGAAACACCGCAGCCGGTGCGTTCAATGAATTTGGTAAACTACAGCCTCGTGGTGCATTTGAAGTTATTGTAAATGTCCTTTTCCTATCTGGTTGTTGTTTTTGTCGTTCAACAGCAATTTACTAGTGAAATAAGTTATTGTTATTGTTATACATTATTATTAAATCATTTAATTTTGACCATATGGCCTTAACAATAAACAAGCCGTTCTTTAATGTAACCAACTGTTGTTTAGTACCCTTTTTTTTTTTTTTTTTTTTTTACTTTTTTAAAAAGTATCGGTTCAGGCACCGTTAATTATGTATGCGATTAATTTCGATTAATTAATCACAGAGTATGTAATTAATTAGATTACATTTTTTAATCAATTGACAGCCCTAGATTTTTTTCAAATTAAACTTAAGGTTGCGGGTACGACTGCAAAAGTGTCCTTATAAGAAGAGCAATGTGATAGCTGACGGTAAGCGTTACCTGTGTTTGATTTGAATATTTCACTGGACAAAGTCTGTCCCACTAGGTCATATTGCAGAAGACTCATGGACTCAGCGGGACACTCGACAGAGGCTACTGGTCCCTTCCTCCAAGTGAAAAGGATTTCACTGCTCGTGTAGGCATCTAAACAATGCAAAGGAAATCAGGAACAACTTTGAAAAACTCAAGGGGAGACACATTTATGAATCTGGGCATTATTATTCCTTTTGTTTATGAACACAGCTGTTATACTTACAGCTTCCAAACCTGAGAGGACAGGAGTGAGCGTCCATAGGGAAGTCCATCAGCCTCATTGGACACTCTGCGTCAATGGTCAGCCTAACAGCAAAAGAACACACAGACACAAGTTATCTCTTCCTATAAACCTAGTGTCTACTAAATATCTCATCAACAAAACAATAAGTAAGATCACCTCATGGTGTAGAGGACAGTCCCGTTCTGCATGATGCGGAAGAGTTTGTTAGGTGTGGTCGTGTTATGAGAAATTGACTTCCTGGAGTTTTGGAAGAAAGTGTCTGGCGTCCAGATTTTGTCCACCATGCGGTTGTTCAGTCGCAGGATTTCAGGGGGGCCCTCAAATTTTAGCCGCTCATCAACCCACATCTGACGGAAGAACATGTCCATGGTGTACTCCTGATGCATGAACATAACGTGTTAGTGGATGTAAAATAAACCATTCCCTAAATTCTAGTTTCAAACTTACATATTCATTCATTCATCAGTCTGCATGATACTGGAGAGCCATTTCAACTTGCAGTGGAAGGTGTGGAGAGATGATGAGGCAGTGATGGATGCCACTCATCCCAGATAATCATTAATCAATCCATTCAGCCATTCCCTCTGTCTGACATATTGTCATATTGATTTAGAGGCCATCAGTAATGGAGTTATAGAGCAGGTCAAACATATTAAAGCTCATTAGATGAAGCGCTGTTATCTCCCACAGTCTGCACATAAACATCTCCTTACAGCAGTAGTATTTTACCATCTCAACATCTGAAACAGGTCCAAAGCTGGTGACAAAGATGTCTGTTTTCACCTCCGTAACACCACCTGCAGCAGTAATTATAACAACTGTACAACGCACACAACAACACAAGATGCACAATAATAGACTTACACAATCTGATTATTGTATCACTAAATATATCAATCTTTAGAAACAAGGCTTTAGGATTTAAAGTCTGAATTACCTCCAGATCCTGGTCGTAGTCTGTTGTCATAACCATCCAAAAGTCGATCCAAAATGAGAGTGATGTTGTCCGAGTAAATCTTCTCAATTCCAAGTACACTACCAAGACTGCAGAGAAATAAAAGGTTCAACTCCAAGGCTCATGGTACTCTGACCCTTGTTCAAGCAGAGAGGGAAGACTTACCTTATCCAGCAGATAAAAGTAACTAAAGTTAATGTCAGGACGGCCATCCTGGGGAGAAATTGTCAACAAATTTGCAGTCAGCTAGAGTCCTTATTGGCGTTGTTAAAGTGACTGGTATGTATGCATAAGGACACAGAGGCACTAAACCAAGAACAGTAATCTAATTAACAGATTAGTAAATCCACTCCATTTTTAGACAAACAGTTGATTCTATTGGTTTCCTTTAAAGAAAAAGTAAAATTATTTAAAACACTAAAGGCAATGCAACGTATCCATCAATGACAATAAAGCACTGACAAGTCTGACATGTACATATCTCATAGTCATAAGAATTTGTTTTCCTTGCTGCAGTTATTTTATCAGACAGCAGATGGCGCTAATGCCACAATGTTGTTCACAACCGGAACTGTTATCCATACTGAGCGACGAAGAAGAAGTTTCGAGAGTGAGGGGGCAAAAACAACATGGCGAGAAATAACATAACTACCAAAGACTGAAACTACTTTAACTTGAGATGTTTATGACAACAGTTCTGTGAAGCAGTCATCAAGTAAAGAGCGGTAACGATTAATCGCGTAGCAAACTGTTAGCCAGATACAGTGTAAGTTAGTTAGTTAGCTGACGTTAGCCAATCTGTCAGCCGTGTGTGAAGCGGCAGCATGTCGGTGCACTTCGAGGAGAGGAGCGGCGTTGTCCCCTGCAAGACGCCCTGGGGCTCCTGGTACCAGACCATGGAGGAGGTTTTTATCGAAGTCAATGTGCCTCATGGGACGTCTGGTAAAGAGGTCAAGTGCCATTTGGGATCCAGAGTCATTGAGCTGCTTGTCAAAGGGAAGGAAATTTTCAAGGTAAACTCTCAATTAACTTAATATTAACTAGTGGCCGGGTTGGCTCAGTTGGTAGAGCAGGCGCATATATACATAGAGGAGATTTATGCCTAAACGCAGAGGTTTAGGGTTCGAGTCCGACTTGTGACGAATTCCTGCATGTCTTAATCCCTCTCTCCCTTTTCTCACTTAGCTGTCCGAAGGCGGAAAAGCCCCTAAAAACAATTAAAAAAACAATTTAATTTTAACTTAAGAGAAAGAACGGTAAATGAAGAAAAAGTATACACTGAATGTGGGAGTACTTGATTTCTTTTGTTTTTGAGCATTTTACAACCAGGCTACGACTCATCCCTCTAGGGGGAAAGGAAATAAAAGTAGATGCATTTGGTAAAATATATTTTATTTTTATTTATTGCGTGGAAACTTGAATTTACAAAAACAAAACACGCAAACTACAAAAGGAAGAGGGCACGTGGCCTCTCGTTACTGCTCAAATCAAATAAATAAATAAAAAGAGGACTCCTCAACCAGAGCTTTTGCACTGGGTGCCTCTCCAATCAGAATCTCATTATTATAATTCTTGATACATATTCAAAATGTGTAACATCACTTTTATGCTGCAGGTGGTAAAGGTTGGGCTCATCTTAACTACTTCACACACTGCTGGGTACCTTGTGAATTCCCCCCTTGTAATCAAGAGTCTTTTATAACCTAAACCAATTTTAAAATAATAATTTATTTGTTGATTATATTTTTTATTATTAATATGAACCTGCAAAGTAACTTATAACCAAATTCATCAAATGTAGTGTAGTAAAAAGTACAGTATTTGAATCTGAAAATAAAAGTAAAGTATGGAAAAGTTATACTTTTTTTTTTACTTACTACTTTTTATTACAGTACTCGAGTAAATGTACTTAGTTACTTTCCACTACTGGGAAAAGCACAGGTGTAATCAATAACATTTATGTTGGCTGTATTCCATTTCAAGATGGATAAATACAGGAATTTCAATGGCCTTTCTTCATCTAAACCTACTCAGTGTCCTTGACCAGATTAACAATGTGGAGCACAACTCCTTATTACTTAAAAACACATTCATGGAAGAGAAAAAAAGAGAGGGAATGCTCAAAGTTGGACTCGAGTTCAACTTTCCCAAATCATTTACTCATGACAATTCTGACTGCTAAGTGAACCTCACAACCTATTCTTTTTACATTCTGTCAGGGAAAGTTGTTTGACACAACCATGTCTGACGAGGCTACGTGGACACTAGGTAGGTTTCATGCTAGAATGTTTCACACTCACTAACTTAGACTTTAATGTCCAAATGTCACTCTTATCTCACTCCTGTTTACCTCTTTTCCTGCTTAGAGGACAAGTGTCTCATCCGGATCATTCTGATGAAGACTAACAGAGAGGCAGGGAACTGCTGGTCCTCCCTGCTGGAGGGGGAGTACTGTGCGAATGCCTGGGTCCAGGACCAGATGCAGAGGAAGCTCACACTGGAGAGGTTCCAGCGGGAGGTTAGTTTAATTAAGTGCCACCTGAAGGGTCATGGTGTATGTTGCCAAGACATTATTACAAGTCACCAGATGCACACCTGTCTCCCTCTACACATGGCCACATCAGTGTAACTTTGTTAGCCAGGTAGATACAGCTTTCTACTAAGCCACCCCTAATAGTGGGCTTATAGGTTGTGACAAATGGGTTTATAAAATATTTAATAATGATCAGCTGTTGTTGCCAGGTTGTGACAAATCTCTTTGGCTGGTTTCTATTTTGTAATAATGCAGTTATAAATGTTAGTAAGCCATTAATAAATGCTCATGGATTTCTCACTTTCTAATAAGCCATGAAGTCTGCCTTTATAAGATGCAAGTACATGGATTTTGATCCAGATTGTCTGCAGCCCTTTTCTAGAAATAAGTGTCCAAATGAGGCAGTTCTAAGAGGAAGTTGTTTTTATTAATTGCTTTTAACTGTTCTATGAAGCATTAGTAAATTATGTATTAACAATTAATAAAGCCATTATTTACAGCTTATAACCTGCTAATAGTGTGCCTTATTAGAAAGTGGTACCGCCAAATTGAAACTTGATAACATCACTTTGCTGCAAAAATTACTTTAACTGGTGTGCTTTTGTTAATGTTTTGAGACAAGGAAAGCAATGGCAGATGTGTTCTTTATCCATTTACACCAAACAATGCTTCCCAGGTGTTGGGAGAAACCAGATGTGATTTTATCCACAGAGCAGCACAGATATTATCATTACATTAAGTGTGGATTTGTTAGATGTATGCTAGCCTTGATAGGTGGCAACAGGGCTCCTGCTTATAAATTCATTGCACTCCTCTTTGCTAGAATCCTGGATTTGACTTCAGCGGTGCAGAGATCACTGGGAATTTTGCTGGTGGTGGTCCGGACTTTTCCAGTTTACAGAAGTGAGCAATGTCACGATGTCCCCTCTGCCTAATGAACACTACTGAGGACATCCATGGTATGCAGACGGACAGAGCCCCTGTGATGAGAAGTCAAAGATTTGCCTTTAGAACTCAAATACTGTACGTTTTAATACAGGAGGACTTTACTGTTTGACAAAGACGCTTTTCACAGCAGCCCTTTCATCTGGGTTGTTTAGGCCTGATTTGGCAAGTTGCAAAGCTCATACAGGCAGAACAGCAGTTGTTGGAAACTGTTCTATTTGGTTGGAAGAAGCATGTGTGATGCATTTAAATAATGAGAAGAATGCACAAGCAGTAACTTTTCAATAAAGTTTTATTGAAAGGTACAAGTACATAGGTTAACGAGATGGTGTATTCAATTTGCCATTTTGAATTTGAGAACACATTTTATTTCTGTCACTAAGAGAAACTTCTACCCGACCGGGAAACTGGCAAAGAAAATGCAATACAAATTCCAATCCACATTTCCACTGCAACAACCTTTTTAGTGTTCTCTGCATAATTGACAACTGAAATCAATTAATACAAGCGTTACTTCCCTCTGTGTACACAAATTAAGAATTGGTGAAAACAACTCATCTGTAACCACTGATGACATTTCAGCTCAAACTGTATGATCAGCCATACGTGACAGTTTTGTCAGTAGCCTCACTTCACTGGAGAAAACCAGAGCTCCCTTCGCCGTATCAAAATAAAACAAAAAATCTTCACCTTGGGTAGGAGTGTGCATTCAGGACAGTTAAGCAACCTAGGGTGGGAGTTAAGGATTTTGGGCCCGATTTCTTGGTTCCATTTTTGCTGTTCACAAAATCCTTCTCCCTCCTCTTCCACATGGTGGACTGAGGACCTAGGTGGTTCTATACTTATTCGCTTAAAACCAGCAACCCGTTCCAGGAAATACCAAACACCGTGGTACGGATTTTAACGAGAACATACTCTAGACTTGTGCAAGCGCCTCAACCAGGAAAGTAAAACTTAGCAGGATGGCAGCAGATAAACCTTTCTGACGAAGCATTACTCCTTGTCATAGGGCAGATAAAAATAACAGGGTGCTTGATCAATGTATGATGGCAAACAAAGTTGAGAAAAGCCGTAACATTTAGCTTTTCCTTAAAGAAATCCATCATCACCGATGAAGATCTGTAAGGAAAATAACTGGAGCTGTACATGGGTGACCAAACTGCAAGTCACCCAAAAATTACATCCAACCAGAGAAAGATCATTTGGAGACAGTTGTAACTTTTCTCTGCATGTAAGGTCACCCGTTTGTACCCCCAGGTTTAACAAGCTGACTCAGGTATGGTGGGAAGATGAGTGATCTTGTAGTAGCTGTGCTTCAGCTGACGTGCAGTTCTTCCCGAAATAGCCCAGCGAAGCCTTTGGCTGTTAGGCTTGGAGCACCTGGTGGTGGCATATTCAGCCAGACATTTTCCAACCAACTCCCGCACACAAACTAGGTCCCCGTCTCTGATCTGCACAGAGAAAAACAAAAATTGTCAATCATGTACCCCGAGGGCCTGTTCCATATTGTAATGGTAACCAATTTCCACAAAGCCAAACATCAAGATATCTTATCTGTGGGCTCTAACCAGACAAAGCTACACCAAAACTACTTAAAGCAAAAATATTACTTCAGAGTTGTTAAACGCACAACACATTTACGATTGCAACAGTTGGTGCTTACATTCAGCTGCTGCTGCAGACTTTTTAGGGCCTCTGGTATTTTGTCAATGTACTCAGGGTCATGTTGTTCCTGGGCCTCATAACACAGGAGAGCCATGGCGAGCAGGGATGGCTGCAGAGAAACAAGAGTCTTAACACAAAAAAACTGCAAACACAGTAAATGTGTTTTTCTAAGAAAGCTGGCATAGAAAACATATTTTAAAAATGAATACGCTCAACACAGATGGACTACCACTACAAACATAAAAGCGTTTTGAGTTTCAATCAAATGGCTAGCAAAGTGGAACTGCTAGATGCCACTTTGACATCTAATACAATATAGTTCCAACTGGAAATAGGCCACCTTTAAAATGTTTGCAGACAGGTTATTTTGGCCTACCTTTATTTTGGAGAAGACAAATGAGCAGTGACAGGCTTTCAGCTGAGCCTCCAGTCTCTCAAGGCTCAGTATCTTCTTACTGTGAAAAGAAAATGCTTTTAGTGTCAAGATGGCAACACATATACACACATATATAAATATAAAAGATGGATGTAAAGCACAGCTCACTAGATTAGACAATCTGCCCATGTCAGTTTAGTGACACTAATATATATATATATAAAAAAAACTTAAAAACATAATATCACTAATGTTTTGAACAGATTTGAATATTTGTTTTCTAATCAGTCATATGTCTAAAGAGCTACATGACTTCATATAGGACTGTGCCTGTTGGCTTTAAAAACTTTTTTTTTTTGGCTAGTATTCTCTTTAGAGCCAAATATGAGAAGACAGATTTTAGTAGAGTAAATATAATCTTGTTGAGTCATGGTTCAGCCCTGCAGGTTGATGTGACCGTCCTTACCTCTCAGCGTCGAGCTGCTCCTGGATGTGGCTGTGAAAGAGGCGGAGGAAGCGGAGGGCTGTGGGGGCCTTCACCTTCCAGTAGAGCTTCTCCATGATGATCTTCTCCATCCTCATCATGTCAGACACTGTAAAGCGATTCTGACTGATGCGGATCAGTTCGTTGGCTAGAGGCACATTCTTCTCCTCTTCTGCGGACTTCACGGCAATGTAGAAGCAGCACAGGCCCACGCAGGACAGGTGCTTTGGCTGAATCTGGAGGACAGGGAAAGGAAATTAGATTATAAAAACAACCTTTAATATTTTTTAGACAGCCAACAAGATGTACTTTTCAGGCATCAATGTATTTACAAACCTTCATTACAGAGAGGAATCGATCTAACAAGCTGATGGCCAGTGAGAAGGTCTCTGAGCTGAAACCAAAGAACCTGGTCAGAGAGAGCAGGTCCTTCACCTCCAGCTCCCTCCGTCTGGTGGTCATCCTGAGGCCATTGTCCTGGGAGCTTTCGATGAGCCTCAAGCCGCTCAGCTTTGGTTGGTATCGGCCCTCCAGATCTGTCAGGGCCTTTAGCTGAACTGCAAAGGGCTGTGCTCCGGGTCCTGTTACTGTGTCGATCATCTATGCAGATGAAGAAATAGAGCTGATTTAATACGGCCTAAATTTAACTAAAAGACTGACTCCCAGTCTCGGTACTGACAATGTGACAAGATTGTGTGTATGACTATAAAAATGTGTGATACTTTAAGGTATATATATATATATAGGTATGGCTTTATATCTACACAGAGCTGAAACTAGACTGGGTGTCTAATACACGTCTACGGATGTTTTAAGACATCCTTCTTCCTGGTAAAAGAAGACATTAACTGTTCACTCTGCTACAACATTTAAATAAGTTACGAATTTGCATTTATGAACTAAGCCCAGAAAAAGACAGCGGTTACATACTATTACCACAACCAAATCCCAGACGATATCTAGTGTATTATGATACAGTCAAATCTCCTTCTACACAAATGTCAACTTTACAATGTAATTTATACCATACCCAAAATGGGGGTAAAAAGTTCTAAAATAATTATAAATTAAATATAATGGTTAATAAGAAAATGGTTTTACACATTTCCGCGTATACAATTTGGTTTACTAATATGAACATATATCTGGTTAAGGATATGTATTGCTCAGGAGTAGCTGAGACATGGGAGTCAAATTTCTACGTTATCCAGTAACAAGCCTTCCCCTAACAGCTGTCATTGAACTGGACTGAACTGGACTAGCTAGCTAATAAGCAAGGAGTGGTGGTAACTTTCAACATGGACACATAACAGGGCCATGTATGTCAAACAAAGTGTGTCACAATTTGTAATAGTATTTTTAAGTTTATTAAAATGTATGATTCTCTCCGTTGTAGAAACATGTTTGATAGTCTGGGCACATGATAAGGCTTAATATCAAAGGACCAGGCCGAGCGTGCAGTCATGTCTGGACATGTCCCTGCCGTACACACCAATGGAGAGCTAACACAGAGCCTGATGACAACAACAAACCCAAGTAAGATAACAGTTTAAACCGTACATCGCTGGCTAAAACTTTAAAGACATTACACTGTGGGCATTAAATCAATTTAACGTTATGCTTCTTGACGGTGAAGTGGAAATAAACTAATCTGACGTTAACGACGTAACGTTAACCCTTAACGTTAGCTACAACCGCTAACGCTAACATCATTTTCCAATATTCATAGCGTTAGTTTAGTCTCTTTTCAGCTAAGGACGTCCACATAACGACATGTTTTAATGTTTTAAATCCCAACCCCCACTTTCAATTTAACATATGGTCAGTTAACATGATATAGAAGGAAGATTGACGTTAGTTGACTTACCTTGGATGAAGTTACGTTGCCCTTAATATAATGAAAAATAAGCGATTGAAAAAATGCCTCCACACGCTTTAAATAAGCGAATGGAAAGATAGGTAAAACACAAAAAAGTGTAAGTATAAACTTTCACTAAAGAAAGTTTTAAGCACAAGTTAATTTCTGCCTATGCACACCCCCTACCCTTAGCGTAAGGCGATGGTGAAAAAGGGCCGTTTGGGAATTAATGCAGGCATAAAACCAAGCCCATGCCCAAACACGGTGAGCTTTCATTGGTCACCGACGGATGACATTCCTGGTTCTAAATTTCAATTGGATATATTTGCAGCCAATCACGATTAAGTCTGGCTGGAAGCCAATCGCAGATTGGGAGGCGGGACATGACAGCAAATTGGGACCTACTGTTTCTTTCTTTATGTTGTCAATAAAATTATATTACACTTTTACACTAAAATCATTTTTACTTTCAACAATAAAGCGGAACAATTGACGCATTATTAGGTGAATTACTAGCGTTGACAATAAAATAGAAGCCAAGAAAAGGTGTACAACATTGCAGGGGAGGGGAGAGAACAGCAATGCCGTTGGAGAATCTTCTGGAAACCTGAATAAGACTTCTTATAATTTTATATAACGATTTTTTTCCTAGGCCAGGCGGTATCCCACTATGCGGTCTCTTCTTTTTAAATGGAGACAGCATTTGTCTTCCTGCTGGCGGGTTTCTAGAACAGTCTGGGAGGACCCTGAACCTGCTGAGGCCACAGCTTTTGACACAACCTGTCTCCTGTCGACTTTACTGTCTAAAAGTGCAATTACGGGGAGACCAAGGCACGTTTTCAATAAAGTCTTTATTACATCAGGATATACACATCTGCAAGAGGGCCCACAAAGACCCACCATATAGATCTACTGACATAAAAGAGATTTAATCCTGAATATATATACATCCAGGCTTTTTCATGTAACAACAGTATGTGTGTGTGTGTGTGTGTGTGTGTGTGTGTGTGTGTGTGTGTGTGTGTGTATATATATATATATATATATATATATATACACACATACATACACACACATACATACACACACACATACATACATACATACATACATACATACACACACACTATGAAATACTTCTAACTAGATCTTTTTGACAACATAAGGGCTGGCATGTTAGCATGATAGGGCACCTTTTATAATGATTAAAGATAGTATTGGTATTATGACTGGTTTAAAGTGCGTATAAATCATAATATACAATCCAAACAACATTACAGGAATATCATGTCACTTTATATTTCACAGTGTAAATTGTCAGTCAAAAACTACAAGCATAACATGAAATCAAGGTAGCACATTTAGTACAAAAACAGAGATTTTGGTAATCTTTTAATACTTCTAGGAATGAAGGTTAGGAGCCATGCAGAGACCATGCTACAGCGCGCTGCTTAGAGTTTAGTAGACATGGAAGACGTCAGGCTGAATCACTTCCAAGGATGTTAAGTGCATTTCTATAAAATTATTTCACATTGTAAAAATAATATACTTGATTGTTAGTCTGTGATCTTTTGATGGGGTAGAAAGTCTTCTAATTCAAATTCCTTCCTGAGGTTAAGGAGCACGCAGATGGAAGACTAAAGAAGCTATGAAAAGGAAAGAAAAACCATGTCATTTATTTGAACAAGTGACTCTATATTCATTAAGGTCATTAAAAAAAAAAACTCAAGATATGGAATACTAAAGTTTAGTGCAAATGATAATTAAGTTTATTGAGCATTTTGTTATTTGCCATGTTTGCTGCCACTGACGGAAGGCACAATCAAAGCTGAAACTTGAATTAAATGGATAATTTTACAGAAACACTGTTAACCACCGAAAATCAGAAAACCATGTTTTGGTACGTCATGAGGAATACGAGTGAAATATGAAATGCTTTGGATCACGCAAATGACTGATGTGATGGAAGTCCCAGAGAACTGAGAGAGTTTAAAGGGAATGGGTTCAGTGGACCAACAGATGAACTGATGCTCGGTTCGGTTTTCCATTTAGGTTATTTATTTGAATATAAATTATGGCAACACATTTTCTCATTTCAAGACTTTTTTCTTTATATCTTTGCATAGAATGGTGTTAGACAATTAAATGATCTTACCTCAAACTACCAACAATTTAAAAAAAAAACAACAATATTTGTATGTACATTATTGTATGTATGTTATTGTATGTTAATACATAACATAACTCACAGCCATCAGTTCAATTCAGTCAGTAACTAAAAGTCTCCCGTTCTACAACAGGACAGAAACGCACATTCATGGCAAGACCATAAAACAACACAAGCTACATGTTAGGAAAACAGTCCATGGATTGTGTGTCTAGCAGAGTCAGCATTAGGGACAAATTAAATACACTGAGCAAAGCTACCTTTTTGATCCATAAGTACACAGTGGCTTATAGCCGTCACATTGTTCGGGCTGACATACGTGCATAGTCACTGTGACACTGTCCACACATACAGTGTCAGTAAGTAATGTCAGATATGACAGTCTCTTTTTCCCATGCTGATGGCAGACACATTCCTGGTTTCCCTGGATGTTTGATCCACAAATCAACTGAAAGGGGAAAAGAAATTAGACAGAATATGGGAAAAGAAAAGAATGAAGGATTTGATGAATGGTACAAATCAAAGGGATAAATGAATGAAATTGGAATGCAACAGTGTTTGGGTTGGAACTTAACAGTATTTTAGCATCCACATCCTTTCCGTATGCCTACTACATTTTTAGCTACGTTTGGAGTCATACTGGCAGCCTAACTCCTGTTTTTTACATTTTAACATTTAAATCAGATTGTTTAAAAAAACATCATGAAAACCAATGTCTTCAAATGAGATTTAGGCCAGATTTTGGATTGAATTTGTTGAGAGGTTTGTCAATCTGATCACTCAAATCAAGAGTTTAAACTCTCTTTAAGGTCATATCCAACAAGACACATTTTACTTTTTCTGTCACTAATGCTGTGTGGTAACACAGAGAAGAGGACCTCAGGTTTGCGTCCTGGAATAAAACCCCCTCACACTTTTTTTTAACCAAAGCAGATAAATGAATCACTTGCAATTTGAAAAACAAATCAGGTAGTCTGAACAAAGCCTTGCCTTAAACATTTAAGTTACCCAGATGTATTTTCAACACCTGAAAGCTTTTTATTTGTATGTTCCTCATCTTCCTCTATATGACAAATCTAAAGCACTATCTTATAAACCCTTGTGTACATTATTGTATTTACTGCCTTTTCTGTGTTATACAGCATAGCCAGAAGGATCAGCAGCTACAGTATTTTAGAGGTAAAACCTACAGTATAAACCTGTTGAAATCATATCATCGGCCCTGTGTGGTATTACACTGGCTTAATACCTTTGGTAACATTTTCCCCATTTTCCCCCACATGGTAGGGCATTAAAGCCAGTACAAACTACCATTAATAGTAAAACTCTTTGAAGGAACAAGGCTCTCTTTTTTGTTCACATGCATTTTTACTTCACTAATCATTAAAGCGGTATGTATGTTTTGAGCGTATACAGTGGGGAGAACAAGTATTTGATACACTGCCGATTTTGCAGGTTTTCCCACTTACAAAGTCTGCAATTTATATCGCAGGTACTCTTCAACTGTGAGTGACGGAATCTAAAACAAATATCCAGAAAAATCACATTGTATGATTTTTAAGTAATTAATTTGCATTTTATTGGATGACATAAGTATTTGATACATCAGAAAAGCAGAACTTAATATTTGGTACAGAAACCTTTGTTTGCAATTACAGAGATCATACGTTTCCTGTAGTTCTTGACCAGGTTTGCACACACTGCAGCAGGGATTTTGGCCCACTCCTCCATACAGACCTTCTCCAGATCCTTCAGGTTTCGGGGCTGTCGCTGGGCAATACGGACTTTCAGCTCCCTCCAAAGATTTTCTATTGGGTTCAGGTCTGGAGACTGGCTAGGCCACTCCAGGACCTTGAGATGCTTCTTACGGAGCCACTCCTTAGTTGCCCTGGCTGTGTGTTTCGGGTCGTTATCATGCTGGAAGACCCAGCCACGACCCATCTTCATTGCTCTTACTGAGGGAAGGAGGTTGTTGGCCAAGATCTTGCGATACATGGCCCCATCCATCCTCCCCTCAATATGGTGCAGTCGTCCTGTCCCCAAAGAATGATGTTTCCACCTCCATGATTCACGGTTGGGATGGTGTTCTTGGGGTTGTACTCATCCTTCTTCTTCCTCCAAACACGGCGAGTGGAGTTTAGACCAAAAAGCTCTATTTTTGTCTCATCAGACCACATGACCTTCTCCCATCCCTCCTCTGGATCATCCAGATGGTCATTGGCAAACTTCAGACGGGCCTGGACATGCGCTGGCTTGAGCAGGGGGACCTTGCGTGCGCTGCAGGATTTTAATCCATGATGGCATAGTGTGTTACTAATGGTTTTCTTTGAGACTGTGGTCCCAGCTCTCTTCAGGTCATTGACCAGGTCCTGCCGTGTAGTTCTGGGCCGATTCCTCATCTTCCTCATGATCATTGATGCCCCACGAGGTGAGATCTTGCATGGAGCCCCAGACCGAGGGAGATTGACGTCATCTTGAACTTCTTCCATTTTCTAATAATTGCGCTAACAGTTGTTGCCTTCTCACCGAGCTGCTTGCCTATTGTCCTGTAGCCCATCCCAGCCTTGTGCAGGTCTAAAATTGTATCCCTGATGTCCTTACACAGCTCTCTGGTCTTGGCCATTGTGGAGAGGTTGGAGTCTGTTTGATTGAGTGTGTGGACAGGTGTCTTTTATACAGGTAACAAGTTCAAAACAGGTGCAGTTAATACAGGTAATGAGTGGAGAACAGGAGAGCTTCTTAAAAGAAAAACTAACAGGTCTGTGAGAGCCGGAATTCTTACTGGTTGGTAGGTGATCAAATACTTATGTCATGCAATAAAATGCAATTATTTAAAAATCATACAATGTGATTTTCTGGATTTTTGTTTTAGATTCCGTCTCTCACAGTTGAAGTGTACCTCTGATAAAAATTACAGACCTCTACATGCTTTGTAAGTATGAAAACCTGCAAAATCGGCAGTGTATCAAATACTTGTTCTCCCCACTGTATGTAAGATACTGACATACAATGTTTCCACCTGCAGAAATGATTACAGCTCTACGTAGGATGTCGGTGTATCATCTGCGTTGCACATGGCGTAAGCATCGGTGAAACCAGTGGGATGTAAACAGAAGTGCCCCTGCCTGAGATACAGTCTGGCAGGTCTGCCCGCAGAGACATAAGCATCAGGCTGTGTCATGCAAGCTGTGACCCTTCCCACTATGTCTGGGCACACAGTGTCAGTCTGAAACTGTCCATGTATCCGTTTCTGAGTCAACATGGCTTCTGGGAAAATAACACTATCTCATTAATCACATTGTACGCCTCCCCCCTCTGGCCGATCAACTCTACATAGACTGGCTTAGAGAGTATGTGTCTATGGCTTGTGAATATAATGCCCGGGTGACATTTAACATCATTTAAGATTTTAGGGGTATTACTAAAGTATTTAGTGGCATTACCACTTTCTCTGACAACCATGGTGTACGAAAGGGACCACTTGAACAACAATACAAATCAAATACACAGAGAAAAACCCACTTACTTCTTCTTGTCCTTGTCCTTTTTGAATGGTTGTTGTGAGCAGCCTTGGAGTGCCTGTCCCATCAGTGTCTCAGCTGCAACCCTTCTTCTATTGAAGGCATTCATCTCCTCCTCCAGTTCTCGTCTTTTCTCCTCCAGATTCTTCTTTTCTTCCTGGTGCATCCTCTTGAGCTGCTCAAACCTCTCGTGAAGCTAGAGAGGATGATGATGATGATGATGATGATGATGATGGGAAAGGGCACAATTTGAGACAAACCAAATATGGTATATTTTTAGTGAGTAGTTATTTAATGATCATGTCAATCCTCACCTCTTTTTCCTTTTCTTTCAGCTCTGCTTCTGTCTCCTTCACCTTGTTGACAAACATCTGTCTCATTTCGTCCTCTTTGCGCTGCAGATCCACAAGGAACTCCTTCCTCTTGGCTTCGTATGTCTCCTGAAGGCTGAAGATCAGAGTAAAAAGAGTAAAAAAATCAGTCTAATGCAGGATTAGCAGGAGCTGGTTGCTGCATTTGTTTATAAGTTCAACCGTATCTTAGTTGTAAAATAAATGTTCACTGGGTGGAGATTAATGCATCACAAATTTAAAATGGGTTTTACCACACGACACAAACTAGAGCTTAGCAGTTACTTGATATTTACAAACAGGAACTGCCAGGCATAACTGGAGCAATAAAACTAGCATGTTAACATATGAACCATTTAGATTGAACAGCAAACTAGGTAATATAGTCGTCATCTGACCTGACACTTGATCAAAATGCTGTTTAATAATGATGTAAACTTGGATTATTTTAAGTCACAAAAATAAAAACAGTATACCTCAAATTACAAAACATTATGCCAATAACAGATTAAATTACCAAATAAGGTCATTAGGTTGCATAATCGATATTTCCCACTCACTCTAAATATATGTGAATACTATTAACTCTGAAACACATATTTATGCACATGTAAATAAAATAAAGTCATAACTACATTTACAAAGGAGTGTCAATCGGGTTTAATATATATCATTTGGTCCCAAAAAGTGTTATATCTGGAGGTTATTTAACGGTTTGCGATGAATTCCTGTTTACACAGTTGATTGGTTTTGATTGGACAGCACTACAAATGTTTCCTGATATAGACATTTTGATGCAACCTGTATAGTGAATCACTAGTTTGAAATTAGCTAGTCGTCTCTAAGAACTTTATTTATAAATAGCCGCTTCAACCTAACCTAAACTCAATCTGAGGTATAACTAACATATAGTGTGTCATTTCATGAACACAGGAACTAGAGTCACTGTAGTTTCTCCCCAATATTAAAAAGGCATACTATGTAACTTTTCACTCTTCGGTCCCCCTACATGTTGTCTCAGTGGAAATACAGCTCTAGTTCTGTAGTTCCACTGAGACAACCTGTAGGGGGATGGGAGTGGCTAATCTCTAGAGGAATTTATGAAGGCACTAAAAGATTCAGATCAGTCAAATAACCAAGTGTATCAATTAATTATACTGTTAGTTAAATAATTAAACTAGAGTCTAAATAGACACATCAAGCTTTACACTTTACCTTTGAGCTTCAATTGGTTGGTAAAAGGAGAAAAGCTCATCCTATCCCAAATCATAAATACCTACATTTTAATGTGCTGTTTATCAATTAAGTCATTCATCAGCACCGTTTTTACTGTACATCATAAGAGAGCAAGTTTATTTTTGGCAGTTCCACTGAAGTGAGTTGCCCAGATGCATTACATCACTGCTATCCCTAATTTCACCTGAACGAGTGGCTGTCCAGGCCTGTGTCCTTGAAGCCCATCTCTTCTAGCTTGCAGCGACGGTAGAGCTCATAGTGTCGGGTGTGCGTTTGCTCTCGGAGATCCTCCATGTTCACACGCAGTAGCATCTCCCTCAGCTTCACAAAATCACAGTGGTTTTCATTCTCCACTGAAAGAAAAGAAACATGATCATTTCATTATCAGAAAAAAATAAATAAAAAAGAATCGTATCATGTTTATATCTCAACTGAAAACTAAAAATAGTTTGGCAGCAGGATACAATGGACTCACCCTGTACTGATCCCCAGGGGTACAGCCTTGCTTTCACCATCTTATTTCCCACTTTAATTTCTTCTACACTTCCAATAACAGCAAAGGGAAGATGAGTCTGTAACATACAATACATATATTGTTACAATATGGTTAAATATTATTCTACTGTTGCCATATCCAGGATCTCATTCTGCTATTACGACATGCTTCTAAATATACTGTATGTCTACTACGGATTCAAATTGGAGCTGGGCGATATGGAGAAAATCAAATATCACGATATTTTTGAACAAATACCTTGATATCGATACCGCAACGCTATTGTAGTGTTGACTATTTGTGCTTTCACAAAATATTTACACAATGAGATTTTTGATAAATAATCATCAGTAATGTGGATATAATGACTAAGTGGGTAAAGGCAAATAATAGAACAGTTACAACAGTCTGGTCAGTTAAGAAAATGACATCACTTTACTGTAATGCAGCCTTTAAAACCAGGAAAAGGCAACACTTATGCCATATTACGATATTACGATATGCAAAATCTAAGACGATATCTAGTCTCATATCACGATATCGATATATTGCCCAGCTCTAATTCAAATTGTGGCTTGTATTGTGCAACTTCAGCTCTTTCTACTAAATTTCAGTAGTATGATAATCAGAATGAACTACTACTCCTTACTAGTAATGTAGTAGATATTACTAGTATTTCTATTATATTTAAATTTCTAAAACCAGACTAAGGAAATTTGGCCCAATAAGTGCTACAATACCCAAAGATGGGTGTTGGCTTAAGAATACAGTGGTGGAGAATTTTAGAATGTATATTACCTTGTAAAATACATACAGTATTGTATTATGTATTATGTGTGTCTGTGGGTTTCTAGGACTCACATTCATGGAGGTGTTGATCTCTGCAACAGCTTCATCCTCTGTAGGGAACTGATAAATCTGAACTCCATTACTGACCAGCTCACTCATAATCTTGATCTTTAATTTGTCCAATTCGCTCTTGGATACCGTGTCTGCCTTTGCAATAATGGGGATGATGTTCACCTGCATGGAAAAATAACAATATGAGTGACAGACTGAGAAACAAGTAACATTAACTGCTGAAATACACCATGCAACATTCTGTGTTCACCTTGCTGTCCAGTTTCTTCATTGTAACCAGATCAAGGGACTTCAGGGAGTGTCCGGTGGGAGCGATGAAATACAGGCAGATATGGATTCTTGTGTCATGGCAGTTAAACAAGGAACGTTTTATTTTTAGCTCCTCCTCAAGAAACCTTTCAAACTGGGCATCAATATACTCAAGGATGGGTTTATAGCTGCACAAAAAGAAAGCACAAGGCATAAAACATGAGCATCATTATTTTATCTTTAAATGTATGAACAATAAACTTTACATCGCTTTCCTTGATGACTGAGAGACATGTTAGTATCCTAGTTACAAACTCTGCAACTACAGTCTTGCAGCCAAGAATGCCCACTTTTTTTTTTTTTTATTCCCTGCTGTTGGAGCACTCAAATGTCTATTGAGATTGCATTAGTTCTACCAGTCATTCCCATATCCCCTTTCTTCCCTCCCAATTCACATGCTAGAAACAGGCCAGATCTCTTTCTCTATTCCATACAGTGTAAGTGTGTTGGCTGCAGAGCAAAAGCGGGACATGATTAATAGCTGATGCTGATCTAACCAGGATAAATGTCAAAACTGCACTTAAAATTTCTGTTACAAGTTAAGTTTTTCCAAATTGTCTTCCTTTGTGCAGGACAGTTTCGTCCATTTCTGATCCTTTAAAAAAAAGGATCAAAAGTCAAACAAACATCTACAAGAATCTTTACCTTTCCTCTTTGTTGATTTGGTCTCCGAACCCTACAGTGTGCACAGTGGTCAGCTTGAGGTTAACATTGCTCTCCTGCAGATCATAGGTTTGTGGGCGTAGCTGTACCTCACTCTGATAGTGGCTGGCTTCCTCATTTTCAAACGTTGTATTGAAAAGAGTGTTCATTAATGTTGACTTGCCTATCCCTGTCTCACCTAAAAAAAGAGAGAGAAAATGACACGTGGTGAACAGGGAGAGGGAAAGACAAGGTGAAGCAAACAAAATTCCAAATGAATGCAAGTCATGTTCATAGCAGGATTATGAACTCCTCCTGGGTTCAGACATACCGACACAGAGGATGTTGAAGCAGAATCCCTGTGCAACTGATTTACTGACCAACTGATCTGGAAGACTGTCAAACCCCACATGACCTCCGAGCTCCAGGTTTCGCTTTTCTTCATGCTGAGGTTTTTGGAAAACAGGCAGGACAAAGAATGTATTTAAAATAAATGACTTGCATTTCAGCAATATTTTATCATATTCACATCACTAAATCACAAAAATGATTCATCATTCTGCTTTCAAGCTTAAAAGCATTCTTTGCAAATGAGGTCATCTCTCTCTTCCACTTAACTCGCTGAATAGTCCGAGCTATAAAAAGGTTCAGTCTCAATATCACAAACCAAATTCCAAAAAGTTATAGACTCGCAAATCTGAAAAAGCTACAATAATCATCATTTGAGTTGCACAGCACAGATGTCACACTTTACATTGTGTGTCTTGTGTTTGTACAAGCTTTGGTATAAGGCCTTAGCCTGCTGCTGACAGTAATGGTTTGTGATTATCAGTATGCTTATATTTAGGGCTGAAACAAGTATTTTCATCAGCGATTAGTCACTATTTTTTCAGAGCCCAAAGTTACCTCTTCAAATTGCTTGTTCTGCCCAACCAACTGTACAACATCAAGATACTTAATTTACAATAATCAGACTCAAACAGAAAAAAGCACACATTTTGAGAAACTAGGACCACAAAACTGTTCCATGTTCATTACAACACTGAAAATGCATTAAGTCATTTCAATGTGAACATAATAAAACAATGTATTTTGCCCTGGCTGTATAAGCTGGGAGACGGTTCATCTCTCCTATACCAGATACACCCTGGGATACTGGCATCTTGCAAAAGGCTCAACATGAGGATCAGGATGTGTTCAATTTAACAATCATCCGCTTCTGTCCTTCTCTCTCTCTCTCACACACACACACACACACACACACACAAAGAGCTCTTTATCTCAGTGTTGTTTCTCAGGGTGGGAGGATATCCAAGCTGCTGGCTGCCCTGGTACCCATAACACACACACACACACACACACACACACACACACACACACACACACACACACACACACACACACACACACACACACACACACACAACTTAAAGTCTCCCATCATTTGCAATGCAACCTGGCTAAATACCAGGCTAAATACCAGGCCCGTACTGTTAGCTATGATGGCTTTAACACATTGCCACGAATTACACGTTTGGCTAATACATATTTAATTTTTCGCTGAGCAATCTTGAGGTAGCTACCACTTGAGGAGGCTGCTACTTATGTTTATCCTCTTAACTTAGTCTCTGCCTGCTGTCCTGTCAATTCAGCACCCGTGTGGACCTGTCACAGTGTTGACATGGTAAACAAAGTGTTGTGTGCTGCTTCATGATGCTGAAGTGCGCTTTTTCTGCACGTCTCCACGGACAGCACGCATCAAAACGGGGCGACGATGCATCGTTTCTATTGAATCAACCGTAGCTGAAAAATCCGTTTTTATCCCGATTCGTTAAAGCTTTCTCAACACCGCATTGACCACAGCATTCTCTACACACCTCATTACCATCATCTTGCTCTCACATACACCTGAATGCTGTGCTAGTTTGATTCTAATTTCTACTCTGACAACACCAAGTCATGAGTCACTGCAGGCCCGCATACAGCAGATCATCATACTTACTGCGAAAACATCTACCTCATTGGCCGCCATCGTCAGAAGTGGCTGTGTGCGGGAATTATCCGTCTTCAGCAGCTCTCCACATTAAACACGGACAGACTCGCACTGCTTTCAATATGGCCACTTGGAGGCAACACCCCCTCGGTGTTGGAGGGCGACACTACAACAGCTCAATAAAGCCTTCAGTCAGTATTCTAACTGAAGGAGTTTAGTGCAAACTACTTTTTGTTTATAACTTAGAAATTATTCAGATAACTACAGACTAGCTTATGCCAAGGAAACGAGAAGGTACCACAGAAATAGTAGATACTTTGTAACAGTTTATCTCCTTTTCCAGTTTAGAGTTTTCTTCTTTTATCAAGTTTGTCCATGTCCCGGGGATTTCATACGGCAACAATTGTATAAAAAAGTAGGTTAGTACAATATTACTCCCTTTAAATGCTATTTCATATATCTTCTCTCATACATTTCAAAAGAAAAGTTACTTTTACATTTATTTTACCAATGGGTAGTTCCTTTTCAAGATCGAGATTTTACATATACAATTATAGTCTACCTGCAGAAGCCTACTGACAACAATACCTAAAGTATTAAAAACTATTAATAACAATAATAATAATAATCAGGTAGCATAATGGCTCCTGCCAGAAGGTTCTGTTATATTATCAGATCATTTTTACTAATGCAGCAGGTAAAAAAAGGCTAATTTTATAAACTTAAGATAATGTGGGGTAGCTTCACATTTTCTATGTTTATTATACATACTGAAGCCTATTCAATAAAGTAATGCAACATTTGAGGTTTTATTGCTGTGTTGATACATTGTATAATTGTGCTGTTATCAATATTTCAGTAAATCAACTCAATGACGTATTCAAAGGTTTTTCTCAGCCTTGGAAAAGATTATTCCATTTTGAGACCTTATTTAATGTCATAGGTAAACATGTATCATAGGAGAATATAAATGTATAATTTGACACCATATTGATTTAATAATAGCATATTAAATATGAAAATAAACAAGTGTTTATATGACTGAAAATTAAGTTGTTCTATTAAACTAAACTCAAGATATAGCCAACTAATAAATATACTCAGTTACACTCAGATTTCACAGACTTTTTTATGGCCACTTTTTATGTTTTATAAATGTTTTATGTAAATACACACACACAAAATATATATTATATACACACACACACACACACACACACACACACACACACACACACACACACTTCGTCTTTTTTTTTTTTTTTTCCTTTGCAGCTTTGATGTTGATCTACTATCAAGCAGCTGCCTTTAATAACGGGGAGAGGCATAACATAAAACGGGTGAGTTTATTTGGCGAGGCGCCGGAAGCAGCAGGTTGGTGGAGGACAACGGAGAGGGGAGCGCGGACAGCGAAGAGATTATCCCTCGGGCTTTATCTAAACTATCTGTTCTATATTTTCACATTCGTACTGCTTCAGAACAAAATGGCTTTGACCCAAGAATCTCTTTTGTCTTTTTTACTGGAGCACGGAGGCAAGGTGAAGAACTCGGAGCTACTAAACAACTTCAGGAGTCTAATCAGCTGCAGTGATCCCGCGGAAAAGCAGCACAATAGGGACCTTTTCAAGAAGTTGGTAAACAGCGTCGCTGTGGTCAAACAGATCGACGAGGTAAAGTTTGTGGTTGTGAAGAAAAGGTATCAGGACTTTGTTAAAGAGGTGGCGCAGGATGCCTCGCAGAAAACGCAGATGGATGACAGTTTCTCAAGCCAAAATACGAGCTTTTCGTACACATCTCCTCATCGAGGCGAGTCAGCCAGGGTGATTTATTCTGATATTGAGAACAATAATATGTGCTGTCCCTCAAACATACATGGCAACTATTTTAGTGATGCCAAACATACGTATGTGGGGGCTATGCTGGAAAGGAGCCCGTTATCAAGAAACATAAGTTGTGCGGACGCAACTACTGTTAAAGTCCTGAATATCTCCGGAGATCGGGCGAGCAGAGCGAGGAAATCTGGAGCTGTGTTCGCTGTCATAGCAGTAAAATCCCCCCCCAGACACTCTGCACCAGCAACACAGGAAGGATTACATTCCCAAGTGCATCCGCATAAAACCTCGGACAAACCAATCACGTTGGTAACAGAAGTTTCTACAACATATGTGCCGACTCTGAATCCTAACTTTCCAACTTTTGCAAAAAGATACTCTCAGTGTTGGAAAGACAGACAGACAGAGGACATGCAACCGCCAGGCTTTCCCCTGCTGAGGCCCCAAAACAAGAGAGATGATGCAAAGTACTCAGAGTCTGTGCCTTTGGAGCCATTAGCTCATGAGTGGTTGGTAAAGTGTGCTGCTGGACTGTGGGGACAGATCCATGGTTTGCTGCTGCAGGACACACGGTTAGCACAGAAGAAAGACTTCATGTCAGGTTTCACAGCACTGCACTGGGCTGCCAAGAGTGGCAACAGCGAGATGATACACAAGCTTGTGAATATCTCCAGGAAAAGAGGCACCTGTGTTAACATCAACAGCAAAGCACACGGAGGATACACACCTTTACACATCGCAGCAATGCACGGCCACACTGAAGTAATGGTTTTGCTTGTGCAAGGTTACGGAGCCAATGTGAATGAAAGAGATAATGATGGCAAGAAGGCCTTACACTACCTGGGCAAAGGTGTGTCAGCTGAGGTCAGAGCACTTATGGGAGGACTGCAGCAGAGCAACTACAGGGAGAAGACAGAAGATGAAGACTACAGAGAGCACCCGAAAGGCTTCAACACAATTAGTAAACTCTTCCAGCCTCACATAGGGAAGAAACAAAAGACCACAACTAAGTTTGCTCATGACTGGTGAGAATGATCAAAAAGAAAGCTGTGAGATGGACAATATGAAAATTGTTATAAATAATACTGCCTTTACTTTGTATATTATGTTAATATAAACCAACTTACATCATTGTTTATCCTTTAGATCACTTAACGTCTATAACTAAATTACAAACGTGTCTCAGCACTTATTGCAGCTCTCTTCTACAGTGTATCACTGTTGAATGTACTATTTATGAATGGTATTTATAATTTAATGTTATTTTTCTTTAGTTGAACTCCATGTATTAACAATGAATTCTATTTTGTACCCTTTACATTTATTTTACTTACTAACAACACAATCGGTGATATTCAAACATGTTTTCATTACCTCGTGTGTAACAAATCTTGGGAAGTTACGTCTTGATTCGTGACTTCAAAGTGTGAGGAAATATGAAAACGGACCACACCTGGAAACCGGTGCTATCAACACTGGTGTGAAACTATTTTGTGTTGTTGATGTAGAATGCTTATTGCTTTTGTGCACAGCAGCTCAAGTATTTATGATATTCTGATCATCAAATAAAGTTATTCAAAGCAAACCGAATGCAGAGGAAACATTGGATACTGTTGTAGAAAGAAAATAGTGGGAGGGGGTTTAACATTTTGAAAAAGCTTCAGTAAAAGCAAAGAGGACTTTTGTGGTGGCCAGTTATGCAAAGCAGGCCACCAGACTGTGTGGTGGAATGTCTCCTTTATCAATCTCTTTGTGAACTTGAGCTCTAATGGATGAGAAAGGCCTCCCTTTGTGGGACAACATGGGCTTCATTCTGTAGACTGACGTGCTAAAAAAAACATGATTTCTCTCAACTGCAAAAAAAATAAAGAAGCCAAAGATTAAATTGTAGGATGGGGTCCAATTTAAATGGGAAAGAAATAATCCCTAAGTGGAAAACTAAACCTCTTTAATGGCCATGTTGTCATTAATGAATGAATGGCCTTTTCCCAGATACGATATGCTTGAAAACAGTAATCTGCTTTTTCTCTCTCCATGTGTCCTTAACTGACCCAGAGAAAAACAATCCCAAATGACATGAAGAGTTGGAGCTCAGACAATGAAGCCAAAAGCAAAACTGTGCCAGAACAATGTCCTTTGTCTTGTTATCTTGAAAAGAAGCTGCTTGCATAATAATCCCGACAGAGTACAGCTGCACTCACAACAACTATTCCACAAAGTAGATTGCATTATGTGTTAAATACCACTTCAAAAACTTTTCTTTGCAAGGCGACTGGAATATCATAAAAAGGAAATCTACCACAGAAAAGCTTCCTACGTTTCTTTTTTAATGGCTCAGACAAAATGTGCAAACGCCAAAGACTGTCAAAACAATACTGTGGTGTGTTCCAGGTCTTGTATAATTTCCTGTCAGTACAAAACAGAACAATACATCATTTTTGGTATACGTATAGCTACTTTAAAACAATATAATGTGCAGATTAGTATATATTTTAGTATATAGTGTGGAACTGAAAACAGTTACAACCTACTGTAAGTTTAAAGCCGAGCCAGTGGTCCGTAGAAGCTACAATTACCTTTAAAGTGCTCATATTGTGCTTTTTGGCTTTTTCCCTTTCCTTAATTGTGTTATATATCTTTTTTGTGCACGTAATAGGTTTACAAAGTGAAAAAGGCCAAAGTCCACCCCAAAGGGACTTACCATCTCCAACAGAAAACACTGTTCACAAACTGCTCCAAACAGCTCTATTGTACTGCAGCCTTTACTTCCATGAAAAACATGCGTCACTTTATAACACGTTATAATGCTCGCCTAGCTGCTAGCGTGGCACGCCCTCATACTCTGCTTCTGACTGGGTAGTTGTCCTTACCTAGCTACTGCACATGTGCAACTCCCAACAAAGATTGAATAGAAGTGAGATGCCTCACTCTGTAGCTAAAACAGAGAGCTCAACACACAGGGTGAAAAGAGGAGCTGCAGCAATGTGCAGTACAACAAAATATGATGTTTTTTGAAAATGAAACCATGTTACATGGTTTCATTTTCATATTATGCTCATTTTCAGGTTCATAATTATGAACCTGAAAATGAGCATAATATGAGCACTTTAATACTAATCTACAGTGGGCAATAAAGCCCTGTGTAGAAAAGACCTTTACGACAGCCGATGTGGTAAAACCAGTACCGCTTTTGTCTAAAGCAGCCGCTAGAATCAACACAAACTAAAAGTTACATATAGCCACTTTAAATCAATGGTAATGTTATCCAACTCTATTACAGCATGATAATGGCCCTTTACTGTGGTGTTTAAAAACAAAGTAAGGCAGCAAAGTCATTATAGTAAACACAAATATTCTCCCATGTGTCTAATCAGTGGACAAAACACGAGGGACAATTACTGCTAGTTCCACCATACAACATGAGCATTGCTTTAGCTGACAAGATTTGATTGTACTATCTTGGTTGTCATCTTGTTTTTCAGTAAGTAAGTTAAGTAATCAGTAACTGACAATAATCCCAAATTAAAACCATAAACAGGCGAGTAAGAGAAAAGGTGCATAAAAAAAAAGGACATAACAGTTTAAATTATATGACTGAAAATGATATTAGCAACCCAATGTAAAAACAGGGATAGAATGAGAGTGCTTCTTTAAATTGACATTGATATTCTGAAAGTGTTTAAAGTGCTCATATTATGCTCATTTTCAGGTTCATAATTGTATTTAGAGGTTGTACCAGAATAGGTTTATGTGGTTTAATTTTCAGAAAACACCATATATTTGTTGTACTGCACATTGCTGCAGTTCCTCTTTTCACCCTGTGTGTTGAGCTCTCTGTTTTAGCTACAGAGTGAGGCATCTCACTTCTATTCAATCTTTGTTGGGAGTCGCACATGCACAGTAAGTACTGCTAGCTTGTCAGTTGCAGAGTATGAGGGCAGGTCATGCTAGCAGCTAGGCGAGCATTATAATGTGTGTTACAAAGTGACGCACATTTGTCACGGAAGTAAAGGCTGCACTACAACAGAGCTGTTTGTGAACAGTGTTTTCTGTTGGAGATGGTAAGTCCTTTTGGGGTGGACTTTTTCACTTTGTAAACCTATAATGTGCACAAAAAGATATGTAACACAATAAAGGAAAGGGGAAAAACCAAAAAGCACAATATGAGCACTTTAAGAAAAGGCCCCCCACACATTTTTTAATTTGTTGTTACAAGCTAGCAGTACTTACTGCGCATGTGCGACTCCCAACAAAGATGTTACAGAAGTGAGATGTCTCACTCAACACACAGGGTGAAAAGAGGAGCTGCAGCAATGTGCAGTACAACAAATATATGGTGTTTTCGGAAAATTCAACCACATAAACCTATTCTGGTTAGAGATGTTCCAGTATCGGCTCCGATACTGCCTAAAACGCTGTTATCGGTATCGGGAAGTACTGGAGTTTATGCACCGATCCGATACCATGTAATAAAGCCCTAAAGAAAAAATACGTTAAAGTAGTTTATTTATGTTCTTTTTCCGTTATAACTGACTGTCAAACTGGACATAAAAGAAAGTTCTGTGGCATTCATGTTTCACAAAGAGTTTAACCTGAGCCAGACTGACAACAAAGATAGAAATAATATCACATGTATCGGACCATCTCTAATTCTGGTACAACCTCTAAATACAATTATGAACCTGAAAATGAGCATAATATGAGCATTATAATATATATTATTATATGTAATTATAATTCTGTCAGTGTTGAACACTTAACAGTATTAGTGCAGCAGCAGTGGCAGCAAAAACTGTCCTGTCCTGTTAGTAGTGTCCTGTACACTGTCCTGTGACTCCCATGACTGTCCTGGGACACACTGTAAAAAAACAGCCCAGGCTCCACAAACGGCAACAAAAACAAACTGCGCCAACCTGCACAACAAACCATAACAAACATGTTCCAGCCAATAACCGACAAGAAGGAGTTGGTTGAGTCATGAATACGCATTGTGGAAGTAGCCTACGTGCTAACGCTGCTGCAGTGATGGCTCAACCAGCTCCTTCTTGTCGGTTATTGGCTGGAACACTGTTTGTTATGGTTCGTGGGGCAGTTTGGCGCAGTTTGTTTTTGTTGCTGTTTGTGGAGCCTGAGCTGTCTTCAGAGACCGCGTTTTTTGTGTGTTCAGGGGACAGGCTGCTAGCGGATAGTGAGGCGATGTTTGCTGTATGTGACGAAAAATGTTGTAGCCTAAAAAATGCGTCACATCACTTAGAGCACCTTTAACATTTAGGGACCCTCATTATGCTACCGTTGAAGTTTGGTGATATTTTGAGCCTTTTTAGTGGTACAAAATAGCGATTTGTTTTTACTTTCCCTGTGCCCTGTGTCTGCGTTAGTGTCTTCCAAGCTACAAACACATTTGATTAGCATGAAAACATGTCCCAGAGAGCAACAGAGTGGGTACACATCTGTTAATAACCCCTATGTTCGTTTTGCGCCTGAATTGTCCTTTAACAGAGGAGGGGGTGCCCCTGCACATCCAATGCAGAAGTTCCAGAGAAATTAAGTAAATTAAAGAATGACTGATGAAAAGATTTGGTCAATGTTGCTTTGTGTCTGTATGCAGCTAAATTTAGCTATAAAGCATATTCATATTTGATACAGTAGTATTTTTTTTAAAGCTTTGATTTGCTGAGTATTTGTTTCGAATCAAATTTTTTGCCCTCTAGTGGCTAGCAGTTTTAAAGCAGCTGCTTTATTTTGTCGTTTTTGAACATGCCACTGAGTAATTTCTATAAATTGAGACCTATGTAACTTTATTGTTAACTTACCTGCTTGTTAGCCAATCTTGCACATCTTGTCGAAAATCTTTACCCTAGGACATGGTCTATGTAAGTTAATACTGTAATTTAATTGGAGAATTATGCCTATATATTGCATGGCAATAATCAGCAATTACAGGTTTAAAATGTTAAATTAGCTAACATTTGTTGACATTAGCATCTAGCTAGCTAGCTTATGAAGGTTGAGTAACGTTAACTCAAAAAGAAACCCAATAACGTTTATGGTTATCAGTAACGTAACTCACCAATGTTACTTTTCTTTTACACCTTCAAATTGTCAGTTGATATTTCTAAACGTTATCTCAAAAATAGCTATAAGGTTCAAACAGAATGGCTGGTAATGTATGATTTTTTTGTAAAATACTCAAGCAGTGAAAAGTTAAATTGGGTTACTCGAAATAGCATCGGACGTTGGAAGGATTTGTCTTCAAAATAAAAGCGCAAAATATGTCGCCATAAAGGTCCTTATTTTTAAAGGCAATGACGTGAATCTTGCATACTGCTGTGTATCTAAGTTAGTAAATATGTTGGGGCAGAACATGCTTTTAATTGACGTCACAGGCTTTTTTTTCCTTTTAAAAACGTATTGTGAAGCCGGAAACAGATTTGATTTCGAGTTGTAGCCTACATTAAAGTGCCGAAATACTTGCCATACGTGATTAGAATCATGCAAAAACTAATAAATGATAAACCATTGTTTAATTCAATTTACCCATGCTATCATTTAAAAATAGCCTCTTGCTGTTTTTGCTGACTGGGATATCATGACTGAACAAGTCATAACTGGTCCCTTACCTGAGAAAGTAGCCTAGCCTATAGAGTGATAGAGTTGATTGCCAACACCTGTGCATGTTGATCAGCGGCAGCACTTGCGTGGTCCTGTTTACCTCAAGCTCTCAGTGGAGATTCTCTCTAAGCTTAGTCTGGTTTCGTTGTTTGTAATGGAAAAACAAATGCTATTGCCAGCTGTCCTTCGTTATATTCGCACAGTTTTCTTATTGCTGCTTGTCACCTGCAGCTCCCCGCTGGTTAGATCATCTCTGGCTGCCTCCAATGCGCTGAACAACCTGGATGACTTCACCTACCCTTATGGCAGTATCTTCTCCCCACTGCTCAAAGCCCTGTCAGAGCACGCAGGGTCGAGGTGGAACCCAGGACTGAAGAGAAAGATGAAACCCGAGCACAGGTACATTAAATATCTGACGGAGGTTTACAAGAAGTCCTCCAGAGTGCAGAGGAGTTTGGACGGGAATAGAATCTACAACACAGTCCGACTGATAAAGCCACAAGATGAATGTCTTGCACAAAGTAATAAAGGTGAGCAAGTAGGCCTAAAACAGCTGAGAATATTGACCTCATACACAAAAATATAGCATATGACAAGACAACGTTGTAAATAAATAAAGGTAAAGAGTTATAGGTCAAAATATCACTTTTTGAAAGCTGTAGTGAGGCAGCTGTATTACCAACTGCTTCAGGGTCCCAGACCTCCAAATGTACACTGTGCTTTGAATGTTTGTTTTTTTGGTACACTGCATACTTGTTAGGTGGATTGCACCACCTGAGGGGGTCCTGCATTATTAGCTTATGACGTGGCTCTGTCATGGAGATCCTGGGGCTAGGTTTGATTACTTCAGTGTACGTTTTCTGGTGGGGCTTATGACGCTGCAATGTGTGGTCTGCTAATTTCTCTGTGCTTAAACTTGGAGGCTACAGGGGTGGAAGGAGGGTCAGAAAGGGACACAACCGTAGTTGTAATCTTGTCACTAGTGAGGTTTTAATGACATTGGTGACTCAGATGTTGCTAAGGTGCGAGACTTAAATTAATGATGTGCTGTGTATGTAGAACATTACAGCACTCAAACCCAAAGCTGCTTGTCTTTTGATCCTTTTAACAGCCCTGTGGCCTGAACAACCATGTTTTGTATTATGACTTTGATATATAATATTTCATTACCACATGGAAATTGGACAAAATATTTGTAAAATGAGCAAATCTGTGTTTGGTTAAAACATTGTTCCATCAGTGCAGATTCAATCTGAGAAGTGATTTAATCTAAATAACCGGTTATGTCTTAATGAATTATCTCAACATTTATTTTTCATTTTAAATATATTCTAAAAACTACACCCTATATTCTAAAAACTCTAGTAATAAAGAAACATTGTCAAACTTGATTTCAATATTGACATACTTAGTGGTTTGGTATAACATTTGTTTGATGCAGTTTTTGAATCTTGCTTTTGTACAATTTATTTAAAAAAAAGTTCATAAGGGAAATATGATAACAACATTTTTACCTGCGGTGCCTCCCTTAACTTGTCATGTTATAAAGGCATCAGAGACATTGTGCACTTAAACAGGCAAGACAATACAGTACAAGATGGCCATGTTTATTCTGGCTTATTCAAATTGAGTGTAATAATACATAAGTACATGGACATTTATGAGACTGATGTAATGGTGACACATTGCCTTATGTTTTCTCATTATTCTCATTCAGAGAGTTTTATGCAGGATCTTTCCTACAACCTTGATCAAGTAAGAAGAAAAGAACAGCTTCTGAAGTTGGCCCTGCTGTATAATTTTGACCATGATTGTGCAGCACCCATCAACTCTGTATGCTACCTGAGTCTCAAGGAGCAGGAGCCTTCAAACCAGTGTCCGCTGTGTCCTGGGGTCCACAACACTGTGAACTTCACAGTCAGGACAGACGAGAGGAGCAGGGGGAACTGGGTGGAGGTTGATGTCACCTCATTTCTCCAGCCTCTCTTAAAGCTTCAGAAGAAGAACATAAACCTGCTAATCAATGTCACCTGCCCAGTGGAACAAAGAGCCAGTGGTGATGAGCGCAAAGGACCACAGAAGTTCACCCTGAGGTCCCCTCCTCTGCTTCTTTATCTTGATGACACCAGCAAAATCGCCCACCAGAGGTTTCTGGTCAAAGCAGGTCAAAGGCCAGCCACTGAGGCAAACACATTTCACAAACGGATGGTTTTCAAACCAGAGCAGAGGATTGGGCGAATGAGGAGATGGAAAAGGGAATCTTCAAAGAGCAAACGAGGCGATAAAGGTCTTGATTTCCACCTGCCTGAGCTTCTTCCAAGCTCTGAGTTCCAGACAAGCGACTGTGCCTTGTATGATTTCAGGGTGCGATTTAGCCAACTTAAACTGGATCACTGGATTGTTTTTCCACCAAAGTACAACCCCAGGTACTGCAGAGGCATCTGCCCGAGGACCATGGGCTTCATATATGGCTCACCTGTGCACACCATGGTGCAAAACATCATCTATGAGAAGCTTGACTCCTCTGTGCCCAGGCCCTCGTGTATTCCCTCCCATTACAACCCCATGAGTGTCATGATCTTTGAAGAGGATGGCTCCTATGTCTACAAGGAGTTTGAAGACATGGTTGCCACCAGGTGCACATGTCGCTAAGCCAGCTACCAACATGTCAATCCTCAGGCTGAATAGAACATCACCACAAACCTCATCACAGGTGGACTCTATCCAAGTACTGGATATTCTGACCAGGCTCAGTGATTTCATGAATTTATAAAATCGTTGTGCATGACGTTTGATCTGGAGCAGGTGTGTTTACTGAATTAAGTGTGTTTACTTAAACATAAAGTATTTTATCCCTGTGAAAAATGTGGAAGGGTGACATTTATATCCTTTTATGTTAAGGCGTGACAAGAAAGGGTGCCAATGCATCCTGTTCTAGAAACTTACTGTTTGCAACATAGTATTGATCTGACACACTTTAAAGAAGAACATTAGTGTTGTTGTATGATTTTGTATATTTTTTTTATTTAAGTTTAATTAACAATGTGACTATATATGCATGTCATGTCTATTTAAAAAAAATCAAAGAATGAATTCACTGTGTGTCTGTGCTCAGCTTAGGTATATGTAAAAGAGTGAAAATATGTAGACTGTATGAAAAGTTGGAAAATAATAATAAAAAAAAAAAAATGCATAAAGCTAGCTGTAAATGGTCATTCAAGTATGTATGCACTAAAGAAGCAAGAACGATTTAGATTTTTGCAATGGAGTGTTTGCTCTGAGTGTTGAGTCTAAGTGATCCTGCCAAATACACATTAGGCTATGCAGCGACACCAATTTCAATAGGATTGTGTGTGAGGGACTCCATCAGAGAAGAGCGTGCAGAGTTAATTTGATGCTTGCCAAAAATGGACTGTCAATACTTTACACGTCTTTCTGAATCATGTCTGTTTTGTTTTTCTGGGAGCTTGAATCTTAGATCAAAGGTAATATTTTTCATTTATGGTCACTCACGACCGACTATAATGTGGACCTGGATCTTCTGCAGGAAAATAAGTCAATTTTACAGATCAGTTCAGAAGATCCACAGCCTCAGCCAGAACTCAGGCACTTTTTTTAAGATGGTCTTCTTCTGTGTTGCTTGTCTAAGGGAAGGCACAAACAAAAAACTGAGTTGTATAGTACCTCATCATGCTAATCTCAAAATAAAGGGCACATGTTAAGCCAAATGGCATAACACGTGAGCAGACCATAATGTATGAACCAAGTTGTGAAGCATTTTAAAAGCCTCATCCCTCAGGCTTTCTGTTGCCTTTACCTTTTCTCTGATGCCAACCTCTGATTGTGGTTCTAGTTGATAGTCATTGGCATATTGTAGTCTAAACCAGTTGATACCCAGATTAAACAGGTCTACAAGAATATTTGAAGACCTGTGAATAAATCCTTGGTGGAGCCAGAAGAAAGAGTCAATTCTTCCCCTTAGCGTTACAAAAACTCCAGTCCGCCAGGTGGCGGTAACGCCCTCGGTGTTGGCAGCCAACCGACGCTTGAATAAAGAGGAAGGATACCGGATCTTTCATGGAATACTGTTGAGAGAAACAGCAGGGTAAGCCTCAATGTCATGATTTTACCTGTGACGTTTTGCTTCTTTTAGCTTTTATTACCGAATTGTGTGAGATGTATCTGATTTGTTTTAGTATGAGTGACCTAATGTTTAGCCTCTTGCGATTAAACGACCATGTCAACGTGCCAGTCAAGGAAGCGTTCAAGGACCTTAGCAGCTAGCTAGCCTACTGGAGTTACCGTAGTTGACGATGCTAACCATGATGCTAACATTTAGCTATCACGACTAACCAGTCGAGCTCATCCTGCGCTCTATAAATCTTGTTTTGTGGTTTCGCAGTCATGTATCTAGATAGTTTATGCATGGAAGCTTTAATAAACAACGTCATTACGCTTAGTAACATTACACATGCACCCCTATGTTACTGTAACATGTAATAAAGTTAGAGGGGGTTTGTTTATTTTATCTTATCACTGTTATTAAGGAACAATTGTGATTAATACAACACATTATGGTTAATGACACACAATGATTACACAATACCCAGGCAGCCGTGCAAAGAGAAGTACGACCAGTCAACCCTAAAGATCAGAGCAGTCAATGTCAAAGAAGAGTCACATTAGCTCGTGTTATTATTGCTAGTTATCACAACTGCTTACCAGCTAATGTATTAAAAGAGACCGACCAAACAGTGCACCCCCATTTGTATTTTCTTTGTTGTTTAGTACCCCTAATAGTTAAGCTGGAAATGAAGTGTGTGTGGTTTATTAAATGGTCAACACTAAAATCACAGCGTAATTAAATTGCTTCATTTTCTTTTTTTTTACTGAGATACATTGAACATATTTTTGCCTCTTTTTACCAAGATGCAGAGCTGTGTGAGTGCCACGATTAAGTTCCCAACTATTTTATTTAGGCTATTTGCATTTAGTGCCAGTCATGAAAACACTTTTTGATGCATGTGTCTGCCTGTTAATTTACCTTTATGTAAATGTCTTTTTGTCATTTCAGATCAGCTCTCTGGTAAACATGGGCCGCCACTTCGGAGACTTGGCCAAGATCAGGCATGTAATCACATACAGTCTGTCCCCCTTTGAGCAGAGGGCTTTCCCCAACTACTTCTCCAAGGGAATCCCAAATGTGTGGAGACGGTTCACATCCTCTTTCTTTAAAGTTGCCCCCCGTGAGTACAGATAATACAATTAAGTATTATGTGTTTATTTAAATATTTTACACTGTCTTATGATGTCAACAACAAGAAAACCAACTGAAAGAAACTAAATATTCATAATATCATAAATAATAAGAACATGAAAGTATGCTTAAGATATCTAGGTTTAAATAAATGGCAGGAGCTATGCACAACGCCTGTATGGCATTGTATGCTGTGAAAACATTTTATTTGTGATTATTTTGGCTTGACATATTTCATCTGTAGTTAATTTTATCTCAGCTCACATTTTTGCAAATAAAATGGGGTTGTATACATAGACCAATCATTAATACATATTGTGATATGTTCATTACATTCATACAAAATCATATTACATCTAGGTTCATCATTACAGCTGCCTAGGTGTTGAGTTGGGCTGGGGCTAAGTCATATGGTAGGCCTGTTACGTGCTTTGGCCCCAGCTTCTGTTGTGGTTTAAATAAGTCACAGTGGACCGCAAAAAGAGCAGACGAGTGTTTGGCGCAACAATAAAACGTATGCTATGTATTCACTTGAAATTAGGTACAAAACATTTGGTCGTTTGGAAAGTAAGATTGTACTACGGACTCTGGCATAAATGGGCAAATGCAACAAAATCAGTTTTTTCACTGAACATGTTTATATATTTTGTTTCTTCTCATGTAGATAATGTGATGAGTCATACTCTTTCCAGTCTGCAGTCTGTTCAGTATATAGCAAAAAGGGTTTCAATTAAATTTGAAAAATGTGGTTAATATTCCTTTTTTTTTTTTTTTTTTCAGGGATTCTGCATAGATATTATTATTATTTATTAGAGAGAGAGAGAGAGAGAGAGAGAGATGTGGCTAGATACAATTAAATATAGTGATGGTCCTGATGCTGATTTGTTTTATAATTTTGCTTTTGCAGCAATGACTCTCATGTACCTGACATACACCTGGGGCAACAGCGTCCATCAGCAGGGCAAGAGGAAGATTGTAGCTGACTTTGAGAATGACGAATGAACTCCTGCCACCTTTCGGAAAGCTCCCCTCTGTTATTAATTCAAACTCTGTATGTTTCACCAATAAAGATGACAAATATTTATGTGTAATCAGTCTTGATTGATTTCATCCAGCCATCTCTTTGTGATTGGATTAATGTTCATTTAATGTGGGTTTCAAATCAATACTACTTTCTTACAGGTTATAATGCAAATGTAGTGCTGAAGTAATTAGTCAATCAACAGAAAATTAAGGAGCCTACAGTTTTGATAATGGCTTGAGTCATTTCTCAAGCAAAAATGCCAATGCTTAGCAGTTCCATCATCTTCAGTGTGACGATTTGATGCTTTTCTGTTGTGTATGTTTTTTTTAATTTTTTGAATATCTTGGTTTTGGACTGTGGGTGGAACAAAACAAGACGAAGAAGATACCGATTTGGAATCTGGAAAAGTGTGATGGTCAATTTTTACTATTTTTTTGACATTGTAAAAGACTAAAGAAACAGATTAATCAATAAGAAAATAATTCTATACATTAAGGTGATTTTTGGCAATGATAGCCATGATAATAAATGCTGAAATGTTCCATGGGTGACTCTGTCACGAGTGATTTGAGAATGTGCAGTAGTTCAAATAATAGTAGTGGATGGGCCTTTCATGTTGAAGTAGGCTACAGAAAGTGTGGGGCCACAGCAGTAGCAGGTGTAACTCATAACGGATATTGTAGAAATAGCAGCTTTATGTGCACATTTACAGTAAAAATGTAAAGCTGCTGCTGTAATAGGTTTCCTTGCCTCTAGGGGCGCATGATAACAGCTTCTAGCGCTCTGCAGTCGGCTGCTATTGGTCGGTGGGACAGAGAAAATTCCTGAACGCTCTTACGCATCAGCCGGCGCACCGCATGCTGCTACCCAGCTTCATGGAACAAGAACAAGGGTGTATCACCGTCCGCTGACTGAAACCCACTGTAGCTGCTGCATTTTTAGCACTGAATTATATTTCTGTTCTTCCTTGTAATTACTGTACTCTACAGTTAGCTAGTGAAGATGTCAGTTGTCGGATTTGACGTCGGGTTCTTGAACTGCTATGTAGCTGTAGCCAGAGCCGGGGGGATTGAAACTGTCGCTAATGAATACAGCGATCGATGTACACCGTAAGTACGATTAGGTACATTATTGTGTGTGATTTGTGTTTTATTACCTACCCCAGAGCAGGTACAGGATGTAAACGAATCCACTTTTGGTTATCGTAATTGGGTAGAAGCTAACGTAGCGTCGTAGCTAGTTAGCATGCTACACATTTCACAACAGGAAACACGGCATGTGAGTGCTAAAGCTAATGCTAGCTAAAACGGAACCACTGTGAGTACAAAGAAATCCTGATAACTACTGTTACTACTTCACATGATGAAATGCTTCTTGTGGTGACTAACTACCAAAAGTGTCGTCGAGATAAACTAGCTAAAAACTGATATTTGACCTGCTCAGTCAGGTGATTGGTTTTTTTTTTTTTTTACTGCAGGCATGAATGAGCGCATCATGGGAGGAGGCCGGGTCTTGGCTGTCAAACGGCTTTATCAATCCATTGTGCCTCGTTTTCAGACCCATAATTTATAGAATAGGACGATAAAGGAGTATAGAGTATATGTTTGCAAACACAAAAAAAATATTGTTACGTGAAATCGCCATCATCACAACCAATTGCCATTTTATTACTGGTTACATCATTGTATAAAAAGAGAACTGATTTGTTTTTTCTTTTTGTAGAGCATGTGTTTCTTTTGGACCCCGGAATCGATCCATCGGTGCTGCTGCTAAAAGCCAGGTATGTTTACCTTATGACACTAGATACCTGGTCACTACCCTTACAATAGAGGGAGCTGTGTTTTCATAGTGCGTGGAGTATGAGCATGATCAACACTAGACATGGGTACAGAACACATCAAATTCAGCACCAACCTAGAGCTTGTTTTTAAAGTCATGAATGCATAATTTGCTTCGGTGTGCATGTGTTTAACAGAGTTGTGTATCTTCTTTTTTACAGGTCGTCACAAACTGCAAGAACACAGTCCAAGGGTTCAAGAGGTTTCATGGCAGGGCGTTTTCGGATCCCTATGTGCATCGCCTAAAAAACAGTTTGGTCTATGATATCGCACAAATGCCCACAGGAACAACTGGCATCAAGGTAAGGAAAGAATGAGGAACATTCACAGTTAAAGTGATATGATAGAATCTTTAGTAACAGCCCAGCCACATAGGATATACTTCCTAATTATTCTTAGGTAAAAGCCAATATTCTCTCTAATGATTCCCATATATTTTTAATATTTGGCCAGATAATTATCAACCTGCCAAATAAAAATTTCGGGTGGAGAAAATAAGCACTTCTCCAGGTCCGATCAAGAAGAAGAGTCTTTATTATATGATTTATTAGTTGGGAATATCTGCAGTTCAAAACTGGGGCAAAGGTAAAAAAACAAACACCTGGTAAACCATGAGGATGGTGCACCAGAAGTAGACATCTTTCTATCACACCAACAAATACAAAGAAAACGCACTTGCACCAAAAAATATCAAAATGTTAATTTAGTAAAAAGCAATAGACATTATACTACACATATCATATTACACAGCATTATACAGTCCCATAAATGGGTACAATTACAGATAGTGTTTATTAAAGTGGTTTACAATAAAACAATTCATTCAGACATGATTATCATTTGTGTTTGGAAGATCACATTATTTATTTGTGTTCTGTGGTGTCAGTATGGTGCTCATTAATTACGTTTTTAGATACGGTTTTAATGCCAACAAAGATGAACCTCTGATTTTTAAAGTTGTAAAAATGTCTGTCATCAATAGCTGTCCTGAGATAACGTTTGAAATGTGGCCTTGATGATACAGTGGGAATATAAAGGGATACGGTTAAGGCTGACTGAGAGACATTGTTACCTAAAAAACATTAGTTAGAGGCAATGTTGAATGAACTGCATGTTTGGAAATGTAATTTATTGTTAAATTAATTTTTTCCCCGTACATTTGGCCAGAGGTTGAGGTAGATAGTTATTTTTGTACAGAACTCACATTTTGAGTCGACATGGTAGGAATCACCCAGAGCAATGTAATAATCTTCTCATGTCTCACAATTTTTAAAGGTGATGTACATGGAGGAAGAGAAGGTGTTCAGCATTGAACAGGTCACTGCCATGCTGCTGACCAAGCTGAAGGAGACTGCGGAGCATGCTCTGAAGAAGCCTGTGGCTGACTGTGTTGTGTCTGTAAGTATTACATGTAACTGCACATATGTTGATGCTCTCCTTGTACATAAGTAGAGGGACAAAATATGCAGTCCTCTCTAGCATAAAAAAAAAAATCTTAAATGCTCTGGCCACACAGGTGTTTTTACTTGTATTGCCTGGTTACACCTGTTATCAGTATTATTAGTCCACAGAGTTTGGGGACATCATGTAATTCATAGCATAACTCCACCCAACTTCAGCCTGCCTAGAGGTCTAATCAGGCAGGTTAATTGAAAACAATTTAAGATAAAAAAAATGAATTTCAAATGTTCTTCTGTTGTAACTAGGTTCCCTGCTACTACACTGATGCCGAGAGGAGATCAGTAGTAGATGCTGCTCAGATTGCTGGTCTCAACTGCCTGAGGCTCATGAATGAGACAACTGCAGGTCTGTACTAGGTGTTTTGGGGCAGGGCTTGGGCAAGGATGTGCATGTCACTGATTGTTGACTGCACACTTTTGACACACATTGATTCCAGCAGATGTTTATGTCATTAATAATTCAACGATTTTTCCTTCCAGTTGCATTGGCGTATGGGATCTATAAACAGGATCTCCCTGCTCCAGAGGAGAAGGCCAGGAATGTGGTGTTTGTGGACCTGGGCCATTCTGGATACCAGACATCAGTGTGTGCCTTTAACAAGGGCAAAGTCAAGGTGTGTAGCTAAATCAACACACTGAACATTCGTTGTCCTTGTTTGAGGTAAAAAGAGAAAGTAGAGTAGTCGATTGCAGCCAGGGGAGGTATCGTAGAAGCGCACCGATTCGAACATCTCGGAGTTGGCTTGATTCGACTTGCAAAGGCAGAAGTAGCTGTGAAAGTGGATGTAATAGAAATGCCATTATTATGATACCGTCCGTGGCAGTATCATTATAAATTTAAAATATACCATTTCCGACTGATTACTTCTCTTTACAGATCACTTGAATTGTGCAACTAAACACAATATTAGTTGTTTTTTTTCTAGCTATTTATATAGAGAACAAATGGAAGTGCAGAAATCAAGTCAAGATAATATACAGCAGCAGCAACAGTGATGGCAACCACTGCAAAACCTACAACCTATAACACTACAAATAAATGTGACTTAAGTGTCTAGTCATTTTACAACAAATCAATACAGGGGGGTTGGATACTGCATGTAAAAGGCACAACCACTTAATACTTTTCCAAACGATTTCAGTCAGTCTGCAATTTATGAAGAATGCACAAATGCGTTTTCATAATGGCAGAATGTATTAAATAAATGCTTAAGTTCTTGTTCATAAACACTGAAAGAATGATGAAAAATGATAATGGAAGAGTCGTCATGTAATTGTGATTGGTGAGTTAAAACTTTTTCGGAGCCAATTGGAGAGTTTCATCAATAGCAAAGGCTAAAAACTCCCAATGAGCGCTCAGCCCGGTCTACTGGCAAGTCGTTTCCCATTAACAATTTCACTTCTGCAGCTTGTGGAGAGATACTGCGGCGCCTAGCTCCTAAAACTGCATGCGTTTCTGTGCCGCGAGATTTCCATGGTCTCGCGCAGTCGAGCCTCCAGATTAAGTCGGGACAGAATGACTTGCCATCATGCAATGCACTCTGCCAGACGACGATTGAATTTGCGCAGGTCTGCGTCGGATTGGCTCATCTCAAACAGGCCTTACATTCTACACAGTCTACGAAAGGCTTTGTCTCATTCCTTCAACTCTCTCTTGGCCTCTTCTCCTTGTTTCTCAGGTCCTTTCTACAGCGTGTGACCCAGAGTTGGGAGGGAAGGACTTTGATGAGGTATTGGTGAGACACTTCTGTGAGGAATTTGGCAAGAAGTACAAGATTGATGTCAAGACAAAGCCCAGGGCTCTGGTCAGGCTTTACCAGGAGTGTGAAAAACTGAAGAAATTGATGAGTGCCAACTCCTCTGACCTGCCACTGAACATTGAGTGCTTCATGAATGACATTGATGTCACTGGAAAACTGAACAGGTAGACCAATCAGAAATGTGTTGCTTTTAGTATCCATGGTTCTTCGCTACTGTGTCTTACTTTACATTTCGTTTTGTAATGCTTAAGTCATGTTCACCTTTTTATCTTGCACAAGGGGTCAGTTTGAAGAGATGTGTAGTGACATTCTTGCCCGTGTTGAGGCTCCACTGCAGAGTCTGCTGGAAAATACCAGTAAGTATGATTTTTTTTCCCCCCAGTTGTGACGCACTTCACTTTGTTTACCTTCTTCTTTCCTATTAATGCAGTTAAATAACTAAATGTATGCACATTTCTTGGTTTGTGTAATGATAAAACTTGTTTTTGATCCATAAGAACTGAAAAAGGAAGACATCTATGCAGTAGAGATCGTGGGGGGAGCTTCCAGGATCCCATCTGTCAAAGAAAGAATCAGCAAATTCTTTGGGAAGGAGTTGAACACCACACTGAATGCTGACGAGGCTGTGGCCAGAGGCTGTGCCCTGCAGGTATTACGGCACCCCTCCCATTGCTCACCAGAAAGTCGTCCCATCAGAGCTTGAATAAGCATCTGCTGACGTGAAAGGGATGTTTTTTTTTTTGTTTTCAGATTAAACATTTTTTACTGTTTGTGTCTCCACAGTGTGCAATACTGTCACCTGCTTTCAAAGTGCGTGAATTCTCCATCACAGACATTGTTTCCTATCCCATCTCCTTGAAGTGGCATTCTGCTGCAGAGGAAGGTTTGAGGTACCTGTTTTTGATCATTTCTGGGTTTATTTTCTCTCTCTGCTCTTGTTTGTTGAATGTATAAATATTATGAAATATTCATTTGTTGCAGTGATTGCGAGGTATTTCCTATGAACCATGCAGCACCTTTCTCCAAAGTGCTGACCTTCTACCGGAAAGAGCCTTTTTCTTTGGAGGCCTACTACAATAACGCCACTGGGCTGCCCTACCCTGATCCCACTATTGGTAAGCAGCTCAAGCTTCCTAAGTGTTGTCTGACCACCAGCGGGTAGAAAGACTCCAAAACAGACATCTTGTCATGTTTCTGTCTACGTGACACAAACTCTGGCTTGACAAACATGAATACATTGATGAGCAAAAGCCAATTACTGACCTCGCCTCCCAAGACTAATAGCATCAGCCTTACAGCTGTTTTGCCTGATAATTTCTGTTCTGTTAATTGTCTATTGTTTCCCCCCCCCCCCTTCCAGGTCAGTTCTTGATCCAGAAGGTTGTCCCACAGGCATCTGGGGAGAGCTCCAAGGTGAAAGTCAAGGTGCGGGTGAACATCCATGGTATCTTCAGTGTGTCCAGCGCCTCCCTGGTTGAAGTGCAGAAGTCTGATGAGACAGAGGAACCCATGGAAACAGAACAGGACAATGTCAAAGAAGAAGAGGTACAGCCAAATACAGTAAGTGATTTTCATCATAAGAGGTTCTCTTAGACCATGCATCAGATTAGTATGTGTGCTACTATTTGTACTTCTGTTTTGAGACGCACAAAAAAAAACATGTCTGGTTTTTATTACTCTGCAGAACAAGATGCAGACCGATCAGGATGAGCAGCAGAGTCAAGGAGAAGGTCCGAAAGAAGCAGAAGAGAAGACGCCCCGTGAGAATGAGGAGATGGAGGTAAGATGATACAATTGTGTAAAGCAAGAACATTTGTCCTGTTTGTTTGTTTTTAAAAGGGCATACAAGTCGATACAATAGCCCACAATAAATTCTGTCTTCTCATTTAAGTAACTGGGGTTAGACATTTGAAACACAATATGGTACAGTATAATACAATACCACTAATGTTAACAAATAATTGACACACTGTAAACAAAAACTAAGCTTAAATTTAATGCAGATGTTCCTGTTGGGTCATTGCATGTATTGATTTAATTTTGAGTGGTATTTTTGTATCAATGCCGCCTATTCTCTTACCTTTTTTATAGACTACCACAGAGGAGGGCAAAGGCGAGAAGAAGTCCGACCAGCCCCCACAAGCCAAAAAGCCCAAAGTCAAAACAAAAGTGCTAGAGCTTCCGATTGAGAACAGTCCACAGTGGCAGCTAGCTGATGACATGCTCAATCTTTTTGTAGAAAATGAGGTAACCAAACCTTCTGCCATCACATACACACACATTACAAAATGCACCCATCCTTAATTACTTGGATCTATTTTGAAGTGTTTAGCGGTTACAGTTGCTGTTTTGGATTCTCCTCAGGGTAAGATGATCATGCAGGACAAGCTGGAGAAGGAGAGGAATGACGCAAAGAATAACGTAGAGGAGTATGTGTACGAGATGAGGGACAAACTACATGGGATGCTGGAGAAGTTTGTCAGTGAATCTGTGAGTAAACACAAATCACTCCTGACTCACTGTAAAGTGATCAAAATTAGCATCTTTATAATCACTGTCCAACAGATTTGGCTTTCATTGACACATTATGAAATGTTTTTCATTTTCAGGACCGAGATGCCCTGTCTTTAAAGCTGGAGGATACCGAAAACTGGCTGTATGAAGATGGAGAGGATCAACCCAAACAGGTGTACATTGACAAACTGGCAGAGTTAAAGGTAATTATTGCTATATTAATAGCTTTTCCCCCTTCCATTGTTTCATTGACATTTTGATTTCTTTAACTGACATGCATTGTTTAGAATGATAACCTTTCACTGGAATTGTACCTCGTACGTTTTCATTTCATTTGAAAAATAAAATGAATTGATTGTATATGGTGTTCGCTGTAGAAACTTGGCCAGCCCATCCAGGAGAGGTATACAGAAGCTGAAGAGAGACCTAAAGCATTTGAGGAGTTGGGAAAACAAATCCAGCAGTACATGAAATTTGTGGAAGCATACAAAATGAAGGTAAATCTAAATGCATTTTAAGAGGATTTTGGCATTTTTATTGTAAATCAAAGTGATGGCTTTTACTCATGGCGGCTGTGGCTTAGAGGTAGAGTGGGTCGGCCCTCAACCGCAAGATTGGTGGTTCGATCCTGTATGTGGCTGTCCAGTGCTCCTAATGCTTAGGATGGGTTAAATGCAGAGGTTGAATTTCACTACATTGTACTGTACAACTGTATGTGACGAATAATAAAGTGTATTCTCTTCTTTCTTCTTCTAATGATTGCCTCATGGTAATTAGTAACACTACTTTTGTAATGTAATTTCCCTTTGATTTCCAGGAGGAGCAGTATGACCATTTAGATGAGGCAGATGTCAACAAGGTGGACAAACTGGCCAGCGATGCAATGATCTGGATGAACAGTGCCATGAACCAGCAAAGCAAACAGAGCTTGACGATGGATCCCTCCATTAAAGTAAAAGACATTCAAGCAAAAACAAGGGTGAGTGTCTACTCTGTTAGAACATCAAATCCCGAATGCAGGACATTTAAAATGGAGAAACCCATTCATGTAAAATAAAGATGCAGCAAGATTTGTCCCAATAAATACAAATGGTAGCCATTGTTAGCTAAAGCTAATCAGATGGTTGGCTTTACTCGTGTAGCATTCATTCAGCTGTTTGCTCCTCCATGCACATGAGACACTGAGGTCTAACCCTAACCCTATCTACCAGAACACATAGAACTGTCTCTCTGCTATATTATTTATTGGGCCAGAACCTGTGTGTCGATCTCCCACACAACTGTACTGTATTTCTTTAAATAAAACCATTGTATCATGTTGTTTACTTTTTGTGTAATTTTCCAGGAGCTTTTCTCCACTTGTAACCCCGTTGTGACCAAACCCAAGCCCAAGCCCAAGGTGGAGCTTCCCAAGGAGGACACTCCTGCAGAGCAGAACGGGCCTGTCAACGGACAGGATAAACCCCAGGAAGAAACTGCAGACAAGGGAACGACAGGAGGCAACCCCACCTCAGAAACCACACAAAACAAGCCTGACATGGACCTTGATTAAAGCAGCCTGATGCCCGTGTAAGCAAAGCTGAGCGGGAGCTGGTTGTTTCAGATTGAGATGCAGCCTGGGTGTATATCAGAGCAGGTAAAGTGTTTCAGGAACTGCACTCCACGGTCAAAAGCGGGCAGGGTGATTAGCACACTGAGCCCAGATCCTGGTGGCATCTCTGTCTGATGACATAGCATGCCTTCTCTCTTTCTGGATGACATAAATCAAAAGCCAGCCGCAATAAGCCTGTTTGACAATGAGCGCTGTACACATAATGGTATTTATTTCTGTTGTGTGCTCTGTAAGTGTTCTGGTCTGTGTCACAATATGGTTTTAATAAAGTTATTGAAAATCACTTGTACCATCTTTATTACTTAGGTCAAAGATACCCAAGGCTTCACAAAGGCATTGCTTCTGTCCAGCTATACATTGAAGACACGGGTCATATTTCTGGGAATTTAGAGGGTTTTGATGACAAACAAGAGTTTACATTCCACATTAAACGCATATTACACGTTTTATTTTTGAATGACTTATCTTGAAGTTAAAGCTAAAATTAAAAAGGGCTAACTAGTATTCGAGAAACATACATAATGTAAATTGGTACAAATTTACAATTAAATTGAACAGTTAAATGACTTCTGTTAGAGTTTAGTTTGTACTTGAATGGGCTCGTGACCTCACTGTTTCTAAAATCCTAGCTATGGCCCTGCTAGCTAACTTGTTAGGTTAAATCCTATACATCCATGGTTCAATTATCTTTAATATGGGCTTGGGAATAATTAACAGATGTGATTTGTTGAATATATATAGGTAACTTTATGGGCAAAATATGAACCTGATAAGGTGGTGAAGTTGAGTTATTTAATTTGTTTTTCATTAACTAAATTCTCACGTTACAAAAATAAAATAAATACAACTTAACTGAAAGGTAGGCAACACACTGTTTTCTACTAGGAGTGATTTTCGGCTAAAGACTCATTTTGGTTAGCTAGCTACATACGTCATGCTTGCTCTCTTCATGTATGTACCGTACGTAGGCCAGTTTAGACATACGACTAGCTAATGTTTCTACAGTAAAAAGCTGTAAACCATCCGACAGAACCGTTTTTAGTAATTGAAGTAACAAGGACGCTCAAAGAGGCAGTCCGGGACCCTCAAGTCAAACTAGCTACTTTAATTCATTAATTAATTCAACTAGAGCTCTATTCATTATTTCATTATTCACCTAGCTAGCGTAACGTTACTAGCTACCATAGCTGATGTTCTGTAATCGTCACCTCCGCGAGGAGCGCTGTTTGCATCCAGCAGCAGGAATCACATGATCCATCCAGACGTCTGCTGCGAGTAAGATACACAGTCCAAGGTAACAGTGTAATGTTATACAATAACTGTTTTCTTTGGGTTTTGTTAGGACATTAATACAGTGAAAGTTTTGGTAACAATGCGCGGTTGTACATACGGTTGCGTCAAAGTTGACGTTTTGGTAGCTTGTTGAGCAACACTCATGCATTAACAGTTAGCTATCTTACTTATCTTTACTGTCGCTGGATGATGTAGTTAACTTACTTTGATGAGTCTAAAGTCTGGTCTTAAGGTGTGTTTTGTCCTGAATAACTTTTGTCCTGAAACTAGCTCCTTCAGACAAGCAACCCGTTCCTCGTTTCGTGTTTTTTTTTCCTCCAGGACAATGAAGCTGATCATTCTCAATGACTACGACCAGGCAAGCGAGTGGGCTGCAAAGTACATTAGAAACAAGATTTTACTGTTCAGACCTGGCCCAGACAGATATTTCACCCTGGGGCTTCCCACAGGTAAGTAAGAGCTGGCAACCCCGTACAGCTGTGTGTAGTTGTTTCAGGATTTAGTGCTGGAAATACTGATACAATATTTCCCCCCATCTGCTGATTCAGTGTCAGTGGTGGAAATAGCCACCACAGGCCCTTTAACTTAACCCATGAATGAGAAAATGCTCAAATTAAAATGCAAACTATGTATTGCAAAGAGCCAGCATCCATGGCATACATTTAGTGGTGTAAAATATACAACAATTTCCTCTGAAACATAGAAAAGTAAGGAAAAGAAATGGAACGAATCAAGTACCATGACTCAAAATAAAATGCTCATGTGAGTGCAGTACTTTTGCACTCTGTTACTTTTGCTTTGTAATCTTGTGCCTGTCTTCAGGAAGCACCCCCCTGGGTTGTTACAAGAAACTAATTGAGTACTACAAGAAGGGACAAATCTCATTCCAGTATGTAAAAACTTTCAACATGGATGAATATGTAGGTAAGTTTTCATTGTTCTTTCTCCCCACATCACATGCTTACACATTGAGGAAAACTTGAAAGCTCTGATCTTGCATAAGAAACTGTCATAAAATCTTGCATAGGACTTCCCAGAGATCACCCTGAAAGCTACCACTCCTTCATGTGGAATAACTTCTTCAAGCACATAGACATAAAAGCAGAGAACACCCACATCCTGGATGGCAACGCTGCTGACCTGCAAGCAGAGTGTGCAGCCTTTGAGGAAAAGATAACAGCTGCTGGGGGGATTGAGCTCTTTGTCGGAGGTCAGTATGTCACAGTGCTGATAATGAAATACATAACCAACTACACATTTCAGATTTGTGCTCAATCCAATTCTGGTATCAAGGGATTTTGCAGTCATTGTTGAAGTGGTAGTGAACATTCAAACGGCTCCTCCTGTCCTTGTCAGGTATTGGACCAGATGGCCACATTGCCTTCAATGAGCCTGGTTCAAGTCTAGTTTCCAGGACTAGGGTGAAGACCTTGGCAAAAGACACTATCATGGCTAATGCCCGATTCTTTGATGGGGATCTATCAAAGGTGCCCACCATGGCGCTGACTGTGGGAGTGGGCACTGTCATGGACGCAAAAGAGGTAAGAAGCCTAGATGAATGTCAACAATCTTTCCTGCTTTTGGGTTCTGTGTCTATCCTTCTGCAAAATCATAAATATACCATATGTTAGTAATGATCATTTTCTGTCAGAACTTTAAGTTGCAGAACAGTGTGCGTTGTGATCTTGTCATTTTCCTGATGCACCAAAAAACACCAACTGTAAGTTGCTTTTGCTCAGCCACACAGGCCGCAGGTCAAATGTTTAATTTCTTCCCAGGTCATGATTCTCATCACTGGAGCACACAAGGCATTTGCTTTATACAAAGCTATAGAGGACGGTGTGAATCACATGTGGACAGTGTCTGCGTTCCAGCAGCACCCACAGACTGTTTTCGTATGTGATGAAGACGCCACCCTTGAACTGAGGGTCAAAACTGTAAAGTACTTCAAAGGTGAGACTAAATCACAAAGCAACAGTGCTAAAAAAAAAAAAAAAAAACTATATTTCACTTTTAATAAATTGCATTAAGCAAAAAATATTTTCAAAACAGGCATGAATCACAGTTAATTCTTTCTTTAGGTATGATGCATGTGCACAACAAGCTGGTGGAGCCACCTCCCTCAGTGCCAAAGAAGAACTGAGGACATCTTGTCCAAACTTTGGATTTGTGAAGTCTTTTTCAAAATGTGACACTCCAATGATTCCTTTATCTTCCAGTGGAGATATATCAAGCAGTGCTTGGTGTAAACCTCACTCTTGTAAAAAAAATAAGCAGGTGCTGGTATTGGGCAGGCTATTCGGGTTTTCATGTGATGGTGTTCATACTGCTTTGCTTCTCATTTGTTCTTTTTAATAAAGTGCATTTGATTTTTAATTTCCGTATCTCTGTGTGATTGGGGATAGTGCTGTGGTGTTTTAGTCTGTTCCTCCTCCTGTCACATGACAACGCGGAACAACTAATGTGGCATTTAAGTGTTGCTTGTAAGCGTCTTTTTTTTCAGAATTGTCCTGGAAGTAAAGGTAAAATAGCCCTTTAAACAAACTTGTAGCCGGCGGTGAACTATAACTAAGTAAAGTACATTTACTCAGACAAGTACCATACTAATTAAGTATATAAGTATATATAAATAAGTGATAATAACATAGTAAAAGTAACATATTTTATCATCGCATTACTTTCAAAGCCTATAAGAATGTATTTATCCTGAAATTAAATTAATTTGCCCAGTTTTTTCTTATAAAAATGTACATCAACTCAAAATATTCTGGTATGCATACAGTGATAAAACATGACAAATGTTGATTCTTTTAGTTCACAAAAAGTGCACGGATATTCAATATCAAGTTTAAATCTCTAATTTAAAAAAAATATATATTTTAATGCAAGATTTTGTAGAAAACCTCTTTACCTTTGTTTTTAAGACGGGACTTTTACTTGATCATGCATGAATAACTCGTCACCGAATATTCCGACAGTACTTGAAGGCAGCATCAGAGCCTCCCAGCTACCGTGCGGGCGTCAGGGGGAAGAAGGAAGGAGATGGCCGATTAGAAGGCAACGTTACCTTTGCTACTTCGTTGGCGAGATTCCTTTAACACATCTTTCAACGCATCTTAACAGCTGAAGTGGGAAGAGGACGTTTTAAGTATTCGCTCCTCTTCCACAATGGCAGAACAAAACAGCAACGTCAGATATCAAGAGGTATGTAACAGTTTGCTGGCACGCTAAAATATAGCTAGCTAGTGAGCCAGCAGCTAACGCTAACGCTAGTCAACATAAGCCTGTCACTAAGAGGAAAACAACGAGCTCGACCGACATTTGTTTACGGGCGGGCCTGAGTTGGCGATAAATATCAACTAAATTGTTCACACTAAAATAAACTATCAAGTGAATAATCATAATTCCGTCACATATAATTTGAAGCCTATGTGACCCATTTTCATTTAGCAGCTTAGTAAGTTACTCATTAGTTAAAGTTTGTATTGGCTGGCCTGAACAGGAGTGCTGTGTAGTGTCACTTTGTCAAGCCTTGATCCAGCACATTGACCAGTCTAGCCTGTCAGTAATCGAAACGCCAGCGACAAAACGGGATCGAAATACTAATACGAAGCCTACTCATTTATTAACATACATTGATTTGCGGGTAATGTGTGAGATCATGAGTGCACAGTTCATAGTTAAATTGGGGCTATGTAGTTTTGACGATGTATCACAGGTTACTGTGTTATCAGTGATAGAGCAGTGTAGCTAATCCTTTCTGTTTGGAGACAGTTAATGGTTGCAGACATATGTCATAACCACTTGTTGCACAGTAACGTTATATTAATCAAGTGCGACATCAGTGATACAGGTTTATTACTCTTTGAGGAGTTGGCGCACGTTTAGGGTGTTTTCCCTAAAGCGCCTCCAGTCCATCGCTATTGTGCTTGTAATCTTCCTGTAACGTCACATTGTCACAACTGGAAATTTAAATGAGTGTTTACAGATAAAACAACAGATGGTCTTGTCTGATTTTGACTTGCAACATTGTAATACTGAATACAATCAGAAATCGTACAGAGATAGCTACTACGGTATGAACAAATATCTATTGTCTCCGCAATATGGACTAGTGCAAAATCCAAATTGTAGGAGGCGCAATATTTGTTAAAGGCAAAATATGTGTCAAAATACAATTTTAAATGACCTGTTTCGGTGCTGCAGAGATGTCCCGGCCTACAAATCTTTGTTGGTACAGATCCTTGCAAAAAAATCACAGCATGATCATTTTTAATATATTCTTCAATGAAAATGAGAATAATGATGCATCAATTATCAATCCCTCAAATTCCGTAAATCACATCGCAATTGCTTTATCGGTCAAAAATAATCGTTCAGCCAACAACTAGAGTTTTCCTTAGATTTAAGTGTGACCCAAGCTGTGTTGTCATTTATTAACATTTCTTCAGCTGGTGAATGAGGAGGAACCGGCCCAGCCAGCCCAGGAGGGTCCTGCTCAGGATGCACCACCACCCTACAGCAGCGTCGCTGCAGCAAATGCAGGTTAGGAACCATCACAGCTCCATCACACACTGTCCCATAACTCAGCAACAACACAATTTAGAAGTGCGAGTAATATTGAAATCCATTAATACAAATTCCACTACATACATGTATACATTTTCTAAGTCTTGCTTCGAAAGCAGTAAGAGTGTAGAAGTACTTGCAGTGAAATGTGCCTATGAAGCAAAAGTGAAGAAAAGTTATTTATAGAATAGTTATTTCCACAGTGTCACATTATTCTTCTGTAGTATGTAAGTAAAATGTATTTATATAGCGCTTTTCACAAAAAAAAAAAATCACAAAGTGCTTTACATCAAACATACAATATGATACATATTAAAACAAAGTACAAAAAGTATCCATGGGAGAACTCCCAATAGCAAGGAAATGGGAGCGAGAGCTGAGCCCTGAGGGGAACGCAATTAATTGGGAGACGGTTTGGGACATTTTCCATTGTTCCAAGAACCCAAATCACCAGCAGATCCACTTCAACATATGTCATAGGACATACAGGACTCCTCAGAAGAGATACGTCTCTAAAGTCATTCCCACTCCCTACTGCACGTTCTGTCAACCTGAACAAACCGGAACCTTCCTGCACATGGTCTGGGAGTGTGAACAGGTGCATGAGTTCTGGAATAAAACAACCTCAATAATATCTGATGTGATAGGATGTCGAATTCCTACTGACCCGACTGTTTTGTTACTTAATAATGTTGAAGCTGTTTCAACAACTGCATATACTGCTGACTACTTTTAACTTTCATCTTCAGCAGCCATCAGACAAATATTCAAAACAAGTCTAAAAGTAAAATATTTCCCTCTGAAATCTAACAAATGAAGTAAAGTTGATATGCCTTATAACTAGTGTACTGAATTACAGTACTTTATCTTTTCCTACACTGTTAGCCTTGGAATGAATCATGTAAAGGGGAGTAGCTTGTGTGCAAGGCCTTTTTTAGAAAGGTCTGACGTTTGTAATCTCACTTCTTAAGAGGGCATAGGTCAACATGTATACATATAAGCATTGAGCTCTTCCTGGGTGAGTATATTGATCTGGTCCAATGCAGTTTGTGTTTGAACAACACAAAGGAGGATTCTGGACATCTGCCAAATGACCCAGATAAAAGTCTTGGCTTGTATGGGACAGAACATAAACCGAAACGCATACAGATACTTTAGTCTTTCTTCCTGCTGTAAGTCAGCCCTCCCTGGTTTGGTTTTAGAATTCTCTGCTTCTGCTACTTTTGCTTCCTGTGAAAGTAGAAGTTTGTCTGTCAGCA